>NW_024080730.1:2381578-2533895 GCF_003009895.1 Hyaena hyaena | reverse complement strand
CAGCACAGAGCCCGACGCGGGGCTCGAACCCACGAACCCCGAGATCATGACCTGAGCGAAAGTCGGACGCTTAACCGACTAAGCCACCCAGGCGCCCCAATGTTTGTTTTTGAGAGAGAGCACGTGCTCACCTGGGGGGAGGGGCAGAGAGAGGGAGACAGAATCCCACACAGGCTCTGAGCTGGCTGGCAGCACAGAGCCTGACGCGGGGCTCAAACTCACAAACAGGGAGATCACGACCTGAGCGTGAGCGAGACGCTCACCCGACCGGGCCACCCAGGCGCCCGTGTCAGTTGCTTTAACCAAACGTCACACAACCTCTCGGAGGGCCGGGCAGACCAGCTACTTTGGTGTCTGGCGCTGCCAGCGGGCAGATGCTTCCCACCGAGGGCCCGGCTGCACTGGACTCCTGCGCTCCAGGGGTGCGCGCAGCTGCTGGGCCGGAAGCCTCGCCTCCCACCCGTGTGCAGACAACCCCTGGCTCTCGGGCCCACCTGCTGCAAGCCAGGGGCCTCCCGCGAGTCAGAAATGGAGGCCGAGCTTTCTGCTCTGCTCCTGTGCTTCGGCTCCGGCCCTGCACACGTTCTCAACCTTCCCCCAGGCTCCGCCCCACATGCTCCAGGGGTGTCACAACTCACCTCACAGTGGTGGCGTTTTGTGCAAGGACGGCTGTCCTAATGTCGAGTCCCCAATACTTCCAGGATTGAAAGTCCTTGTTCTGAATTTCTGCCGTGAGCCTGTTGTGAGTCACTCGTGCGTACGGAAGAAAGGGGGCAAGCAGATGACGAAAAGGGCAGGGAAGGAAGCAGAGGGGGGTCGGGCCGTTCGCTGGAAGTAAGATGAAGCCTGAGTAACAAGAATATACAACCTACTAGATTGTCAGAGATCGTATTTTTATAACACTTGAACTTGGCAAAAGTAAGAAGACGTGAGCTCTCCTGTGGGAGCTAACGCAAACCTTTTAGGAGGGAAACGGCATACTCACTGACCTGATCAGTGGGGAAACTGTGTTCGTACTTATAGCAGATACTAGAAAAAACAATGGTTTAGATAGCATAAAAGTTTATTTCTCTGCCTCATTAAAACAAACAAGAAAGGTACTGAAGTGTGAAAGACCACGTGGCAGCTCCTTGGTGTCGTCATGAAGCCAGGCTCGCGCTCTCCGTTCCACTATTCTCACAAAGTACCTCTGAGGTGCCTCCTACTCCAAAAGAGCTGGCAGAGCTCCAGCCATCACACCCATATTCCAGACCACAGAAAGGAGAATTGGAGAGAGGGGAGAGGTCAGAAGACACTCCCGCGGTCAGTCCCTCCGCAAGGGCCATCCCCAGAAGTCCCCCACAACCAAGTTTCACCTCCAAACCAGTCACGTGGCCACACTGGGCAAGTGATGGGAAATACGGTCTTTTAACTGGGCTGCAACTCTGAAGACAAGGGAAGTCGCAAACTAGGAAGTGGGGGAAGGCGACCAGCAGTCTCTCCGGCACTCAGTCGTCACCCCAGGCGCTCGTGCACAGGGGCGCCGGGGCCAAGAGGCACCGCCCGTCACAGCAAAATAAACATCCACCCGAGGGGCTCAACAACTTGCCACGCTCCTCAGTGAGATTCTAGGCAGAGGGTACAAAAGGATGTCCTAAAAATGGACAAAACATATCGTTTAAAAAGCAAGTCGCAGGGGCGCCTGGGAGGCTGTCGGTAAGCATCCGACTCGGTTTCGACTCAGGTCATGATCTTGTGATTCCAGGGGTCAAGCCCCACGTGGGGTGCGCTCTCTGCCCCTCCCCCGCTCATGCGGTCTCTGTGTCTCCCAAAATAAACAAACTGAAAAAATGAAAATAAAGAGCAAGGTGCCAGGGCACCTGGGTGGCTTAGTTGGTTAAGCGTCCAACTTTCGCTTAGGTCATGATCTCATGGTTCGTGGGTTCGAGCCCCGCGTCGGGCTCTGTGCTGACTGCCAGCTCAGAGCCTGGAGCCTGTTTCAGAGTCTGTGTCTCCCTCTCTCTCTGACCCTCCCCTGCTCACGCTGTCTCTCTCTCTCTCCTAGAAATAAATAAAAAAACATTAAAAAAATAAATAAAGAGCAAGGTGCCTAAGGCAAAGCGCAGTGTGAGCCTCTGTGTATGTAAAAAACTTACTTGTCCTACACATCTGCTTGTGTGCAGAGATTTTCCCTTTAAATCCCCACACAGCACTGACAGATCACCTCCAGGGCGTCAGGGAGAGGACGGGGTGGGGACGAGGCTTCGTTTTCCACGATGGACCCTGCGGCCCTGTCTGCGTGGTTCCTGACATGACCCCAAAGCTGTGACACAATGAAACGTGGACTCAACACCAGCAACAGGAAGACCAGCGAGAGAAAGGCCGCCATCTGCACGCAGCCTCGAGGGCCGTCCGGCTCCCCTTCCCTCCACCCGGGTCTATAGGAACCCGCCTCCTCCGGCAACAAGACTCAGAAGCAACTTCAGAACAGATTTGGGGGGGGGAGGGGCAGAGCTAGAAAGATGTACTTACAAAATAGTCTGGATTAAAAACGTAAGGTGTGTCTGTTAACCAGCGAACGAAACAGGTCTTGGGGAGTCGGTCTGCAGACCGAACCACCCCCGGGACTCACAAACGCCCCCCCCCCAGGGCTCACAAGCCCCTCCTCACCCCCCTGCAGGGCTCACAAGTGTGTGTTGCCCTTGCGGGGGGGCGGGGGGAAGGTCACTGCTCTGCAGGCAGCGGCGAGCAGCCTTCCGGAAGCAGCCTCCGCACAGCACGCGCTCCACGAACAGTTCACCCCACGCAGGTGTGAGGAGGACCCGGTGGGCGCCAGCCGCTGGAGACACGTGTGCCTCTAACACGGAGGCCGCGGTCCGGGCGGAGACGGCGCCCAGGCCCCCATTCAGGAAAGACAGCGTGGATTCCAGTTACACGGGGAGCCCAGAACGGGGAGATCCAGAGAGGAAGGGAGTGGGCGCCTGGGGGGGGGGGGCGGGGGGTGACCGCCAATGGGCATAGGGTCTCTCTCTGGACGACGGGGGGGGGGTCTAACACGTGGCTCGCAAACCTGAACACACTGAGAACCACCCAACTGCGTGCCTGAAGTGGGGACTCATGGGATCTGTGACTTGTGTCTCAATAAAGTGGTTTTAAAAATCATACAAGGGCCCCTGACTGGTTCCGTCGGCAGGACGTGGGCCTCTTGATCTCGAGTTTGAGCCCAACTACTGGATGTAGAGATTACTTAAAAATAAAATCTTTTTTAAAAAATCATACGACAGGCTAGAAGTGCTGTCTGCTATGATTAAGAAGGCAAAGGGGTGGGGGCTGGTTTGGGGGAGACCCACAGCCTTAAGTAGACTGTGAGGGAGCACTGGCTGGGGGTGAGGGAGGGAGCCTGTGGGCACCGGCCACTGGCGGAAGGAAGGGTCCCAAGTGCAAAGGCCCTGAGGCAGCGACCTGCTGCCTCAACAGAAGGGAGGACGGGATGGGCCATCCGCCTCGGGACCCTTGGTGACCACCGCAGCCTGACTCCCAGGAACTGTGAGTCAAACAGGAACTGCTCCGGGGCTCACAGTCCCCAGGAAGGACGTGAATTCATGCTGGAAACATCTGCAGAGTGGGGGAGGTCGGGGCCCGGGCTGGGAGGTACCGGCAGGGGTCAGAGCCGACAGGACTTGCCAGCAGACGGGCCAGCGGGGAGAAGGAAGGAGCCAGGCTGACTCCAAAGCTGTAGGCGTCAGCAAGGGAGGGACAGAGCTGCCTTTGCGGGGACCAGGGTCCGCGGCAGGGGAGGCGTGGGGGCCACACCGGAGTCCACCGCACGGGGGACAAGAAGCCGGCCAGGCACCCGGACAGGGAGGCCTGGCCTGCAGGGTCATCCCCGAGAGGGGGCCTGCACGCTGGGGCACCCGGTGCTTAGTGGCCCGGAGGAGACAGTATCTCACATCAAGACCCAGAAGGGACAGGAGAACAGGGGTCCCGGGCGCAGCCGCTGAGGACGTTCCCAGGACAGGTGTGGCGGCGGGAGGCTGGGGGCGTCTCAGGCAAGAGCAGCTCCGCCCCCGGTGGCCCCTGAGGGGGTGTCCGTAGCGTGGGGCGGGCGCACCAGGAAACAGGACACAGCAGCCACTGTCCATCAGCAGACAAACGGATGGACGCGGTCCGTCTGCAGCCTGGACTGGCACCGCCCTGACGAGGAGGGACGCTCTGACACCTGCCACGACCTGACTGGGCCCGGGGGACGTGACGCTGAGGGAAACAGCCCCAGGACAGGCCCCGTGTGACCATGGGCTGTGGGCGACACCAGCTCCCGGAAAAAGGAAGACGGCGTGCATCGGGATGGCCTGTCTGCGTGGCCCGGCCCCCAGTCTTCCGCGGCAGTGACCCGAAGCCCTGTTCTATCACACAAGACGCCCACAAGGAGAGGCCTGCCCATGGCCGTGGCCTCTGGGGGGCTAGGTGCACAGACAGCACACAGCCCCCCACACCATCTGGGGGGGCCATCCACGCCTCGGGTCCCGCCAGCCTCCACGCGGCCTGTGTTCGCCGGCGGCCTCTAGGCTACCCCGTCCAGCGGTCGGCTCAGGGCAGCCCCGGGCACGAGGCCTCCGCGCCCACGGCTCCTCTGCTCAGGAATGCTGTTCCCTCGGACCCTGATTTACCACGCCCCAAAGGAAAGTGGCATCTGAGCCAAACACCCAGCTCGGGGCTTCAGAACTGGAGCTCGAAACTGATTTTGAAAAGAATGTTTTCTATTTTACTTAGACTCCTTGTCCAAAAATATCAGAGCCTAAATACGTTTCCCTCCTAAAAAATGCCTTTTAAGGAGCTTGGGTCTGAAAGGGGGAACCCTCAGTTGGTCTGGGGTAGAGAAATCACAGGTATGACCCAGCGGGGGCAGGGAGCCAGCTTAAGGGACCAAATCCCAAAAGTAAATCAGCAAGCGAGTGGATCCAAAAAACTTTATTTTGAATATTTAATTAAAAAAAAAAACCATACCTATGCCGTGTGCTACAGAAACGTGGATACAATAATTGCATATAAAACCCGACCTACTGGTGGCAAAGCAAGGACTACACAGAAATGCACCGCAGGAAGGAGACGCCAACGTCCCGAACTCCCAAGTCCCCTCCCCAGATCTGGAAAGACACTGCCCGGCCCCCCGAGGGCGACGGGCCCCCGAGCAGCGTCCGCAGGGGCACCTGGCCGGGAGCACCCCCTCTCCGCTCCACTTCTTAGCCGAGCCTGCCAACCCCCCATTCTACTGTCCTCAGACACAGTGTTTTGGCACAAACGCAGGGGCGCCTCAGCGGGAAGAACGTCTCTGGCAGTTTACGGCAGAGAAGGCGCCCGCCTTCCCGCAGCGGGGTGGCCGTCGTCTCACGCGGCACAGAGCCACGTGCGGCCAGTGGAGGCCCTCCGGTGACTGCTGGGGACACTGCTTGGCGGGTACCCAGTCGGGGGGGGGTGGGAGGGACCGGGGGGGTCCCCCAACACACAGTGCCCCCACCTGGAGACACAGCAGCCACCGGCCTCCCCTCCCCTCGGCCCTGACCCGCCCTGGGGTCTCCCTCTTCCTGGGACGGCGACTCCCACCTGACACCCACGCGACCGCATCTGTCAAGGGCCCCAAATGCTGCCGCCAGGGCAAGGACACCGTCGCGCACTCAGGAGAACCGACAGTCGCCAAAGTGGCTCCAAGTGACAGTCAATTTGGCAAAAAAAAAGATAAAAGAAAATACCTTGAATGCATAAAATCAATGACCAAAGTCCTCCTAAGGAACGTGATTACAATATATTAGCAAATTCTGGGGCATAAACCTTTTCAGAAGCATCAGCAGAAGTATTAAATATAAAAGCAGTACGTACGCGGCCCTCCCGCCCGCGGACCCACGGAAGGCGGACGCAGGGCGACGCGGGGCGCGAGGCGGGCGGGCCTACTGCCGCAGCTCCACGTAGTTGGCTGGGAAGAGCCCGTACCTGCCCTTACACAGCCCCCGCCACCAGCCGTCATCGATCATCTCTATGTTGGTGATGATGTCGTCGGGGTCAAAGGAGATCTCGTCGTCGCCCGCTGGGAAAGAGGACGCAGAGAAAGGACGGTGAGGTCCGGGGCCTCTGGGCCGGGCTCCCCGGGCTCCGGCTTCTGCCGTCCTCCCACCACAGAGGGGACTTTCTCGGGGCGCAGAGGGGAGCCCGGCCAGCAGCCCGAGGAGGCGGGCAAGGCGGCCAGCACCCGGGTACACCCAGCCGGTCGTACGCGTTATAGATGCCCAATTTCACAGAACCCGCACCGAGGACACGAGTGCGTGGGCTCATTCGTCAACCACGGGGGCAGAACGCTCCCCAGGGACAGGGAGGGGGCAGGAAGTGCTCCGTGGCCACCCTGTCATAGGAGCGTGGCCTCAGGCGGGCCGGGGTCCCCCAGGAGGAGAGGCTGTGGAGGGGCGCACGGGGCCCGCACAGCCGGGAAAACGCGGCCCATCCGCAGGCGTGCTGGTGTCTCCGTACCGACTGGCTCACTGGGGGTGGGGGTGCCTTCAGTCCGGGCAGCACCCTCGGTTTTGGGGAATTCACACCGGGGTGTCCGGGGGCACAGGCACCCCTGCGGCCATGGGCAACGGGAGGTTCGGGAAGGCGTAGAAACGCAGAGAGAGAGCGTTTCTGTTACTGTGAGACTACCCCAAGCTTTTTAAACATCGTGACAACGCGCTCAGGGTCAAACGCCCAGAGCTGAACGGCTGCGGAAATGAACGCCAAGTGGGCACATGGGTGTCTCACCAGCCTGGTAGTCGTAGAGGGCGACGGCCGTGATCCCAAGGTCATTTTCGTATTCGTCGTAGGTGTTTTCTTCTAAAAATAAACCAAGACAAGAGCTGAGGAATCACTGGAGCGCCGCGGAGCCACTCAGCCACTTTAACGTCCTGGCCGCCAGCACCTGCGGGGCGGGGAGGGCCGTGCGGGGCGCCGGGCTCGACGCAGGACGCAGGACTCTAGCTTCTGGGGAGCAAGCCCACCCTTCCCAGGGCCGACACCACCGGCGTGCCCTGACTGCTCTCAGAGACAGGATTTCAGAATTTTAAAGATCTAGTTCTTCCAGAAAAGGTCACATCACGGTAAGAGGCTGGCAAGCAGCGGGGCACCTGCCCCAATGCGCCGCGGCACAGTCGGGGAGAAGGTTAAGGTTCCGTCCTGAGACGTGATCTCTGACGGATTCAGGTGGAATCTGTCCCGACGCGCTGACAGAAACCTCATCTTTAGAGATAAGAGACCAATTTCCGTGTTCATCCCACTGAAGCTTCGAGAAAGCCTTCAGGGCTAATGGAAATCATCCCTAAAAACCTCACGACACTGCAGCTTCCTGGTGCCAGGCTGTCACGAGCTGCCACTCTGCAAAGAGAACAGCAGAGGCCCCTCCTTCACACCCATGGCCGCTGGCCCCCCGGAGGAGCAGGGCCGTCTGGAACCAGGGGGTCTGGCGCCCTCCCGGCAGGGCAGGGACACCCCACAAGCACGGGGAAGGAGAAGGTCGAGCAAGAGGGTGACGGGTGTTTTCACAAAGCGGCAGGTGCCCCTGCACCCATACCTGCTTGGTACTGGCCCGGGGCCTCCGCGGCCTCGTACGTGGCGTCCGGGGCGTAGGTCAGGCCCTGCTGGCCACCAGCCTCGCGGTAGTCGGCGGCTTCCCTGCTGTACACGGGCTCGGGCTCAGCCTTGAAGGAGACCGCGTCCTGGGGAAGGGAAGGGTCAAGGAGAGGTGCCCTGAGGCAGGTGCCGGGTCACCGACACACGACAGTGGCCAGTGGGTGTGGCAGCGCGGACGAGGCCTTGCCCCCCAGCGTTCTGCGAGTGCTTGGACGTGAAGAGGACCACGTGCCTGTCCTGCTGAACGACCCCCCGTCCCAGGCCCCGACACCCTGAAGTCCTGCAGGGACCAACCCCGCCCGGCCCGAGCGCGGCCGTGCTGACGCCTGGGGCAGGTGCGGGCCATTTCTAAAGCTTGCCGGGGCCCTGCCAGCCTTGCCGTGCCTCTGATGGCAGCTCCAGAGTGCGCGCGGGGCTGCCCGGGGCAGCCGCACCCCAGGCGGCCGGGTTCAAGCCCACACGAATCCCCCGGGGGGAGGTAAGATGACCAGCAAGTGATGAAATCACCCCCAGCCCTGGCGGAAGGAGCTTTGGTCAGTATTTCCAACCAGGGCCGCCCTGAAGGCACCCTCGGGGGCCAGAGAGAGCACAGCAGAGGCTCCAGAAAGAACCAGGGGCCACAGCTGCCGGCTGTCAGTGGCAGACTACCATCGCGGTTTGGGGGGCCTGCAACGGCCACCGCGGAGGCCACGGACAGGGGACCCCGCTCCGGCCGGGCTGGAGCCGCTCCAGGGTGACCTGCAAGGGAGCAGCAGGGCCTCCTCTGGGCGAGCCTGTCCTGGACGTGCAGGGGCCGCGCCGGAGGGCTCAGGGCCGGGTCCTGGTGTGTGGGCGCCCTGCTCCCTCTCACACCACGTGGCGCTGGCAGGGCTGCCAGTCACAGGGCCCATGTGTCCTCACGCTTGGGACAGCAGGTCACACTCGTTTTCTCAAAGGACCGACTCCTCAGTGACTCTGGCCAAGCAGGCGAAGGCGGCCTGAAGCCCCCGTGCCGCTGGGTTAGGAGCCACAAGGCCGGGCTGTGCTGCCTGCAAGTCCGGGGGGCCCGGCTGCCATGCAGGGGGTGCAGCAGCCTGGAGGGGGCCCTGGTGACAGCGTGACCCCGGATGGCTCACCCCCTCACATCTCAGCTGAGCTGCGGTACGTTCTGCTCCTCACGCCCCGGTGGCCTCTGGCCCTCCCGGTGGGAAGCAGGGCAGTGGCCGTGGGAACGGGGGGGATGGGGTGCAGGGCTCGGCCAGGAGCGGTCATGGAGCCAGGGGCAGGGCAGCGCCCGAGAGTGACTCAGAGTCCCAGGTCCTGGGTCACAAAGCACTGATGACGGGACTGAGGATTAAGGGCCAGGACGGTCTGCAGGGAGCACGATGTTCAAGAGGGGCTGAGGGGGGCGCCGGGGGCTCCGTCGGTTAAGCGTCCGACTTCGGCTCAGGTCACGATCGCAGGGTTCGTGGGTCCGAGCCCCGCATCAGGCTCTGTGCTGACAGCTTGGAGCCTGGAGCTGTTTCCGATTCTGTGTCTCCCTCTCTATGACCCCCCTCCCCCGCTCACGCTGTGTCTCTCTCTCTCAAAAATAAATATAACGTTAAAAAATTTAAAACAACAAAAAAAGAGGGCCTGAGGGAAGGAGGGCCGGGAGGGCAGCAGCAGGTGCCGGGAGACGGGCTTCTAGAAGGGAGGGAGAGCTGGCCAGCGACAGATGCGGTGGAGAGTGAGTGACAGAAGACCAGACCGGCGTACGTGGTACCAGGACACCTCACGGGGGCGGTGGGCCGGCTGAGGGGGGCCCCGCACGTGCACTGTGCCCCCCACCCCAGGCCGCCCCCCGGCTCAGGCACCAAGTGCGGTGTGTGGGGACCCCGCCCCCCCGTGCACGGTGGCTGCGGCGTGGGGAGGGCATCTCTGCAGAGACAGAGGCTCATTTGCAAACTGAACGAAAACACCAACCTCGTAGACGGGGCTTGAAGGCGGCCTCTCCTCGGCCGGCTGAGGGGTGGGAGACGCAGGCGGGCTCTGCTTTTGGGCCTCGGCCTGGGCCTGGGCCTGTGATCAAGAGACAAGGAGATCGTCACCAGGCCGCCCAACGCCAGGACTTACCAGAGAAAGGCCAGAGCCAAGCTCGCCCGACAGCAAAGCGCAAGGAGTACTAAGCACGGAGACAAGCACCTGGGACTAAGAGAATAAGGTGGAGTGAAGGTCACGCGTTATCAACAGGACGTCAGGGGCACAGCCCTCCGGCCGCCACCACGGGCAGCACGGGGTAGGCACAGCCGTGTAGCGAGCGCAGCCGCCACCCTGCATCCCGCACAGCTAATCCAGGGGCTCAGACAAGAACACCACGGCTGAGCTCACGCTGCCGTGATGGACGCTCCCGGGGCCCTAAAAACGGGGTGGACGTGCTCTGCGTGTGAGACACACACGAATCCCTGGGGCGGACGGTGGACGGAACACTAGCGCCTCGAAGGCGGGGACAGCACCGTCCCCAGATCCTGGGGGCCAGCGGGACCAAGAGTGTAAGAGGTTAACGGGAGACAATCCCAGGCTGCCGGGCCCTGATGGAACCACAGGGTCCGTCCTCCCTGGTGGGGGGGGGGGGGGCAGGCTCGTGACACACGGACCCAGAGATGTGGTCACGGAAGCAGAGGCCGTAAGTGGCCTGAGCCGGGGACGCAGGTGCCTCTAGAAGCAGGTCCCCCTCCAGAGCCTCCACGCTGTGCAAGAATAAACGTGCGTTGCCCTGAACCACAGTGCATGATCGCAGGGGGTGGCAGCCCCGGGAAGGCAGTGCTGACGGCCTGCACGGCTGAGGAAACTGAGGAACGAGATGGTACCCGGCACCCCCAGGGCTATGTGCCAGGCAGCGGCAGAAGCGGACATGGAACCCTCTGCTCCGCCAGCCGCGCCATCACGTCCACACATTGCCGGGAACCACCCACGGGTGAGGCGCCCAAGGCGGGACGGGCTGGTGTCCAGGCCACACACGCAGCCACAGGCTACCATGCACGTCTGACTCCGCGAACAAGGCTCCGCCACAGAGAATTCCTTCTCGTGACGAGCTCTCGAGACCCGACGGTCCCGCACACGTGGATTCATGCTGAAGACTTGTCCGCCGGCCAACGGGAGCTTCCCACGGCCGAGAGGACCCTGGGGTGAGGGGCGCTGGGGCGAGTCACTCACGAGGAGGAGCTGATGATGATACAGGGGCCGCAGCCTGAACAACACGGCAGAAGGCGCGGCAAGGGGACTGGAAGTGGAGGCATGAGACAGGACCGCGAAGACCCCACCCTCTCCCGCGCCCGGTCCTCTGCACCCGGGGGCGCTGCCGGGACTCGGCAGGTAGAATCTCAAGGCATAAAATGAGGAAGGCGTTAATTATTCGAGAAGAGAAGAGCAAGACGGGGTGCCTGGGGGGCTCAGCTGGTTAAGTGTCCAACTCGATTTTGGCACATTAGGATTCGAGCTCCACATCAAGCTCTACGCTGACAGCACGGAGCCTGCTTGGGATTCTTTCTCCCCTCCCCCTCCCCAACTTGTGTTCTCTCTCAAAATAAAGAATCAAACATTAAAAAAGAAAGAGGGGCGCCTGAGTGGCTCAGTCAGTTGAGCGTCTGACGTCAGCTCAGGTCATGATCTCACAGTCTGTGGGTTCAAGCCCCGCGTCGGGCTCTGTGCTAACAGCTCGGAGCCTGGAGCCTGCTTCGGATTCTGGGTCTCCCTTTCTCTCTGGCCCTCTCTGCTTGCACTCTGTCTCTCTCTCAAAAATAAACAAACATTAAAAAAAAATAAAGGAAAGAAAAGAAGACCAGAATATAGGGAAAGATGCCTTATGCTACCTAGAATCATGTGTTGCACGACAAAAAAAAATCTAACTTATAAGTTTCTTGCTTTAGAAGTTTCTAGCAATTAAAGAATGGTGAAAAGAAAAGAAAGAAAGAAAAAGAGGTAACTACACAAACATACTATTTTCCCGTGTGCAGGAAAACTTTGGGGCTGAGTTCCTGCCTCTGGTGCCCGGCAACCGCTCCCGCTCTCAGCCCCGCCCCCCCGGCTGGGGTTCTCCGGGCCTCGACCACGATCTGAGGAGGAAGCGTCCACACAGCCAAACACGGCCCCCGTGCGCGCTCTCAGACTCCGTGGCAGTGAGCCCCTCCTGCCCGTTCACAGAACACGGGGCCCTGGCGTGGCGCACGGGCTGCCTGGCTAGTCGGTGATGTGCCCCGGAAGTCAGTCCATGCAGAGAAGGCGGAGGACGGGACGCCCGCGGGCTCACTCCCCCCGCCCCCACCCGGAGGAGGGACCCGCGCGAAGGCAGGAGGCCAGGACGGGAAGCAGGGAGACGCAGACAGCAGGAGGCGGAGCGGCCGCGCGGGGGCCTGCGTCCACGTGCCGGGCCCCCCCGGGCGGCCGGCCGGCAGCGGGCAGCGAAGGCTCGCTCACGTGCAGGGGAAGCCGTGCGGCTCCCGAGAGCGCGGCCTGCCCGGGGCTCGACCGCGTCGGAAGCGTCTGGACTCACGTGCAGCTGCCTCCGGGCCGCCTCCTGCTCCCGCTGCTCCCGGGCCGCCCTCTGCGCCCGCTCCGCCTCCGCCTTCCGCCGGTCCTGCTGCGCCTTCTCCTTCGCCAGGTTCTCGAAGTTCGCTCTGATGTTGCTCGTTCTGCTGTTCGCTGCACGGGGGGGGGGGGGGGGGCGCAGCTGGCGTCAGAGCAGCGGCGGCTCCCCGGACCCAGCCTGGCGGGAGGTGCCTCATCTCCCCGGGGACGCGCGGGCAGAACCGTAAGGAGCGCCGACCTGCGGGGACTCTCGAGCCCTGAGGACACGTCTGTCCATCTTCCGAGTCGGGCGGGAGGGGCCGCAGGCGCAAGTCCTGCGGACTCGGGGAAAACCACCCGTGCGGCCGAGCCGCAAGCTGACCTGACTTTCCACAGAACATTCTCTGGCCTGAAACACCTAACAGGGCCCGAGCACGCGCGGCCTGGGCTGTGGCAGACATCTGTCTAAAATGACGGAACGGGCCGTGCGGGCTCAGGAAAACCGCACCTGGTGTCAGCGGGAACATTCAAGCTTTCGAGAAAGTCAGGACGGTGGAAAACTTGAACCCGCTGCTGTGACATTTTCCTAACTTTCCTCGGAGTGGCGGACGAGGCTGAAAACCCACTCGTGAGTGTCAGCCGGGGGTTTGGAGAATGAGAAGAAACCCCACGCTTGGAAGAGCAGCTGAACTCAGTGGCCCAGTATTTTCCAAACGTCCACCGCGAGCTACAGAACCAGGCCGCCCTGTGCGGGCGGCGAACCCCCGAGGGAAGCAGGGAACCCCCTCCCGTCTGAGCGCAGAACCATGAAAGAGCGTCCCGAGCCCCGAGGAGCTACC
Organism: Hyaena hyaena; assembly: GCF_003009895.1. Lineage (NCBI taxonomy): Eukaryota > Metazoa > Chordata > Mammalia > Carnivora > Hyaenidae > Hyaena > Hyaena hyaena. The sequence goes on along the minus strand of NW_024080730.1, from coordinate 2,520,903 downwards.
GCCACCTCCTCGCGTCCACCTGCGGGGAGTGCACGCCACCTTCCTAAACATAATCTGCCACGAGAGACACTGCAGAAGCGGCAAGAACGGAATCCCGGACTAACCCTGCGCGGCCGCCGCGCTCCTACATCATCCTGTTACGGTGTTCAAGTCACTTGTTCAACTGCCCTGAAGACACGGTTATTTTTTCCATAAATAGTATTATACTAATATATAAAAACATATCGTTGTTAAGTGAATTCGTAACGCCTTTAGTTCTTAGAGGTTTTTGTTTGTTTTCTAAATGTTTGTTTACTTTTGAGAGAGAGACACAGAGCACGAGCACGGGAGGGCAGAGAGGGAGGGAGACACAGGATCTGGAAGCAGCTCCAGGCTCCGAGCTGTCAGCACAGAGCCCGACGTGGGGCCTGAACTCACAAACAGGGAGACGAGGACCCGAGGCAAAGTCGGACACTTAACCGACTGAGCCACCCAGGCGCCCCCTTAAATTCTTGGTTTAACTTCCCTACAATCGAGAGCAGGAAACACAGCCCCCCACCCCCACCCCGGCTGCAGCCTGTGCGGGGCCAGAACACAGACAAGGCGGGGACGTCACCGTCGGCCTCTGTGCGGGCAGGTGGCACACTGCTCACGTCACAGCCGTGGCTGATGTGGGGCCCCGGAGAACCTCCCAGAACCCGGTCCCGGTCCCGGTAGTGAGGAGGGCGCTTGCGGACGGGCGGTTCACCCAGCCCTGCCTCGGGAGGCACCCCCACAGACCTCGCCTCGGAGCTGCAGGCACCTCGGACGGGAGTGTGCGGGGGTCCCCGGGGACAGGCGGCCTTCCTCCAGCGGGCGGCGGAATGCTTCCCCAGGGCAGGCGGAGCCAGGGCACCCCCGCCGCCCCCCGCTGACGCCTCGCCCCCGGCGGGAGGCCCACGCGGCACTGCGTCCGCCACAACTCACCTGCCTCAACGGGGACGGTCTTCTGATAAGCGGGGGCCACCTGGGCGACATCCTCGAAGGTGGACGCATTCTAGCAGGAGAGAAGCGGGCCCATCAGGGGAGCCCCCTCGCCCTCTGCAGCCCGGGCAGCTCCCTCCGCACGCAGGAGCTCTCACGCCTGGGGCCGTGTTCTAGCCTCGCTGGGCCTGATCGTCCACGTTTCCCAGTGTGCCAGGCCCCCGTGTCATTTCTGGAGGACCCAACTCGTCTGGGCAAAGCGACAGGGCTGACCGCCCACTCACAGGAGGACCCAGGCGCGCCGACGGGCTCAGGGGCCTCCCAGCCATCCTCAGTTTCCCTGGGAGGGAAACAGGCTTGGGGCTCAGCACTCTGCGGCTTTTCTGACACCCAAACGAGGAGAAAGGGGCCCCAAACAGGGGCGGGGAGCAGCCGAGCTCCCTTGGCCCGCCCGCTCCGCGCCTCCAGAGCCAGCGGCCCCCAGGCCGGGTGCTGCTGCACACAGATCACCTGAGTCATCCCGGCCTCAGCTCCTAGCGCAGCTGCTGGGCCGCGTGACCAAACCTGCCCCTTCCCAGGCACCCCCTCCCAAACTGCCGGGTGGGCCGTGCCGCTCCCCAGAACAATGTCCAATGCCACCCCCCATCCTGTGCAGCCTTGAGGGAAGGGGGTGTCAGCGCCCTCCCAACTGCCCCTGCTGCCCCCAGGGGTGATTCCCCGCTCCAGCTGCACCACGGTCCAGAAGGTTCTCCAGCACGCCACTCAGGACCGTCTCTGCCGCCAGCCTGGGGGCTTGTGTCCCAGTTACGCTGCCTTCCCAGCACTGCGCCTTGCCCCCCCCCACTGACCAGAATCCCCCCCTCTGCACCCCCTCCCCTGGTCCCGCCTGCCAGGCACCCCTCCCCCATCTCCACTGTAGACTCGGGTCCCAGCAACCCACCTGGCTCAGGGACAACCTCACGTCACCACCTGGCTCTGAACCCCTTGCATGCATTTCCCGGCAGTCACCACGTGTCTCCCAGCCTGTGCCCCACCCCTCACTGCCAGGGCCACACGTGGTCACACGTGGAGTCCCCTGGGTGATGACGGCTGTGTGGTCAGCAGTGAGCCCATCCGAGGGCAGAACTCCAGGGCCAGACACGGGACCAGGCGGCACGGCCTCAGTCTCTGTTTGGGGACATGGGAGCCACACCCCGGGAAGTCCACGCTCAGACGTGGTAGGACCGAAGACCCCACCGGGTATGAGGGCTGTGTCACTGAGACTCTGAAGCCACCGGAAGGGACAGAGTCCCCAGGGAGAGTCACGCGCTGGCTCTGGACAAACCCTGGCCCACGGGCCCTCCGCGGCGAGGCCCGGGTTCCGGATCTGCGGCTCCCACATGGCAGCCACCACCCACGTGTGGCCGGTGAGTCCTTGCACCGCGGCCGTGTGACCAAGGGACTCCATTTCCAATTCAGTTTACTCCTAATTTGAACCCACACAGCCACACGTCCTCAGGCCATCACGTCGGCCTAGTGTCTGAAGGTCCAGGTTCCGAGGATGGCCTGGTCACGCACCGTGGGCTGTGTGGGGTCGCGGCTGCACTCGGGGCCTGCCTGGGATTGTCCCTGTCTCACAGCATGGCTGCGTGGGGCCCGGCACATGGGAAGCACGTTCGAGTGTGCGTACCTCTGACAACACGAGCCGGCACCCACCGGCGACGGCCACGGGGCAGCGCCCAGCAGGGCTCCGTGGGCACCCCCCCATCAGCACAGGACACTCCACCCAGACGGGAGACACTCACCTTATCCATGCGGTCCTTCTGCACCCCGAATTTCCCGCCGAACCCTTTGGAGTAGTCTGAAACGGGGCACAACACGACACTTAGTCTCGGGTCGAGGACCAGCATGGGGCCACCGGCAGACGCATGCAGACAGAGCCAGGAGCAGCGCAAGGAAATGCACCCGGAGCAGAGAGAAACGAGAACCGCCAACCGCAGGGTCTTTACTTGCAAGGTGAGTTTTGTTTCTACCAAGGGTATTCAGTACGCAGGCGGGCGAGAGGCAGAAAAGAGGCGTGTGCATGCTTGCCGCATTCTCCCGAGGGACACGGGGGTGCCGGGTGCGGGCTGGCAGGCAGCGAGAGCGAGGAGGCCGCAGCACGGGCCGGGGAGGGCGCCGCTTCAATAGCACAGTCTTCCACCCAGCAACGGCTGACCGTCCGCATCCCTTCCCGCGTCCTGCTCTGAGCGCTCAAAGGAGGCTCACCCGCAGGCTCCTCTCGCTTTTTAAAAGAAAAAAACAATTCCGTGGGGCAATTCTAGCAGCCAAATACTCATGTCACAGCGACACAGATCTACGTGACAGTCACACCGTCATGCAGTCTCGATGCCACGTAGAGCCAAGGCCACGGCCATGCAGCCTGCCGGACCGGCCCGGGTGCGTGTGCCTTCCCTCGCCGGCTCCGGCGCTCGCGGCTAACACTGGCACCGGGAGCCTGAACCCTGCCCGTGAGTTCGGGGCATCGCTGCCCTTCCCGCTGGGGCCCCATTTCTCACAGCTAAGTCCAGACTCTGACTGTAATCAAAGGAGGAAATGGGGCATTTGCCACTCAGGGTCCCAATACACCTAGCAAGTCCCTGTCCCTCTAGCTTTGTGTATGTGCTGTTGGCTCTGCGTAAAGAACGCACACGTAACACGGACGGTGTCGTCCAGGAGAGAGAGGACAAACAAACGTCCCCGCCCCGCCAAAGACACCACCACAGGCAACATGGGAGCCGCACAGCACACGCCCGGCCCTGCCCCTCGCTGCCACCTGGCCTCTGGCCTAAGGCTAGCGGCCCAGCCGAACCAGGCACGGGCCCCTGTCCCAGTGGCCGCGCTCCGCAGCGAGAGCTCCTGGGGAAGGCTGCTGGGAGACCGGGGACAGCCCGTCCCAGAAAGCAGTCCCACGAAGGGGTCACGGTGACATTAACCTGTAAGCTAGCGCCTCACTTTGCCAACCCCCAAATCTGACAGGGAGAGGAGAAACGGGGTGGAGGAAGGAGGGAGCAAGTTAGAATCGCTCCCGCATAAAACTGGGTCTGAAACCCCCCTGTGCCCCCGGCGAGGGACAGAGGGTAGCTCGGAAGGCTGGGCCCTGAAGTCTGTGCTAGAAGTGGCTGCCCCAGAACGGGGAGGCGGCGGGGGGGCGGGGGGGGGAGGCAGGAGGCGGGGGCGGTGAGCCACTATGCCTTGCTGGGACTCGTGCTTGGCCAGTCTCTCCTTGTAATCAAACCCCACAGCACAGGAGTCCTGCCTCTCGGACTGAACACCAAATCTGCCTCCAAAACCAGCCTTATAATCTGAAAACCCACCGGCACCAGTGGAGAAAACCGAGAGAGGAAACAGCGTGGTTAGAATCGTACGAGCAGCGCCAGTCACGCGCGTCGTCGGACACACGCAGAGCCGTGCCGGGCTCGGGGCTGGAGCGGCTCCCGGGCTCACGGAGGGTCCGAAGTCAGCTCCCAGGCCACAGACAAGGCGAAGCTCTTAACGCCTCAGCCACGGTCCGAGAACAGGTGAGGCCCTGCCGCGGGGGGACTCGGAAAAGGCACTCTGTGCCCTGAGATTCCCGCGCAGGGCGGCGAGGGGCGCGCCGTACACCAGGGCCACGCGGCGCCACGCAGGAGCCCCGCTTCCCAGCGCGCCGGCCGCAAGGGCGGGTGCAGGTCTGGGTCACCCGCAGAGGTGCCCCCACCCCCCACCGCGCCCCCTGGGGCCCAGGGACGCGCTTCCGAGTGGAAGCAGCGTCTCCCGCCAGAACCCCGCCCGCTCTATCAACGGGGGCTCACACACGGGCAGAAAACAGCACCCCCCAAGATGCTCCGGGCCCTGCCAGGTGCTTCGGACGCACAGGCGAGCGGGGGGCCCCCGGCAGCTCCGGGGGAGGGCGGGGGGGGAGGGGAGGGGAGGGCGGGGGGGGAGGGGAGGGCGGGGGTTCAGCGCGGCACTAGCTGAACAGTTTCTCAAAAACGCGGGAGGCACAGGACAAGCCCACACAGTGAAGAAAAACAACACGCTACGGAAACACGGCGGCGACACGGCACGCTGACAGACCGTGGGCGAGAGCACACACGTTCCGGAACGACCCCGAGGAGCAGCGGGCGAGGCAAACGTACCTCTCTGGGACTCGTGCAGCTGCAGCTTCTCCTGGTGGTCCCAGCCGAGCGCACACTTGTCCTGTCTGTCTGTCTGCACGCCGAACTTCCCTCCAAACCCTCTCACGTAGTCTGCGGTGCACAAGAAAGGCCACGAGCCGGTGTTAGCGGCAGGCGTGGGCGGCGGGGAGAGGGCACGTTTCCCACGCAGCCGAACACACACAACCCGCCGTGCGCCTCCTTCTTCTGAACCTTTAGAAACACTCTGGGACACGGTCACGAGGACCCCTCGGAGCAGGACTGGGAAACAGCCTGACGTACGGCCTCGGTACCGTCAACACACACACTCGGGACCCCACATGAGTAGCTCCGCGCGGCAGAACCGGCACCCACGAGCCACCGCGCCCTCCCGGCTGCCGACACAGATGTGCGACACACGGCCGTCGTTACGAGCGACTGCTGGGGTGCTGGGGCCAGATGGGTGTAAAGACACAGTTTCTTATTTAACAGCTGTGTTGGGACTTGGGGTTTTAAAGTCCGACGTTTACGTTTACCGCCCGGGTGGCTCAGTCGGTTAAGCATCTGACTTCGGCTCAGGTCATGATCTCGCGGTTCATGGGTTCGAGCCCCGCGTCGGGCTCTGTGCTGACAGCTCACAGCCTGGAGCCTGCCTTGGATTCTGTGTCTCCCTCTCTCTCTGCCCCTCCCCCACTCTTGCTCTGTCTCTCTCTGTCTCTCAAAGGTGAATAAATGTTACCAATAAAACAAAATTTAAAGTTTGCTGCTGAATTACAAACAGGCAACCGCTTTCGGGCTTCCGGGCCACGCTTTCCATCTTGCTCTGCAGGCAGCGCGCGTGCCGGGGACCGCGGCAGCTGAGAGGAGACGCGTGGCTCACCTTTCTGCGACTCGTGCTTCTCCGTCCTGCCCTGGTACTCGAAGCCCACGGCACTCTTGTCCACCTTGTCCCTGTCGATGCCGTACTTGCCCCCGAAGCCCTTGGAGTAATCTGCACGGGAGAGCGGCGGCGTTCACGCGGAAGGCACAGGACGGCCGGGCGTGGGGGCCTCCGCGGTGTCCGAAGAAGCCCTTGTATCGCCCAACCAGAACCCAAACCAAACCAAGTGTCTTTCAGCCGCAGGGTAAGATCACTAACGCGGAAGACGCTGGAAGGGAATTCCTTGGATACGAACAACAGAAACGTGACGAGCAGCCAACAGAGCGGAGGAGCAGCCGTCGCATCTCCCCTTCATCCCAAAGGGGATCAGGGAGGAGGCGCGTTACACAGCTTCGGAGATGAGACGAGCCACAGCGGCCCCACGGCAAGCTGTCAAAGGTCACCTGCTTCACCAACTGAAGCCAGCAGAGGTGGCCCGGCGGCACCTCCAGGGGAGGAGGGCACACGTGAGGACTCGTGCAGAAACCTCGCTTCACCCCAAAGCTGAGTCCCCGACATGCACATCCTGACGCTTAAGCACGGCTCCACCAGGGACGCCCGCGCGGAACACGATGTGAAGCTCGCAGCCCTCGCAAGGCCAGGGGCCGCCAGGAGCCCCGTGTCCCAGGCACTTGTGCTCGGGCCCCGTCGAGGAGGGGGGGTGAACACCACCAAGTGGGATGCAAGCGCAGATCGGCAGGGAGCACGGCGGGGAGCAGCACAGGTGGCCGGCCCAGACCTCGGCCTCAGGGCAGGCGGGCAGGCCTGTGACAGGAAGTGGCCCACGGCCCCCCAGCAGCTTCCCTGGGGAAATGCTGAGCTGGGGCTGTTTCCAGTGGGCGGGGGCGGGTAATTCTGTCTTTGAAAGAAATCTGGGTTCTTAAATAATACATGATCTGTTTTTAAATGCTGGCAATTATTTCTAAAAACTTAAATGTGCAAGCGCACCTGGGTGACTTCGACAGTTAAGTGTCTGATCCTGGTTTTAGCTCAGGTCACGATCTCGTGGTTCACAACTTCAAGCCCCGCATCGGGCTCTGCAGGGAGGGCACGGGGGAGCCTGCTCGGGAATCTCTCTCTCCTTCTCTCTGCCCCTCCCCCGCTTGTTCTCTTTCTCCGCCGCCCCCCCCCCCCAAACAAATACATACAGATAAGACTTCAAATGTGCAGGGGCACCTGGCTGGCTCAGTTGCTGGAGCATGTGACTCGTGATCTCAGGGTCCTAAGTCTGAGCAGCACACTGGGTGTGAAAGTTACTTAATAAAGATAAAACCTAGGGTCGCCTGGGTGGCTCAGTCGGTTAAGCGTCCGACTTCGGCTCAGGTCACGATCTCAGGGTCTGTGACTTCAAGCCCCGCGTCGGGCTCTGTGCTGACAGCTCGGCGCCTGGAGCTGCTTCGGATTCTGTGTCTCCCTCTCTGCCCCTCTTCCGCTAGTACTGTCTCTCTTGCTCTCAAAAATAAACATTAAAAAAAATTTTTTTTAATCTTAAAAAAAAACATCTAACGTGCCTACAAAACAAAACCAAGCAAAAAGCCAGCCCCCCGTGGCTTCTGCAGCAGGCCGCGCGTCCGTGGGCCCCCGCACAGGCCAGCAGCGTGTCGCCCGTGCCTGGCAGGGCTTCTGTGAGGGCAGGAAGCCAGCACGGCCCGCGAGGACAATGGCAGCACCCACGCACATTTCAAACTCAACGTCCTGCGACCCGCCAGGTCCTTTTCTAGAAATTTACTCTTTTGAAAAATTGCATGTATACAAGACGCGAGAACAAGACTTTTAACTTCAAAAACTGCAAAGAGCCTGAATCCCACTGTCCCAAGGAACGAGCTGGCCAGATAGCGTACGGGCCCCTCGCAGGGCGGGGCTGAGCCATCACCCGAAGGACGGTAAACCCCCTACACGCACGGGAGAGCCCGGAGCGCCCTTGCGCTTTCAGGTAAAAAGGCTGCGTGAGTGTGATGTGGGCCGGTCTCCCTGGGGCTGGTTCCGTGGACGCGGGCGGGAGGCTGGGGACAAGGCGGGGGTGGGGGGGTTGGGCATGCGTAAGGACGCGCCACCGAAGGCTGACCTTTCTGCGACTCGTGCTTCTCCGTCTTGCCCTGGTAGTCAAAGCCCACAGCGCTCTTGTCCACGCGGTCCGCCTGCACACCATACTTGCCGCCAAAGCCGCTCGAGTAATCTGAGGGGACAGGGCAGTGCTCGGCGACAAAGCCCGATGACAGACTGAACGGTCACTTGTCAACTACTCAGGACAACAACACTCTGGGGTTAGAAGTCACCAGGAGATGAAGCACATGTTCGAAAATGGCACCTGCGGTTACACAGGAGTGAGCCCAGCCTCGGCTGACAGCCCACGCACCGGGCAGCGAGGGCCCCGCGCAGCCGACAGCAGGTGCACCGGGCGGCGAGGGCCCTGCACCTGTTCTAGGCACCTGCTTCCCGTGGCGGCAACAAGCCCCGTTCTGACTCGGGAAAGCAAACATTTGGAAGCTACGTGTCTAGGATCCCTTCCTAAAGGGGCTGGGAATGCCCGTGCCCGGCCAGAACACCTGCGCCCCGGCTCTTCTGATGACACGCAAGAGGCAGCAGTACACCGGCCTGCATGACACACGTCAAGGGCCCTGGGAAAGTGACACACTCTCATCTTTTAAAAAGACTCTAACAGGCACAACCAGAAGGTCAGCCGACGCCGTGTCAGGGAGCACACGTTTATAGTAAAAGTAAAACATCAGTAGTCTAAGGGCTGCGGTCTGCACTGTCGGGGGACATTAGCTCTTCACTAACCAGGCCCCAGAGCCGACTCTGCAGGGACAGCACTGCTGGGAAGACGGCTCCTGCCACGGTGACACGGGACGCAGACGCCTGGGGGCACGTCCTCCCGCAGGCGACACCCGGTCCGGGGACAGGGCCCTCCCCCTCCCCTTTACCCCCTCCCCCGGCCGCAGGTCTTACCTTTCTGCGAGGCGTGTTTCTCAGTTTTCCCCTGGTACTCAAAGCCCACGGCCGACTGCAGGTACCAAGAAAAGGGAAACACATTTTTAGAGCTCTCCAGAACGGTTCGTCTGAATCCAGGACACACGTGAAAATTGTGAGAACACAAACCATGTTAGTTTTTGGCCTCTGGCTTCCTAAGCCAAGGGCAGGCCGCCCTCAGGGCCAAAGCTCAAAATTCGCTGCCATAAAAGACCCCGCGGCGCCCGGCGGGCTGTGCGGGCGATCCCGTGGCCGCCGCGGCCCCCACAGGGCACGTCGGGCTCCTGGGCTTGAGCCCCACGACGCCACACGTGCACCTGCTCCTCACCTGAGCTCTTCCACGAGCAACCCTGCCGTCGGGGTCGGGAACGAGAACGGGCAGGGCGGGGGCCCTGTGCACGCGGCCCCGGGGCCCCCGCAGCTAACACAGACCCGCGGCTGACGCGGAGCAAAGCCTGAACGCGGATGGGGGTCTGACTCCCAAATCCAACGGCTATGACAGAAAACAGGGCGCTGGCGGCCCTCAGTCACACTGAGAGGCTGAGGCCCAGAGGCGCCGGATGGTGCCCCGACACCGGGCCTCAGCCCTGGAAACAGGCGCAAGTGTGGCACCCTGCCACGTCTGCTCTGAACAGCACCGGGTCCCAGTGACGTGCATGCAGGGACGGTGACTAGAAGGAGTCCCCAGGGACACGCTCCCAGGCAGCGGAAGGCGGCCCCTGGCCCCTCTGATCGGTACAGGCCAACGTGGGGGAATTCTACAGGACCCAGGAGGACAGACCCTTACTCGTTCCCGTGCTCCCGTTCTCACGTCGTAACCCAGCTGGTCATCCCAGAGCCAGGGGCTGGGGAGCTTCTAGAAGCCCTGTGGCCGGACACCCGCCCCCCAGTCCTCAGTCGAGGCAGTACCTCGAGAGGCCTGGGGACTCCCTGGTCTGGAGGCAGTGGCCCCGTTGCCCGTGCCCTGGCTCCCACTACCCCTCGCTCACCTGGTCAACTCTGTCCACCTGGACGCCAAACTTGCCCCCAAAGCCCCGGACGGAGTCCACCTGGGAGCAGTGCTTGGAGAGCTTCGACTGGTACTCGTGGCCGACGGCTGACTGGAACGGGATGTGGAGAGGAGGGGTCAGCCAGGGGCAGCTGCGTCAGACACCCCCCCGCGCGGTCCACAGGGCACCAGCCCACACATAGGGTCCACGGCAGGGCTCCTCCACAAGACGCGCGCAGTGTGGACGTTGGGGATCCCCGAAGCCACCCAAGACCCTGCCGGGTCGGCGCTTCTGCAGGCCCCGTGCAGAGCCCAGCCTGACACCAGCGACCACAGAGGGCGACAGTCACTCGCTCTGCCAAAGCGAGGCCCTTGCCTACCACGTGGCCTAGGAATGAGGACCAGAGATTCTTCCCCGACGGACAAGGATGCAAACAAACCTGCTCTCAGTGACCACACGCACTCGGCCACTCTACATACAGAGCCACCGCATCACCGCGCCCACCCCGTCCACCCAAGGGGCCTCCCATGCAGGAAAGCCAAGGCGTCCCGCCACTGTGGCCTCGGCAAGGCCAGCCACCCAAGGCCTCTGGGCCGCACCGGGCTCCCCGACTCTTGTCACCAAGGCTTCTGGAACGCAGCCCCCATCACGTGTTTACATATAAGGCCGCTTCTGGGACTCGACCACCAAATTCAGTAAATACCAGACACCCCACAGCCCGCGAAACTGTAAATACTCACTACCAAGCTCCCCAGCAGCAACCACCCCCCACCGCCCGTCCAGCCCCCCAGCCCCGCCCCTGGCCCCGCCTCATTGCCCCCTGCCAGGGCCCCACCCTGCCCTGCCCAGCTGCCTGGGCCCAGGCTCTGTCCCCAGCATGGACGCTGGGACGCGTGACCAAGTGCGGGCACCTGAACCTTCAGTTTTACTGCCAACGGTCACGCCGCATGGGGACACAGCGCACAGATACCCCTCCCTCCGCCTGGTCTCTGGGGCCGCACAGGGCGCCTGGGGCAGGGGAGCAGGGCAGAGGCGGGAGGCCGTTCTCAGCACAGCGCAGGGGAGAGAGCCGCTGAGCTTCACAGGAAGCCTCGGAGACAGGCTGCTCTCCCCTCCCCCGCGCTGCTCTGCTGTCCCTCCTGCCTGGAGACCTGAGGCACAGTGACGAACCGGCTGCCTCCAGGCTCCCAGGCTCCCACGCCCAGTGCGCCCAGTGTGGATGAAGCCCCCCAGGGGGCAGCCTGCAGAAGGGGCTCCTCGAGCATGAACTGCAGCAGAAAGAAGCTTAGAAAAGAAAGCTTTTCTAAGAGTGTGGCCAGAGTGCAAGTGGGGCAAGTTTCCCAAGTATCTTTTCTGTTTTTATCAGGACAGATGGAGCCCCTGAGAAACCCACGCCCGTCACTGGGCATCGGCACCGGGCAGGGCGCAGTGGCCAAGGCTGCTCGCACACTGCAGGTCCGGGTCGGGCCAAGGCCAGGAACGAGGCCCGCCTCACTATCTCCACCCGCGGAGGAGGGCAGGGCGCCGGACAGGGTAGGCGGGGACCACAGTCCTGCAAACACGTGCCTGCACGAGCGGGCTTTTGTTCACGAGGTCTCCATCACGTTCTCAAGTCCAACACAGATCTCGGGGCTCTTTCCGACTCAGCGAGGACGGCTTACACAGTACTTAAGAATTATGTGATTTTGGGGTCTCAATTTTTTTTAAGCTTATTTATCTTGAGTGAGAGAGAGAGAGAGCGCGCGCGTGTGTGCAAGTGGGGGAGGGTCAGAGAGAGGGGAAGAGAGAGAATCCCAAGCAGGTTCTACACTGTCAGCACAGAGCCCGATGCAGGGCTTGAACCCACGAACTGTGAGATCATGACCTGAGCCGAAATCGGGAGTCGGACACTTAACCGCCTGAGCCCCCACGCGTCTGGAGTCTCAAGTTACTTCTCACAACAGGTTGGTGGCATGGTGCCCCGGGGAGCTGCAAGCTAACCTTGCCTGCGTGTGCAGCGAGGCGCGAGGGAGGGGCTGCACGCCCACGGCAGCGCCGCCTCCACACCCACCCGTAAGGGGAGCCCCCACTACACCAGCTGAAGAGACTAGAGTGTCTCCCTGAGCCGTTTGGGCACCGTGACTGCATCCAGGAGACGCCACTGAGCGCCTGCCCGGTGCCAGGCCAGGCATGAGGTGAGGATGACAGGTCCAGCCCCGGGAGCCTCCACAGAAAGGTGGCCACGTCCAGGGGGCACGGAGGACGGCAGGGAGGAGGCACAGGGGAAAGGCAGCCGTGGGCAGGCTGGCGGGAGGGAGGGAGGGCTCATCAGGGAAGCTTCCAGCGACTAGAAAGGCCAGAGCCCAAGGTGCTGGGGGACAGGAGCAGTGGAGAAGCCACCACGCTGTTGTCTGATCGTTTCATTATTTTCCCCAATGTGTCATTTTTCCAACCCAGAGCTGGGGGCCCACACGGACCATGAATCTCTCTCTGCTGTGACTCCCCACAGCCCCATGGGCACAGGCTGGGTCTGGGGGCAGGAAACCTTTCTACCTGCTTCTCTCGCTGTCCTGAGCACACGGGGGTTTGTCTGTTTGTGCTGCAAAAAGCCACCAGGCTTTCTTTCTTAGAATTATCTGAAGATTTTCCCGCTCCCCACTTTCCTTGTCTAGACATCTCTGGAACGACAGTCACACCAGGAAACATCCGTGCTTCCTGCAGCTCGCTCCTGGTCCAACCCCAGCTCAGGCAGTTCTGGACCCGGAGTGGGGTGCCCACGGGCCCCCACGTGTGTGCCCTGTGCCGGCACAGTGCGGCGGTGACACCGTGACGCGGTGGTGCTGTTCCAGGCCGCTGACTCCGAGCCGTGCAGGGGCAGGCGGCGCTGGGATTTCACACCAGAAATTCCGTATCAGCTAACAGTTTCCTTCCACGCAGAGCCAAGGCAGACGTCTGTCTGCGGGAACGGCCGCCAGGCTGGGACGCTCACGTCTACGGGGCGTCTACACGACGTCCCCACTGGAGACACACGTGCCCCCCCCACCATGTTCTCAGTGTGGCGGGGAGAGCCCTCCAGAGCCGACGTGCCCCGGCTCTCCCAGGACGGGAGGACGCAAAGTGCTACCGACGCCCAGTGCATTCAGCCAGCAGCGCGGATGCCGCGGGCCCTGGCGGCGGAGTCTCGCCCACGGTCCGCCATGTGAGTGCTCCCCCCCCACCCGCCTCCAGGGCCGTGACTCTGCACAGGGGGCCCGGCGGGGCACCACCTGGCTGAGGGCTCACCTGCACCAGGAACAAGAGTCCCCCTGACCCACTCTGGTCTGCGGACGGGCTTGTGGTGACACTCACCCTGCACGCGAGGTACTCCGGGGCTTCCATGCTGGTCCCAGAACCCCCCCACCCCTGCCTCCCTCCTCAGGGCCCCCACCCCTGCCTCCCCTGCACGGCCCCCACCCCCGCCTCCCTCCTCAGGGCCCCCACCCCCACCTCCCCCACCCCCACCTCCCAGGATCAGCACACCGTGGGGCCCAACAACCTGAATGAGCAGAACCGACCACACACACTGACATCAATCTGGCCCTGTCCCGGACCTGAAAGAACCCGCGCTTATACCCAGAGGAAGTGGTCCAACTCCCAGTGAGGGGTTCCGTAAATACAGAAAACAAGGCAGCCGCAGCCACAGCCGTGTCCAGAGCAGTGCTCTCAGCTACCCCCTCTTTAGGGCTTTGGGTTCAATAGAAGGAGCGAAGGAGTGGGGGAGGGTCTCTTTGCAAGGNCCCCCCGCCTCCCCCCGCACGACCCCCACCCCCGCCTCCCCTGCACGACCCCCACCCCAGCACCCATGAGAATCCTACCAGGGCTTCCCAATCACAGGAGCACTTCACGAGGAAGGTGAGCGCACGGAGGACAATCCCACCTCCACTGCAGCCTCGAAGCTTTCAGCCAAGAGGCCTGAGAACCCGCCGAGAACCGCACGCGCTGCCGCCACCTACCTTGTCCATCCGGTCCTGCTCCACGCCGAACTTGCCGCCGTAACCGTGAGAGGCTCTCGGTCCTGTTTCCAGCTCCTTCTCCTTGAGGGTCTGGTGTTCTTGGAAAACATTCTCTCTCAACTTGTGTATGCTGGAAGGGCGGGGGCGGGGGGACAGACACACACTGAGGCGGGAGGGCGTCCGCACCTTCTAGGAGGACCCGTGAGGCAGACAGCGGGATGTACGCACCGCAAGGCCCCGTCACTCCACGCCCCCAAACCCCTGCCTTCGCCCTGCGCCCCTTCCTCGGCCAGCTGGCCCGACTCGTCAGCAGAGCTCAGAGTCAAGTTTACAGGGAAAAAGAAACTAATCTGCACCTGCCCAGGGACTCATCCCAAATCCAAGAGGAGCTGCAACGAAAAGGTGAATTGTCTTTATTTCCTACAGAGAAAAGGCTCTTTCATCAGGCACCGGGATTCGGAGAAGCCTTTCTCCTCCTCAAGGCAGAGAGGGAAAAAAGTCAGCAGTCCCAGATCCCAGATCCCCTGAGGACGCTGGCCGAAGGCAGTGAGGCAAGACATTTAGACAGCATCTCTACCTGAAGTACAACAGCTCTTACGTCCTCCACAGCGACACAAGACGCTTTCAGAATTTATCATCTAAAGCCACTTTCTACTGGGGCGCCTGGGGGCTCAGTCGCTTAAGCGTCCAACTTCAGCTCAGGTCATGATCTCATGGTTCAGGGGTTCAAGCCCCGCGTCGGGCTCTGTGCTGACAGCTCAGAGCCTGGAGCTGCTTCAGATTCTGCGTCTCCCTCTTTGTGACCCTCCCCCGCTCGTGCTGTCTCTCAGAAACAAATTTTTAAAAATGCTTTTTTTAAATAAAAAAAAACAAACTACTTTTTACTTCTAACACCAGGGATAGTGAAACAGATGGCAAGCTGTGGTCAAAATCTGACAGGTCAGGAAGCCCCTAGAGCTGTCACCATCACGGGTCCACAAGGTGCCACCCCACAGGGCTGTCCAGGGCACACTATGTCCACACATCTGGACGACGATCCCCGAGTGGAGTGAAAAAGCAAACCAGGCCTGGCCACTGCCCGGTGCCCCGGGGGGCGGGGGCGGGGAGAACAGCGCTCCAACAGCTGGGAGGGCCACAGCGCGGCCACAGCGGTCCCAGAGCCTCCCACGACGTCCGGCCTGGTCAAAGCCACGGGCACAGAAACGAGGAGGGCGACGGGGGAGTGAACCAGCTCGACGCCGGCTCCCGGGGCCTGGACATCCGCACGTGGCTTCTGTGGAAGGTGTGGGCTCAGCAGGTTGGGAGGGAACCAACACTTGGATCTAAACTACCCGCGCTGCCAACTGCACCCTCTTTTGTGGATGATTTCCTGGCTCTTTCTCAGCCAAGAACGACTTCCTCTTTCTGAAAGATAACGGGGCCAAAGACACACACCGCAGATGACCCAAACAGGTCACTGGGTCAGGGATGGCCCTTCACGGCAGGCACGGGAGGGTACAGATCGGAAGCCGGTACAGCCTGAATAAAAGCCTGAGCGCGGTTTAAAAGTTCCTTTTACCTACACCGCCTGACAAAGAAACAGCACCGGGAGAGGCGGCGGCGCGAGGCTGTGCCGAGTGACGAGCAGGGCCCGCTCTCCCCCGCGACAATCCCTCAACTCCCCTATTTGGGCCTTTTCGTGAGACCAGGGTGCTTAGCACCCAGCTCCTCGGTCCCCCACGGGCAGTGACAACAGGAGAATGACACTCGGGGCGGGGGTTAAGGTCTAAGGTAGTCAGACATTGTGTGTGGCAGGAATCTCCACTCAGAGAGCGCACAGGTGACCGCATCTGTGATGAAATCACCACTGCTGAAGAGAAGATGCTAGAATCCTAAATACAGGAACTGCTTCTGATGGGACTCCTAAGCCACCGCGTATGTCGGCACACACACGTACAGAAGCGCGTGATCTCGTGAGCATCAGGTCAGAAGACAGGTGCGGGCATGCAGATGTGTGTTAACAGAGAAGCTGTGTTGCCGACCCCTGCCCCCCGTCCGTGTCTTCGCCTTCAGAACACCAATTCCACACCGACGTTAAGAAAGTCCCTCAGGGGCATGTGGGGGGCTCAGTCGGTCCAGCGGCCGACTTCGGCTCCGGTCATGATCTCGTGGTTCGTGGGTTCATCGGGCTCTGTGCTGGCAGTTCAGCCTGGAGCGGCTTCGGATTCTGTGTCCCCCTCTCTCTGCCCCTCCCCTGCTCGAACTCTGTCTCTCAAAAATTGATAAACGTTAAAAAAATAATTTAAACACATTTGTATAAAAAAAAAAAAAAAAAAAAGAAAATCCCTTACTTGATGTGCTCCTGGTGCCCAGACCCCTGCACGGTCTTGGCCCCCCATCTCTGCTCCTTCTCACTGACATCGTTCTGAAAAGAGAAGCGAGTGACTCGTGAGGCCCACTCATGGGACTGGAACACACACACACAACCCACATGAGGGAAAGTGGGACAGAGGGAGCCCGGGGGCTCATACCACAAAATCGGGGTCGGTCTCCCAGTCGTCGGCGCCCCCGTCGTCCTGGGGGATGGACACGGCGTGGCCTGCCGAGGCTTTCCACATCTGAAAGAGCAGGGCCCGGGGTCAGGGGGACCCGGGAGAGACGCGCTCTGCGGCCACCACCCGGCGAGCTGGGCAGCTGTGCCACCAAATGCCCATCCCCAACCCCGTGCGGGAACGACACCGTCAGACACAGAAGAAATGTCATGTGGTCTTCCTTTTAAATTTTTTTTAATGTTTGTTTACTTTTTTTCTTTTTTTTTTTTACAAATAGTTTATTGTCAAATAATGTTTGTTTATTTTTGAGAGATGGAGTGTGAGCAGGGGAGGGACAGAGAGAGGAGACACAGAATCTGAAGCAGGCTCAAGCTGTCAGCACAGGGCCTAATGCAGGGTTCGAACCCACAAACTGTGAGATCATGGCCTGAGCCGAAGGCGGACACTCAACCGACTGAGCTGCCCAGGTGACCCCATCACGTGGTCTTTCTAACACTGCTCTCAAGTGGCATCCTAGACCCATCAGAAATAGTCCGGCTTCAATTCAAGTGGGAAAAATAAGAAAGTCATCTGTGCATTTACATCATCCATTGATACATCCCTCCTGGGGTGCCTGGGGGGCTCAGGGGGTAAGCGTCCGACTTCGGATCAGGTCACGATCTCGCCATTCTGGAGTTCTAGTTCTAGCCCCTCCCCCCCCCCCTTAAGGCCCTGAGCTGCCAGCTCAAAACCGGCTTCAGATCCAGTCTCCCTCTCTGCTCCTCCCCTGCTCCCTCCTGGCCTCTCTCTCCGGCTCTGGCTCCCTTAAAAACAAACATTAAAAAAAAGAAAACAAGGAAGAATACACGCCTCCACGGAGTCATGACGACGGTGCTGCCCCAACAGGCAGGGGCCGGACAACTGAATCCCAGGCTGCGTGGACTTTATCGCCTCAAAGAAACGACAGGACCCACACTGGTTTCAGGGACTTCCTGGACACGCAACACTGACGTTCCTAACTCGGGCTCGGACGCGTCAATCAACGTTCCAAGTGACTTATTCGAGGGCTGCCCCACCGCCGCTCCAGGGAGACACCCGCTACGTACAACGCCGACTTTCCTTGCACTGGGCGGCTCGGAGGATGGGCTGTCCCCTCCTCTCCCAGCACGGCAGCACGGGAAGGTTCCGTCCGGCACAGAGACCAGGACGGCAGCCTCGCCCCTCAGCAAGACAAGGCTTTTCCTGACTGCAAAGGGAAAATCGAACCCTGAAGGGTTCCCAGAGAAAACCATGTTTGAGAACAGACTCGTTTCCCACACAAGTACTAATAAGACGTCACCTAGGCCAGGAAGCACCTGGAAGGTTATTTTAACTCGCTCAACCGGAAACTCCACCCATGTATCTGAACCGGGGACACCCAGTGGGCACTTTCCGGGGCGCCACACCGGTGCTCCTGTGGCTTGAATTCAGCCGGGACAGAAGCCCGTCCAGACCCGCCCCCTCCAGCCCTGCTGGGTGTCAAGTCCAAGTCCGGGACGGCAGCGAGGGACAGATCAGGGCATAGTGCTCTCACGTCCCCAGATGGGACTCCTCTCGCGGTCACCTCAACAGGCAACAGTTTGCTAGCGGGTGAGGCAGGCTCGACACCGTCCCTTCCACGCCACCTCGAACCGCGCTCCCCTCTGTCTAGGTGTCCCAGGGGCTGGCAAGAATTCCCAGACGTGACCTGCTGGTGACACGATTTAGACACAGCAAATAGACTCAACTCGCAGCCCCGGGAGGGGCGACCAGACATGGCCGTTCACAAATGGAAGAGCCGACCGGAAGTTGGGTGATTCGCCCACAGCCTCTGCCTCTCCAGTCAGGTGTGGATCACGGCCCCGCCCTGGAAAGAGGCCACCCGTGCTTCAGGCCAGAGGAAACGGTCCCGCAAAGCGACAGGGTCTCTGGGGAGGGCCGGTGAGGCCAAGTGCCCCAGGAGGTGAAGGTGAAAGAGGTCTTTGCCTGTTGTTCTAGACCCACCAGGGAAACACGGCAGGGTCCTTCTGGAAGCGGCTTCATCATAGGGCCAGCACCTATGCCTGCTTCCTCACATGCTGCTGGCAGCGCCCCCGCCCCGCTCCAGCGTTTTCTGGAGTCCCCCTCTCTTTGGAAACCACAGGCAACACTGGAAACTGGGCTTGGCTTTTTAAATGTTTGTTAGTTAGTTAGTTATTAGCAATCTCTACACCCAGAAGTGGGGCTCGAACTCACAACCCTGTGACCCCAGATCAAGGGTCACACGCTGTTCCAACAGAGCCAGCCAGGCGCCCTCTTGACTCTACTTTCTAAACACAATATCCTCCCAGAAATTACTGTCCGACCTCCGCAGACCCAAAGGGAGAATCCCGTCCCCTTCCTTGCACAGGGACTCACCCCGACGGCCCGAAGGGAGAGAACAGAATGGTGACAAGGCACAGACCTTTCCTTCCGGCTGAAGGCGAAAGGCTGCTCACAGGTCTCTGTCTGAAACGCAGTGATCCAGTGAGGAATTCCCAGGCATCGGGAATGGTTCCGTCTGCAAAACGATAAAGGGGAAAAAGCTCAGCAAGACGCCTGCCGCCAGGCACCCTGGGCGGGTCGTCACGCGTGCGGACCCTTTCGGGAATCCGCGACACCCTCCCACACCTCACATGGCTTCCTGAAGAAATCCGAAAGGAGGGGGGACGGTGTGCATCCGACTAACCAAAAACCTCAGCCGGTTCTCGGACGCAGGGAGAAAATACAGAAAATAACAAGTTGCAAAAGATTTACAGCTGCAGAAAGTTTCGTCTTCGCACAAACAGAAATTCCTGCTGCAAGCGGCCAGCCTGCCGTTTCTGCTCCTTCTAAATGAGGACGTTGCTAAGAATAAGAGCCTCTGACTGAGAGTTAAAAAAATAAGTAACACAAGAGGGTCCCTGCGGGGCTCAACTGGTGAAGCACCCGACTCCGGCCCAGGTCACGATCTCGAAGTTCGAGAGTTCGAGCAGCGCGTCGCGTTCTGTGCTGACGGTACGGAGCCTGGAGCTGCTTCGGGTTCTCTCTCTCCCCCCGCGCCCCCCCCCGACCCCTCTCTCTCTCTGCCCCTCCCCCGCTCCCACTCTGTCTCCCTCTCCCAAAACTAAATCAACATTAAAAAATACAGAAATAACCTAAAGAAACCTCTCTGAAGGGCCCATGACATGGCTGGGACACAAACACAGCCCAGGGACGAGAAGCGGGGCGGCGCGGGGAGAGGCAGGCTGAGCTTCTAATGGACGGAAACGGTGACCGCGCAAAGCTCACGACTCCAGTTCATCAAGCCGCCGACTCCCCACCTTCGCCCGAAAACGACAGGGCAGTGCTGGGGGCGCCGCGGGACGCTAGGGAGCAGAGGCCACGGCGCCCTCGCTCCCTGGAAAGCGGCCGGTGCCCAGCGCGCGCCGCTGACCTCCCTGCGGCTGCCACACACCAGGGACCGCGCGGAGGCTCGGCCAGCCTTCCCCACGCTCCAGCTGCTGCCGCGTTCCCGACCCTACCATTCAGCCTCCTCTCTCCTCACCCCTCTGCACAGCCTAACTTCTCCAGGCTGTTCCGCACCCGCCAGGTACTGACGTTGTTCCTGTAATTGGCAAGCATCTAGAAAACTCCACGAGACAGTGGAGGATCTCCAACAATTTATTACCCCCCCATTCTAAATTACAAAAACAACAACACACACAGCACAAGGATAACTGCTTGCAAATATAAAAGCCTGGGTGTTTTTTTGGACCCAAAGATAATGCCTTTGGCCCCTTACCTCACACTGGCCACAAAAACCGGTCAAAGATCTAAAATTTAAGCTTAAACTATTAAACTCTCCCGAGGAAACACAGGAATAGATTCTCATAATCTCCAAACTGCCAACAGTCCTCAGATGGGAGCCTAGAGCACAAAGACCAAGAGGCAAGAACGGATACAATGGCCGAAATCTGAAACTCTGGGCTTCAGAGGCCGCTATCCAGAGAGCGAGCACAAGTCACAGAGCGGGGGGGACTCTTTCCCAGTCCCACGGCCAAAACAAACAAGGAGCCCCTGCAACTCTGTTAATCTAAAGGACAAGGAACCACACCGCAAGACGGGGAAGGGCCTGAACGCACATTTCCCCGGAGATCCGTCGGTGACGACTAAGCTCACCCAAGATCCTCGGGATCGTTAACCATCAAGTGCAACTCAAGACGCAGCAGGAACCCAGCCTCTCATTCCAGGATGGCTGAAATCGAAGAGACAGACAGACAGGTGTGAGGGGGTGTGGGGAAATCGGAACCCCCGGACCCTGCTGCTGGGGAAGTAAAGTGAGGAAGAGCTTGGCAGGTCCTCAAAAGGTTAACCAGTTACCACCTGACCCAGGGGCTCCGACGCCCAGAGACAGACCCGAGAGAAACGAAAACTTGCGTCCACACGACAGCCTGCGCGGGAATGCGCACAGTATCCTTCAGGGTAGCCAGAAAGCAAACCCGATGCCCACGCCCGTGTTACGTAACCGGTCCGTGTGGCCGCTCGGACGAAAACGCAGGAGTGAAGCCCAAGACCCTGCTACACGAATGATTCTCGAAGACACGCTAAGCCGAAGCAGCCAGACAGCAAAAGACTGTGTATCATACAGTCCCCCGTACATACAACGTCCAGAACTAGCAAGTCTACGCAGACAAAAACAGATGCAGGGTTGCCTGACACTGGAGGGAAGGTCACAAGGATTCTTTCTGACGTGCTAAATGACCCTAAAACCATCATGCCAACGGCTGCACAACTCTGTGAATACACTAGAAAACTATTTAATTGAAGCCTTTAAAATTTTTTAGTATTTTTTTATTTTTTATTTGGGAGACAGAGCGTGAGCAGGGGAGGGGCAGAGAGCGAGGGAGACAGAGAATCCAAAGCAGCTCCAGACTCCAAGCTGTCAGCACAGAGCCCGACGCAGGGCTCGAACCCACAAACCGTGAGATCGTGACCTGAGCCCAAGTCAGATGCTCAACCTACTCAGCCCCCAGGTAGGTGCCCCTTAACCCCTTTAAATGGGTGAATCATATGAATTGTATCTCAATGAAACTGCTACTAATGAAACATTGTTCACCATTAACAGACCTTCGTCACGTGTGTACACACGTACACGTGCACACCAACATGGCATCAGTGTGAAGGGCTTGTACTGCCACATAGAGTGGGAAACTCTATAGGACAAAGTTTTAGACGGTGGCATAGAATTCCCTTTCCATCAACCTCATTACCTGCTCTGCAGCAGAGAAGGGGAGAGCGAGAAGGCATCTGAGCAGGCAAAACAGTGGTCTCGGCGGGGGGGGGGGGGGTCCCCAGGCTCTGTGCACTCTCCTCTGCTCAGAGCACCAGCGCGCACGCTCACAAGGTGAAGGCCAGGGCCTGTGCCCAAGTCCACCTGCGGCTGGCACAGGGCAATACAGGGCAGGGCCGCTCCCACGACTGACTCACCCGCTCAACCACGCCCTTTCTGAGCACCTTACCTGTGCTGCACGGCACCCACCAAAGTCTGAGTCACCTCTTATGCTCTCTTAAAAGCGTTTTACTATTTAAAATTTTTTTGTTTGTATGTTTCATGTATTTTTGAGACAAAGACAGAGCACGAGTGGGGGAGGGGCAGAGAGAGAGAGGGAGACACAGAATCCGAAGCAGGGTCCAGGCTCTGAGCTGTCAGCACAGACCCGACGCGGGGCTGGAACCCACCAACTGTGAGATCATGACCCAAGTCGAGGTCGGACGCTTTACCGACAGAGCCACCGAGGCGCCCCTTAAAAGTGTTTTAAAGATAAGCCTGTCCAAATGCTTCCACTACCAGGCAAAGGCTGTAGTGACCGGGAGACCTAGTGTCCAAAACAGGTCAGCATCCCCCTCCCCCTTTATTCTTGGGTCCAAAAGTGGCCTTTAGGACTCTTCCTGCTCCTTCTGGATCTGGGAGCGCTTTTTTAAGAGAGAGAGAAGGGGGGGGAGAGACAGAGAGAGAGAGAGGCTGGGGCAGTGACTCAACACGCGGTCAGATGGGGGCAGGGACAGGAGGGGCCTGCTGGGCAGAACCCAGGGGGTTAACCGCTGCCGGCGCGGGGCGCCCGCAGGCGGGGCCGGGAGGCCGCCTCCAGGGCTGCGCTCAGCGGAAAACGGCATTCCTCCCCGGGATGGCGAGAGGCCGGGTGCCAGCCCGAGGAAGCCCGGTCCCCTCCTCCCGCGACCCTCCGGCGGGGCGGCCGCGCGCCCGCAACATGGACGAGATGGCACCGGAACAAGCCGCAAGCCCGAAAGCTCCTTTCTGGCGACTCCCCACGTACCCGGAGGAGGGGCCGCTCCTCACCCGGAGCCTCTCGGCCAGCCGCGGGGGCGCGAGTGCTGCTCTCCCGCTGACCTGACTGCACCGCCTCTGGATGGGGCGGCTGCGGGGGGACCCCGGCCCTCGGACCCCCCCGCCACCCCCCGCCCTCCGGCCCCGGACCTTCCCCCACCCCGATTCTCGCCCCTCGGACCCCGGCCCCCTCCCCACCCGTTCCAGCCCCTCCGACCCCCGTTCCCTCCCGGCAGGGCCCCTCTCCCACCCGATCCCGCTCGGCCCCCTGGCCCCTCCCCCAGCCCCTGGCACCGAGCCCCCCACCGCCGTCGGACCCTCCCGTCCCCCGGCCTGTCCGCAGCCTCGACCCCCACCTCAGCCCTCAGCCCCCCGCCCGACCCCGGCCCGGGGACGCCTCGCCCGCGCTCCCCCCGCGCCCGAAACCGCGAGCGGAAGAGCGGCGAGACCGCAGCGACCGCCGCTTCCTTCCCGTCCCCGGGCTGGCGGCGCCCGAGGAGCCCGTCGGAGAAGCCAGCCGCCCCCGCCCCGTCCGGGGCAGGCCGCGCTCGCTCACCGCCGCCTGCGCCCCCTCCGGCCCGGCCCGGGTCGCTCCCGGCCCCGCCGCGCCCGCTGCTCCCGGCGCCCGGCCCCACTTCCGGTTCCGCGGCGGGGGAGGCGGGGCCGCATCCGGGTCCCGGCGAGGCCCCGCCCCGCGCCCCCGGGGCCGCCGCGGACCCCGCGGCCGGGAGCGGCCTCCCGCGCCCACGTGGCCGGGGCCGCGCCCTCCGCCGGCGCCGGCGCGAGCTCCGCCCGGGTGCGGGGCGCGAACACACCTGGGCACGGAGGGCACTGGGCACGGAGTCGGTGCAGCGGCGCGCCCCTCGGGCTGCGCCCGGGTGCGGACGCGCCGACGCCTCCCGGTGCTCCCTGCTGCCCGGGCGCAAGGACGGGAGAGGGAGCCGGGCCGGGCCGGGGAGGAGCGTCTTCGTCCGTCCCCGCCCCCTCCCACCATCCGTCCGTCATCCATCCATCCACTCACCCCTCCGCGCGTCCGTCTACCGCCCTTCATTTGTCCACCCACCCCTCCATCCAGCCACTCATCTCCGCCTCCATCGGACATCTGTCACCCATCCAAACACCCACCCAGCCACGCACCCACCCTCCATTCCTGTACCCATCCATCCATCCGTCCAAGAGACCTCGTCCATCATCCACCACCGTCCACCCTCCACGTATCCACCTGCCCGGCCGCCCTGCATTCGTCCACTCACCCGCCCATCCCGCATCTCCCCATCCAGCACACATCTATCATCCGTCCATCCACGCACCACTTATCCACCCATCTATGCACCCACCCTTCATTGGTCACCTACATCTTCCATCCACGAACCTGTCCATCCAGAGAAGGCCACATATGTATCAAGAGAAGTTCTGCAGAATAAACATGGACCTTGCCCTCAGGGACTTGCAGTCGAGAAAGGAAGTCAGGCATAATCACACAGATGTAGAATTAGGGAGCAGGATAAATACTATAAATTAGAAGGCAAAGGTGTTGTGAAATTATATTGGAGAGAAGGTGGAACCTGAACTCACCCAGGAGAACAGAGAAGGATTCTCTGAGCAATTAACATTTGGACCAAAATCTGAAGACCAAGTAGAAGTAAGGGGGGGAAGAGGGAAGAATTTTCCAGGCAGAAAATACACTATGTGCAAAGGCCCTGAGGCAGACGAACTGAAGAAAGTTCAGTGTGGCAGAAGCAGGGCAGTGGGGTAAGATGAAGCCAGGTCAGGCAGAGGTTGGCGGGGCACACAAGGACCTTGATCTTTATTCTAAAATAAACGGGAAGTCCTTAGAGGAAGTTAAGGACAGAGAAGAGACGTCGTCGAGTGTGAATTATAATGAGATCCCTCTGGCTGCCTTGTGGGGAACGGATGGGAAGAGGGCCAGGTAGGAGCCGGTACAGCCGGCTCAGGCAAACTGGTGGTAGCGGGCCAGGTGGGGAGAAGGGAGCAGATAAAGAGACATTTGGAAAGTTAAATTGTCAAGTCTGAGGGAGGATTGGGGGAGGGGAAGGATATGTCATCTGTCAAAGGCTAATTTGCTGATGAAAATAGCCACATATACGTGGCCTGAATGCACGTCAAAAATTTCCAAGTCCGACTTGGACGTCCAAGCGGGGACGGAAGGGCCCTCCCGGGGAGGCGGGGGGTGCCGGCGGGGCTGCACCCCGGGGACCAAGGGCCGGGACCGAGGACCCCAACACCTGCCCCCAGTGCGCGGGCCACAGGGGAGAGCAGCGCGAGCCTGCCTGCGGCCCTCCTGGTGCCTTCCAGCCTCCGGTGGCCGCGCCACGCCCTCTGCCTCGGGTGCACGTGACGGCCCGTTGGCCACTGGCCCGACTCCCGCTGCCTGCCTCCCACAGGCCCTGTGGGCCTTCGCCGAAGCGCAGCTTTGCCATATGCGGTGACATCCAGGAACAAGGGGGTACGCCGTGCGCTTACCTTCTTAAAAAATTTTTTAAAGATTTTATTTTCAAGTAATCTCTCTGCCCAATGTGGGGCTCGAACTCACAACCCCGAGATCAAGCGTGCCATGCTCCACCGACTGAGCCCGCCAGATGCCCCTGGACTTCCCTTTTTGGAGGCCCCATGAAAATGTTTTTATTTTAAAATCAGAAGGAAAAGAAAGAACTAAGACAATGTATGGAGTTACTATGTTCTTCTTTATACCAACACATTTGTAAAACTAAAATCCTCCCCTCCTCCCCCGCCCCGTCCCCGGTCGAAGGAGCCCACAAAGTGCATAGGGCTCGGGAAAATCGGGATTCGAACCAGTTCACCATGAATCCAAATCTAACGGCCACATGATTAAAAAGACAGGTAATTAAAAGGTTCCAGGTAATTTTCTGCCTGAGTGACTGGGAAGGAGGAGGGTCTGGTAGCTACACGGGGAAGTCAGAACCGGGAACGGGGGCTAACACTGGGCACCAGCCTGGCTTTACCAGGGACCATTGTGAGATTTAAAAAATATGTAGACAGGATGTTTCATTTTCCCCCAAAACAGCTTTGTGAGTTGAAAATTGTTTTTTGGTTTTTTTTTAAGAGCAGTTTTATTGAGGGGCGCCTGGGTGGCTCAGTCGGTTGGGCAGCCAACTTCGGCTCAGGTCATGATCTCACGGTTCGTGGGTTCGAGCCCTGCGTCGGGATCTGTGCTGACAGCTCAGAGCCTGGAGACTGATTCGGATTCTGTGTCTCCCTCTCTCTCTGACCCTCCCCTGCTCACGCTGTCTCTCTCAGAAATAAATAAAACGTTAAAAAAAGCAGTTTTGTTGAAATACAATTACATTAAATACATTCACTTAAAATGTACAACTCAGTGGGTTTTTAAAACTTTTTTAAAGTTTTTTTAAAAGTTTTTATTTAAAGTTAACATCCAGTGCAATAGTAGTTTCAGGTGTACCACAGAGTGACTCATCACCTACGTAGAACACCGAGTTCTCATCCCAAGTACCCTCTTTAATCTCCCCTTACCCAGTTAGCCCATCTCTGACCCACCTCCCTCTGTCAACCCTCAGTTTATTCTCGATAGTTAAGGGTCTGTTTCTTGGTGTCTCACTCTCTCTCTTTCCCCCTTTGCTTATTTGTTTCTTTTTCTTAAATTCCACATATGAGTGAAATCATATGGTATTTGCCTTTCTTTGACTTATTTCACTTAGCATAATACACTCTATCTCCATCCACGTTGTTCAAAATGGCAGGATTTCATTCTTTTTACGACTGGATAATATTCCACTGTATATACAACACGTCCATCAGTCGATGGACACCTGAGTTGCTTCCATATCTTGGCCATTGTATATGGCGCTGCAATAAACATAGGGTGCATGTATGTATCCCTGTGAATTAGTGCTTTTGTGTGTTTGGGTAAATACCCACTAACATGATTGCTAGATCGGAGGGTAGTTCTTTCTTTTTTTTTTTTTTAATGTTTTATTTATTTCTGAGAGAGAGAGAGAGGGAGAGAGAGAGGGAGACACAGAATCCGAAGCAGCTCCAGGCTCCGAGCTGTCAGCACAGAGCCCGACGTGGGGCTCGAACCCATGAACCGTGAGATCATGACCTGAGCCGAAATCGGACGCTTAACCGACTGAGCCCCCCAGGGGGCCCGATCAGAGGGTAGTTCTATTTCTAACTCTCTGAGGACCCTCCATACCGTTTTTTCAGAGTGGCTGCACGAGTCTGCATTCCCACCCGCCCCTGTTGTTTCTTGTGTTGTTGAGTTTAGCCATTGTGACAGGTGTGAGGTGACATCTCACCGTGGCTTTGCCTTGTCTTTCCCTGGTAATGAGTGATGTTGAGCATCTTTTCATGTGTCTGTTGGCCACGTGTATGGCTTTGGAGATGTGCCTGGCCAAGTCTTCCGCACATCTTGTAATTGGATTATTTGGTTTTGGGGTGTTGAGTCTTAGGAGTTCTTCATATATTTTTAAAAATTTTTTAATGTTTTATTTATTTCTGAGAGAGAGAGAGAGAGAGAGAGAGAGAGACAGCGTGAGCAGGGGAGGGTCAGAGAGAGAGGGAGTCACAGAATCTGAATCAGGCTCCAGGCTCTGAGCTGTCAGCACAGAGCCCGACGTGGGGCTCAAACTCATGAACCGTGAGATCATGACCTGAGCTGAAGTTGGAGGCTTCACCGACTGAGCCCCCCAGGTGCCCCTCTTCATGTATTTTAAACACCCTCCACCAGATATGTCATTTGCAAATATCTTCTATTCTCTAGGCTGCCTTTGCATTGGGCTGATTATTTCCTTTCGCTGTGCAGAAGCTCTTTATCTTGAGGAAGTCCCAGGATATTTTTGCTGCAATTCCGTAGTTTTTAGTATAGTCACAGGCTGATACGACCATGACCACAGCAGAATTTTCGAACATTTTCATCCCCAAAAGAAACCTGCTCCTTAGCAGTCACTCCCTGTTCCCCCCGCTCCCCACCCTCGAAGGCCGCTCCTTCCCTACTTCCCCTCCGTGACCCGGTATCACTGCTTCCGGATGAGGACAACCAAGGCTTCAGGACAGTGCCCGCCCGGCAGCAGCGCGTGTGGCAGGGCCCGCCTGGCTACTTGGCAGCGGCAGATACAACGTCGATTTGAAACGCAGAAAGGTGCCCTGCGCAGAAACGCGTTGAGCGTCTCCCAGGCCCAGAAACGAAGAGAAGCCCGAAGTGCTGAGTGGGGCTGAAGCCGCGTGCCTGCTGGGCCCTCACCCCCACCCTCATCCCCACCCCCCTTCCCCGGGCCCTTACAAGAAGACTGGAAAGGCCACCGCGGCCGGCTGAGGGGGAAGGGCACCCGGTACCTGCACCACCGCGAAGGCCCAATGCCTCCGAGTGTGTGGCGGAGACCGGAGCTGTGACCGGTCCCCCCCCCCCCCCCAGCCCCTGCTGCCCTTCTTCCCTACCAACTGGGCACATGGATGCCCAGCTACAGGCTGCCCCTTGGCTTCGCTTAGAAATGGGGGCCGCCGTGTAACCGGCTGCTCACTGGTTGGGGCGGCGCGTTCCGGGCCCGGCCCGTGGGCTGGCACGGCGCCAGAGGTGGGTCAGTTTCCTCTTGCTGCTGCGGCAAATTAGGACCAATGTAGCAGCTAAAAAAAAAACACACACACACAAAAAAAAACCAAAAGAAAACAACCCCAATTTCTTCTCCTAGAGTTCTGGGGTCCAGAGGTCTGAAAGCAGTGTCTGGGCCCAAGCCAAGTGCGGCCTGCGCTGGGCGTCCCGGACACCGAGGGAAGGAGCCGCTTCTGCCCTTCGGCCTCCTGAAGGCGGCCTGCAAGCCTCGCCTCGCTCCGACCGAAGCCTCTGTTGTCACATCTACGCCTCCTCGTAGTGACGCCTCTCACTGGCCCCCGTTCCAGGGCCACCTGTGACGACAGGACCCACTGAGACGATGCAGGTGTGGTGGCTGAAGCAGCCGACCGCTGGAGCCCTGAGCCACCACGGCCCCGTGTCCACGCCTCTTTTTAACCTGACCGCCCTGGTCCGTCTGGGTCGCTATGACAAAAAAGCACAGGAGAGGTGGCTTATAAACCTCATGGTGCTAGAGACCCGAAGTCCAAGATCAAGGTGCCTGCTGAACTGGGGTCAGAGGAGAGCCGGCCCGTCAAGGTGGACGCCGTCCCGCTGTGTCCTCACGCGGCAGATGGGGCAAGGGAGCTCTCCGGGGTCCCTTTTACAAGAGCATGAGGTCCCCACCCGTGGGACCTGAGCACCTCCCACAGGGCCTGCCACCAAATACTATCATGTTGGGCGCTAGGTTCAGCGTAGGAATTTGGGGACACGCACACACACACACACACACACACACAGTGCGCAACAGTGACAGAGCCGTGCCTCCTGTCCAGAGGCGGATGGGGTATGTTCCTCCGACCTCTTGATGCTTGGCTGGGCTTGTGACTGGTGCTGATCGATACAACGTGCCACAAATGACACTGTGTGAGTTCTACATGCACCGTGAAGGGTCCAGTCCTTGGGACACCTTAGCTCCTGGCCTTGCCCTCCGGGAACCTGAGACTGCACTACGGAGTGTGGCAGAGCCGCAGGGGCGGGAACGCGGGGGCCCGGCCTGCAGCCGCCACTAACGGCCGGTGACTGCCACCGCGTGGGGGTCCAGCGAATCCAGGAAGAAGATCCGGCAGAAGAGCCACCCCGAGGGGCAACCCCCAAATCAAGAGCAGGGAGAAGCCATTGCTGGTTATCGCCACTAAGCTGTGCGGTGGATTTGCATGCAGCAGGTAAGAAAGCCCAGAGCAGATGGTGGTCTTCCGGTGGCTTATGAAACCAGTTTTCTGGGGGGAAAGACAGCAGGCAAAATACCAGGCGGCAGAAAATGTAACAGCTCGCGCCGTACACGGCGGTTCCCGTCATCCGTTGCCGCGTAAGAAACCACCCCAGCAGTTAACAAGAACCGGCCCTTTTACCATGCTGCGATTTCGGGGGGGGGGGGGGGGGGGGGGGGGGGGGCGTTGGGACAGGGCACAGGGCAACGGCCCATTTTTGTTCCCAGAGGAGCCCCGGCTGGGGTGGCTCAGATGGCTGGCCATGGCCGGGAGGAAGTGACTGGGGCCATACGCCTGGGGCTTTGGTTCTGACTGTTGGGGACAGAGTCTTATTTCCTCTCCCCATCCTGTCTTTGGGGACCAGGATGCCCCGTGTGGCCTGCTCAGATGCGGGGGACAGCAGCCCGGGAGAAACCTTGGGGGGGCTCCATGTGACTGGCTGGTGCTTCCTTCCAGCACGGTGGCTCAGGAGGTTGGACTTCTTACTTGGGGGCTGTTTTTTTTTCTTAATTAATTAATTTGAGAGAGAAGGGGAGAGAGAGAGAGAGGGAGAGAGTCCCAAGCAGGCTCCACGCTGTCAGCTCAGAGGCTGATGCTGGGCTCAAACTCACAAACCTGAGCCGAAACCAAGACCTGAATGCTAACCGAGTGAGCCACCCGGGCACCCCTGGGGGCGGGTTTCTCTCTGGCGTCCGATGGCCTCACTTCAGAGGTCCCCGAGCATCAGGCCTACACAACCATTTGGTCAACCAGGTCACTGAGGACGGCCCAGGCTCTGGGGGAGGCCTGAGACTCCTGCTCTGGATGGCAGTTGTAGCAGCAAAGCACCTGCAGCCCATGGCGACCGTGACGTCACATGCGCACTTCAGCAAGTCTACGATGTCGGTGCTTGTAGGATGTGCCCTGATTTTACATGTATCAAAACATGAAAGCAGGGTGAGGCGTGCGTGCTGACTTTGGCAGGAGCCGTGTTTCCGCTGCGGGCGCAGCTCAAAGTCCGGACCCGCAGCCAGGTCACATCCCCAAGTGAGGACCAGAGAGCGGTCCTTCTAGGCTGAGACCGTCTCTCACACAGAGGGGATCCCTAAACAACCAGTAACATTTTCTATTCTAGAAACTTCTGCACAAATGCCGAAGTCGGATATACAGTAAGCCTTCATGAATCCATCACCCATCTTCCATAAGCATCGACCCACATGGTCAGTTAATGTTTGATGCATACCCTGTCCTATCCCAGGGCACAGAAGTCCCGGACAGACTTCCTGTGTTCACGTGTAAACACAGGGGCCATATGGTGACACCGCAAGCCCTTTCCGTGGTACTCGTAGCAATCCACATGGCTGACACGATGCTAAAATTCTCCCCGGCCTTAAAGAGATGCCACCAGGTAAATCCGGAAATGGACGGGCCGAGGCCCATGCTGAGCACACGTTACTTAGCAGGGAAGCAAGGGAGGAACCCAGCAGTACCATACGGGGTAGGGAGGGAGGCAAGTGCCAGGGCAGGGGCAGCGCGGTTTCTCTTCAAGTAATGTGCGCGCTGTCACTTTGATCAAACAATGAAAAACGGGCACCCGGGAGGCTCAGTCGGTTGAGCTCTGACTGGCTCAGGTCATGATCTCACGGTTCGTGGGTTCAAGCCCTGCACCGGGCTCTGTGCTGACAGCACGGAGTCTGCTTGGGACTCTCCCTCCTTCTCTCTGCCCCTCCTGCATGCCCACAAACACATGCACATTCTCTCTCTCAAAATAAATAAACTTTGAATAAATTTTAAAAAAATAAAAATAAAAATTAAGAAGAAAATAAGGCATTGGAGCCGAAGATGTCTTCAGCTCTTGAGTTGTGCAATGTCGCAATCCCTTAGTCACTGCTTTAAAATTTTAACATTTTGGGGCGCCTGGGTGGCTTAGTCGGTGAAGCATCCAACTTTCGCTTGGGTCATGATCTCGTGGTTCGTGGGTTCGAGCCCCGCGTCGGGCTCTGTGCTGACTGGCAGCTCAGAGCCTGGAGCCTGTTTCGGTCTGTGACTCCCTCTCTCTCTGACCCTCCCCTGCTCACGCTGTCTCTCTCTCTCTCCCAGAAATAAATAAAACATTAATAAAAAAATTAAAAAAAAATTTTAACATTTTTTATTTTCTAATTTTTTTAAAAAGTTTATTTTGAGAGAGAGAGAGCACGTGCAGGCACGTGAGCGGGGGAGGGGAGAGGGAGCTGGAGAGAGAACCCCAAGCAGGCTCCCTGCTGAGGGCGCAGAGCCGGGTGCTGGGCTCAGAGTCAGGAACGGGGAGACCGTGACCTGAGCCAAAATCAAGAGTAGGGCTCAACTGACTGAGCCACCCAGGGCCCCTAATTAAACATTTTTAAATTACTTTACATTACTTTTATTTTAACTAAAACGTTTGAAACCTGCTTTGGCCTAATTTTCGTTGAGCATCGTGGCTTGAAAGCAGAGCCGAGGCGCTGAGGCCCAGAGGCCGCGCTGTCGGGCGCCCTCAGCGCCGGCGGACGAATGTTCTGTTGGCTTCTGCGGGTGGCTGGCCGGGCCACGTAAGACGCTCCAAGTGAGCGGGGCAGCGACCACGGGCCGCGCGGGAGGGGCCGGGGTGCCCTCCGAGTGCGGGTCTGCCCGGTGCGCCCCGAAACCTGTCCGCGGCCGCCATGCCCACGGCTCCCATTGGCCCGAGGCCTGGGCAGCGGCGCCCTGGGACCCGGGCCTCCCTGCCCTGCGGCCTCCTCCGCGGCCTCCGCCCCCCCCCCGCCTCAACCGCAGCCCCCACTACGCCCCCGGCCTCCCCCTAGCCCCCACCCCCCTCCCCCGCGGCCCCCTCCCCCCCGCCTCCCCCGCGGCCCCCACTACACCCCCGGCCTCCACCACGGCCCCTTCCCCACCCCGGCCTCCACCGCGGCCCGCCCAGGCCTCCCCCCCTCCCCCGCGGCCCCCTCCCCCCCGCCTCCCCCGCGGCCCCCACTACACCCCCGGCCTCCACCACGGCCCCTTCCCCACCCCGGCCTCCACCGCGGCCCGCCCAGGCCTCCCCCCCTCCCCCGCGGCCCGCACTACCCCCCGGCCTCCACCGCGCCCCCCCCGGCTGCATCCGGGCCTCCAGGCCGGGCGCTGCTTCCTCTCACGGGCGGGCGGGCCCGTTTGCCGTCGCATCACTGTCTCCCCGGCACCCCCAAGTGCCGGCTCAGGGCAGGTCCTCTCTCAGGGGTCCCCGAAACCGCCTCCCACTAAAGCAGAGACCCCCTCCCCCAGCACGCGCACCACACTCGAGTGCGAAGGTCAACCGGAAGTGAACCTGACGCGCGCCAGAGGCCCTCCTGACAATTCACACCGTCTTCCGCTTTCTTCCCGGCCAGCGCGGGGCGCCCGTCGTGGGGCCCGCGAGGCCTCCGCCCGCTGCCGCCGGGGCCGGGCCGCCGGGCAGGCCTTCCGCAGAAGAGAGGTGCCCCGGGGGGGGCGCGGGGAGCCCCCGCGGGCGCATCTGAGTCCAAATCTCTGGACCGTGTGCACGTGACTTCTTTGGAAAGGCGGTCGGACGAGACGACCCTGGGCTCGGGGTGGGGGGGGGGGCAGGGAAGCTCACAGCGGGGCTCGGCCGGCAGGCCCGAGGCGCGAGGGCGACAACGACGGAGGGCAGAACCGCCGGCCACTCGGTCCCCCCTGGAGGCAAGCGACGGAAGGGACGAGAAGGCGGAGTCTGAGATCCAGAGAGACGCCTCAGCGAGGCCGTCGCCCCTCCCCCCCGTGTGGAGGACGCGGGGACAGGCCCCTCCCGGGAGGCGGGCAGAAGGCCAGGAGCGACCCGCGAGGCCGCAATTACCGTAAGAACACGGGCTGTGAGCCACGAGGCGGACCGAAGGGCCGCAGTGGCGAGGGTAGAGGGGCCGAGGAGGGGTTAGGCGCGGGCGCAGGAGCCCGGGGTGTGGGGGGCACCCGGGGGCACCCGCCAGCCCCGGCCGCTGCGGTGGGGGGCGCACAGCCACGTGTGGCCATCGCGTGTTCTCAGAGGCCGGGCTTCGCCGGTGCCTGCTGAACCCGTGGTGAGCTGGTCTGTTTCCAGAAACCTGCAGATGCCGGGCCCGCCTGGCTTCCGTCGGGCAAAACGGAGTGTTAGTTTACAGAGCAAGGAAGCCTCCGTTGTTTCAAATCTCACTAACGCTGAGGCCCAGGACGTGCAGAGAGTAACGGTCCGTCCGCACAGGTTCTGGCAGGAAGGCACAGAACGACCGACCCACGCCCGGACGGAAAGGCGCCGTAGCGTGTTCCTCCACTTACAGAAGCCACGGCTCGTGCACAGGAGTGGCCGGTGGGCGCCGGCGGGCGGTCAAACCCAGCGACCTTCAGCGGTGCCCGCCCCACACGGCCCGCGGCGGGGAGGGACTGGGCCCCGGGTGGCCGAGCCGCCTGCGGTGGCCTGTGTGGGCTGCCGGCCGCCAGCGCAGGCGCGCCTCCCTCTGCCGCACCGACTGGCACCGGGCTCAGGACGGGGTCTGAGCTACGGGAGACGCGGCCTGGCGGGTTCCCAGGGCCGGAGACGATGGGAGAGGACACGGGCCTGAGCACCGTCCTGTGACCGTGGGGGGACAGCCGCAGGGCAGGAAAGCGCACACGGAGGAAGGAAGCAGAGCGGGGAGAGAGCGGACACGCAGGCGCACCCGCCTGTCCCGCCGGCCCGGCCGTGGGCGAGTCACAGGGACCAGCCTGTCGCCTGGGCCTCCGGCCTCCCTGATCTTCCGGGGCCGCTTCCCCTCAGACACGAGCCTGGCCTCCTCCGGAGGACACCCCTGTCCTCTACTTCCACCGTCCAGCGGTGGCGGCCTCCCAGCTGGTTTCCACACGCGAGCGTCCGCGTGGCAGATGTGCCTCCGTGGCCCTGAGCCCGAGAGAAAACCACGGCAGCCACTTCCCAAGGCAACGACGGCTTTTCTCAGTATTCTTTATTGGCAGTGGAAAACGCCTCGGAACTGTATTGAAAGACAGCAATAAATAATACTGTGATAAAAACAGTTCAAAAGTAGACTGTACATACTTTGTTACACAATCAGGAAGTTCACAAAAGATTAATAGAAAAACAGAGCGGAAACAGTGAATCATACAAGTAAATTAAAACCAAATGTAAGAAGACATGACGTGTCCACCCCTGCACCGGCTGCACAATAAATAATGCACGGCGATCTGAGCACACTTCCTGCTGGCTGTTTAATACGCCGCAAAAAGGTACAGTTACACTCGCTCCTCCGGGAGCCCCAAACGGCTGTCTCATCAAAATCTACAAATGGACTCTGGGGTCCACTCTTTAAACATGTTTACAAACAAATGTAAAAAGATGATTTACATAAGAACAGTAAGGCCTTTATTAGAGTTGCACTACATTATTTCCAGAATCTTAGGCGGCCTCCTCCTGGGCGCGCACGCAGCACCCAGCCCCGCGGTGGGAGCCCACTGCTTCCTGATTGGTCCTCTGAGAGTTCTGGTGCCAGGGAGCAGGGGCGGGGGAGCCTGGGCTTTCGGGGTCCTCGGCTCCGGGGTTCTGTGGGTCACTCCAGGCAGGCCGCCCCAGCCCCCAGGGACAAGGCTGTGAAAGGCGTCCCCGGTCCGAGGACATTTTCATAGTGTTCCGATAACCCTTCCAAGTTTTATCAGCTGATATTTAACACCAGACATTGTTAATCTGTTCACACTGCAGAATGAAGCATTTCTTGCTAGAAAAAGTGTCATTAAGGTCAGTCATTAAAATACAACAACAATTGCTCAAGATTAAGTCTGATTATTTCAAGATGATTGTTGTAGAGCTGGGTGACGTTTGTAAAGGCTGATGCACGCTGGGTCACGATGATTTTACAGATGCGGTAAAATCCTTTTCTCTGTCAGGGTTTATTAATAAAAAATTAAACAATGATAATTACAATAAATGCATAATTTACAAAAGCCCTATATTTGTTCATAGGATTTATACATACAAGCATTACAGTACATTCATTCGAAAGACTAAAATTAGATATAAGAACGTGAATTGATTTAAAAGGATATTTATAGCCCGGCTATACATGAAAAAGTAAGTAACTATATAAATGAAGTCATAAGTTTACATAAATATAAGAAACATTAAATTCTAAAATATTTTCTCTATGGTATTCATGAATTTTTCACTAATTAAAAACTCTGTAATAAAATATCTCAGGGTCCATATAACAAGTATTGACAGATTAAAGACTCCGTTGGATTTTAAGACGTAGCCCCCGGCGGAGTCAGGGTGCCGCAGGGTCAGCGGTAGAAGTAGTGCGGGTAAACTGGAAAAGAAAAGCCAAAGAATCAGTCTTAAGACAGCAGCCCGAACAGCACCTTCCAGGGCCCCCAGTGGGGCCCCACCCCCGCCCCCACCCACCCCGTTCGTGGCTTAAGCACTTGGCGAATTTAGAGAAAACATGAAGCACTCTGCATAATCTGCATAATCGAGGCAAATTCTTTGACTTCATTCTGGCATGTGACTAAAAGTTACCAATTAAAAAGTTAAACCAATCAAATATGTTTTAGTTTTTTTTTAAAGATGTTAAGTAACCTCCACACCCAACGTGGGGCTCAAACTCACTACCCCAGAATTGAGGGCCGTAGGCTGCACCCACTGGGCCAGCCAGACGCCCCCGCCAATCAAATATTCTGGCTGAGCCAGGAAAACAGAGGTAGAGCAGCACAAAGCCGCCCCCCCCCCCCAGGCCCCCAGGGCAAGGAGAAGCAGGCTGGGCTCCTGGGCCCCCACCCGAAACCCCCGAGAGTACACACTCGGCCCCTGGGGGGGGGGGAGGCAGTACCATCTAAAAACCAATCTCTCAACTGAGAGGCTCTCGGTGCCATTCAGGTGATGACGGCAGTGAATCCGCTGCGGCCTGTGTCCTTTGAGAAGGACTGCACCCGCTGACCTGGGAGCTCCCCCAGGGCAGGCAGAGGCGAGTGCCGTGCACCCCGGAACCACGGCGGGGGTCAGGGTGGTCAGCTCGGAGGCGGGCAAAGCTGTCCTCTAATCTGACCACAACCCTGCGTCCCACCCCAAAAAGACATTAGCAGACACTTCCGCCAAAATTATTTTAAGGAAAGAGTGGAAATACGATTTCCCCTGAAAACCTGAGGACACGCCAACCTCTTTATGTTAAGTGTAAGCACACAAACACCAGAATCCTCTTAGCGGGTGCAGAGAGGCCCTAGTGAGCCTGCGTGGGCTCTCCCTGCGCCCGCGGACACTGCGCGGACAGGACGCGGTGCCCGGCTGCGGCCTGCGTGGACAGTGCCCTCTACTCACCAACAGGGGGCGTCAGCAGGAGTAAGTCCTGACTGTGGCCGAATCCAGCCTCTGCGGTCCTGATACGCTGCCTGCTCCGGCCAGCACGAGGGGCGGCGTGCAAACACAGCGTGCGGTTAGTCTCAAAACGACACACGAGGGCACAAGTACACACACGCGCGTTCTCCCACGCAGCAGCGCCCAGGGGACTTCCGAGTGGGGTTCTCCCCACCCCGGAGCAGCCCGGGGGGTCCCCGTGGGGGTCCCTCTACAATAGCGACGGGGCGACAGGCGACATGAAAACAGTTACGCCGTGTCCATCCGCACACATGACCACTCCTAATGCAGTAACTCGCTTCTCCTTACACCCTCTAGAGTTCTAGACTTTTTCGGACTTTTCCCTCAGCCCAAGGATCCTGTCTGCTAGGGGACTGTGCAGGGAACGCGCCAGTGAGCGCCAGCGGCCCGCTGAGGGCTGAGGGCAGGCAGAGTCCAGAGAGCCCGCTCTCCGAGTCTAAGGGACGGTCTTGCCCTCCCCGGGAGGGGGTGCGGGGCCCCTTAGCGACACCGAGGCCCGGCCTCGGTTCCTGCTGGAAACAGCGTGAGGACAGAGGGTTCCGTTCTCCTCAACAAGTGCCCCGCACGGCTCACAACGTTCTCCCGCCTCTGCAGCGACCACGCTGCCCCCGGTCCCGGGCTTGGCGTCACCGCGGGCCACGGTGTGTCACCCTCTGGCTGCGACTCTGGACAGCGAGCTGCCATGGCCGCGGGCCACCCGGATGGGCCCCACCACAGAGGTCCCGGGAGACCCACTGCAGCCCCCCCTCTTCTTTGAGAAGCCCCTCCCCCCCATGCCAGCCTGCCGCCTCTCTACCACCCGAGGGTGCAGAACCCCCCCCCCCCGCACCTTTTTCTCAAGTTCTGTTTAATTCACCCGATCTCTAATCCAAACATCACCGTTAACGCTTAACCCGGAAAACCTGAATTTGAAGACAGACAGGGTAACAGAGCTACGGGGACATCGGAGAGCAGCCAGGCCAGGCAACGAGTGGAGGCTAAGTCACAGTGACTACTTGTAAAAACTACCTACAGGCTCCATGAGGAAAATGCTACTTTTTAAGAAGTTGGGCTTTTCCCTCGTGACGCCTATTACGGAAGTCTGGCAAAGAGATGCAGCCTTTTTAATGGAAACGCTGCCCTGTCGGCAGCCTTCACACAAAGCTCAGTAAAGGCCCAACTTGAGTTGCCATCCCCGGCTTTGTGCAGAGGCAGAGGCGGGCGGCTGCGACCCTCACAAAGCCCCGGGCAGTCAGCACCAGGAGCAGAACGCTGCAGCGACCACAACCACGTCCCCCCTACAGTCCCCCGGGTCCATCGAGGGCGAGCGCGCCGTCTGTGCCAGGCCCAGCTCGGCAGCGGCCCGCAGGACACGCCGACCCTGTCCAAGAGCTTCCCCCCGAGGGACTCCCAGAGCCGTCACAGCCAATCAATGAGGAAGATGCCAGCAGGGCTCCACTCCGCAGATGGGGACACTGAGGCCAGGGGCCCGAGGCCACGCACCCCCCGAGTGGCAGAGCGGGATTCCAACCCAGGCATTTGGCTCCCCATCCTGTCACCGAGTGGGACACGATCAGAGCCGAGAGGTCCCTCTGCAGACCACTCGACTCGTCACCAGCGGCGGCCACAGAGCAGAGGGGTGCTCATGGGCTGATCACGGGCCTGACCCAATGACTACACAGCAGCTGTGTTCCTGGCCGGGCCACGCCCTGTGAGGACAGCCCAGGCTCCCCCTCCTCCTTCCAGCCGGCTTCTGATGACGTGTGGGCACACGGACGAGGAGCACAGGGACGGAGGTGGGGACTGTGTGCTCCCGACACTCCTCCGTGTGGGGGGCCGCCCTAGGGCTGGGGGATGCGGCGAGAAAGCCACCGTGCCGCCATCTCATGAGAGCGCGCCCTCGCACACAGCCGTACAGCTGTGTCGTGTGGGTGCTGGTCCAACGCTCTGCAGACGCCCCCGAGGCTGAGTTTTATTCGTTGGAAGAATAAGCTAATACCCAACCGGACAGGAACGTTAAGAAAATCTACAACAGTGTTAAACTCCGACAAGCAGATGTTAGGAGTAACCTTAGCGCACGGAAGCCCGGGCACGCGCCACAGCACCCGAGCGCAGGTCACGGGGTAAGTCGGCCATTCTCCGCCACTGTTAGCATCCCGGCCAGAGAGCCGCCCAGGCCACTGCCAAGGGGCTGGGGTAGCGTGGCCCATCACGTACCGTCCAGCTGCATCTTCTTTGGCTGCACGGAGGGCGGGGACAGAGAGGAAGTGACCCGGAAGTTCGCCGGGAGAGTCTCTGCCGACCCAGCGGCTAAGCCGCGAACGTCCTTCGGTCTGAATTTTTTTCTCCAAGAAGGCGCCCTCCTGAAGCTCTTATCATCATCCTGGGAAAGTAAATGACAGAAAACAAGACTGACTGTAAGATAAAAGACAAAAATCTATAGTCAAGTCACCAGCTCTTTAAGATGACCTCGTCTCTCAATTGTGTTTCCACGTATTTATCTACCACAGCCATTCCTGATGGCCAGCGGGCCCCCTGGCCAGATGGGAGCGCCAGGGGGCGAAGGGAGGCAGGGCCACACCTGTACCAGGACCCTGACCGGGCACAAGTCAGGACAGTCCTGGGCCTGCTCCTCTGTCTACGTGAAATCACCTTCCTGTTAGACAAGATATCATGTTTTTGTCTTCAAAACCGTCTTCGCGCTGCGGACAGTGCCGCACGGAGGGCCAGGCCTGCAGCGCCCTTTCACGTGGCCTATTCTCATCACAGGCAAGCGTCCTTACGGCCACGAAGAGTCATAAGCAGTGGTGCGGAAGTAAATCAGTCCCGGTTTTGTGTAAGGAGAAAGTAACAGTTCATGTGTTAAAAAATTTTTTTAATGTTTATATTTACTTACTCATTTTTTTAAAATGTTTTATTTCTGAGAGAGAGAGAGAGGAAGACAGTGTGAGCAGGGGAGGATCAGGAAGAGAGGGAGATACAGACTCTGAAACAGGCTCAAGGCTCTGAGCTGTCAGCACAGAGCCCGATGTGGGGCTCAAACCCACAAACCGTGAGATCATGACCTGAGCTGAAGTCGGACGCTCAACCAATTGAGCCACCCAGGTGCCCCTAATGTTTATATTTATTTTTGATGCAGAGAGAGACTGAGCATGAGCAGGGGAGGGGCAGAGAGAGAGGGAGACACAGAATCCGAAGCAGCTCCAGGCTCTGAGCTGTCAGCACAGAGCCCAACGTGGGGCTCGAGTCCACAAACTGCGAGATCATGACCTGAACCGACTGAGCCACCCAGGTGCCCCACATTTCATGTGTTTTTAAATAAGCCACTGAAACATTCCCCCAGAGCACAGGGCCCTGGATTGCAGTGAGATGTCCGGCTGCCCCAAAACACAACTTACAGACTCGATCCCCAGGCTGTAGCCGATGTATTATGATGTAAAAAATATTTCTGAAGAATATCAGAAGTTAAATAGCCAAAATTAAAAAACAAACCCCCGATTACTGTGAAAATATTGGTTTCTCAACAACTCATTTGTTTTTTAAAATTTTTTAGAGTTTTATGTATTTATTTTTGAAAGAGAAACAATGTGAGTGGGGGAGGGGCAGAGAGAGAAGGAGAGAGAATCCCAGGCAGGCTCTGCCCTGTCAGCACAGAGCCTGATGCAGGGCTCAGACTCATGAATTGTGAGATCATGACCTGAGCCAAAACCCACAGTCAGATACTTAACAGACTGAACCACCCAGGGCCCCCAACAGCTCATTTGTTAATAAATTGAGAGCAAAGCTTAACTTATAAAGTAAAATTATTTCCACATTTGGAAGAATTATCTGGCACACAGCTCCAACAAATAAAGCAATCTACGTTTATTTTTATTTTTAAAGATTTTACTTTTCAATAGTCTTTACACCCAACACAGGGCTCGAACTCACAAACCTGAGATTAGGAGTCGTGTGCTCCTCCAATGGAGCCAGCCAGGCGTCCCCAAATATAATAATTTACAGTTAACGCAAGTTTAGACATCATTAGGCTGAAAACTTACTTCATCGAACCTTCTGTCAGTCCCCATGACCAAAAGGTTGTTAAACTCCCTTTCCAAGACGGCACGAGCCTGAAATCATAAACACCCCCAAAATTATGTCAACTTAAAGGATGTTAGCGGATAGCCATTGTTTTTACACCAAGACTTTAAAAAAAACAAACAAAACAAAACAAAAAAACCCCTAAGGGTTTTTCAATTCAATGCCTTGAATCCTAATAGTGGATTTTAAATCAGGGATTTTAATGTGGAGATCATTAATGGGCTTTATTTGTGGGAGGGGCTGAGAGAGAGAGAGAGAGCGAATCCCAAGCAGACTCCACACTGTCAGCACGGAGCCCGATGTGGGGCTTGAACCCATGAACTGTGAGATGGTGACCTGAGCCGAAACCAAGAGTCGGGCGCTTAACCGACTAAGTCCCCCAAGCGGCCCCCAGTAATGGGCCTTCGGGGTGGGGGTGGGGGGGTTCCACGCTCTGTGGGAAATTAAACAAGGGTGCCGCATGGGTGCGGCCCGTGGGGGGCTGAGGGTGGGACCGTGTCTGTGGAAGAAGAACTGTGAGCCCCCGAGCCGACGAGAACCACACAGGGAAACTGGCAAAGCTTCCACCCGGCACCGGCAAGTGAGAGCGGCTCCCTCTCCACCCAAGAGCTGAATGCTGGGCACCCTCACGGGCGCGTGCAGGGGGAACAGGCAGTGCCCAGACCCCGGGCCGCTCGAGGAGAGAGGACTAGCGTGCGGTGTAGCCTGCGCTGCCTCGCTCAGGACAGGCGCAGGGCTTGGGCAGGAGAGCGGCGGGGGTGGCGGCCGGGGCGGCGTCACCTGTGTGTTCTGGGTCGGGATCTGCAGCAGAAGCGCCAGGGCGTTGAAGTCGAAGGTCTCATCTAAGGCCACCAGCGCGCCGTGGACGCCGCTCTCCACGAGGTTGTTGGCATATTCTTTAAGGCCGATCGACAGCACCCAGCGAATCACTCGGTCGTTGCTCCAAACCAGCACGTCTGCAGACAGCAAACATCAGGGGTCAAGGCGGCCCAGAGGGCTCTCTCCGCCACACACGCCCCTGTGACGCAGCGCCGTGAGCCTCCGGGTCCTGACCCCAGACCCAACCCGCACGGGTGCAGGGGGGCCCCTGCTGCCCTCACATGCCACCGGCCCGGCCCCTCGCCTGCCTGACGGAAACTGTCCCATCGGCACTCACTCCTCAAGGAAACCCCAGGGCGAGGAAGTTCTCGTGCACACGGACTTTCCAGAGAACAGGGCATGAGCAGGGCCCCGGCCCCGGGAGCTGGAAGGGCACACGAGGCACCGATGTGCTTCATCTACGGACGGCAGGTCTCCTCGAAACCCTGCTACCATCAGATGTTTTGGCACCATGTCGATTCAATGCAAACCTCTCGGTTACAATCGAAAAGCCCGTTTTGTTGACTCATTTTAAAACCAGAGAAACTTGGGGCACCTGGGGGGCTCAGTCAATTGAGCGTCCGACTTCGGCTCAGGTCATGATCCCGTGGTTCATGGGTTAGAGCCCCATGTTGGGCTCTGTGCTGACAGCTCAGAGCCTGGAGCTGCTTCCGATTCTGTGTCTCCCTCTCTCTCTGCCCCTTCTGCGCTCATGCTCTGTCTCTCTCAAAACTGAATAAACGTTAAAAAAAAATTAAAAAAGAAAATAAATAAAACCAGAGAAACTTGAAGATACTCTCCAGCATATTAGACACTGTGAGGGGAGACCTCACGTTGATGCAAAGTAATAAATTACTACATTTGCATTAAGAGAGATCTAAAAGTCACTAGATGATCACTGTTTACTTTCAGACTGCTTCTGTCAACTGTGTAAAGATTTAAAATGGAAGTACAAAATAAATGAAACACTTTTACTTATTTCATTTCCAAGGTCCTTTTCTAGGTAAAAGGACAGATGTACACACATGGACACATATAAAATACTTACAGATCGTCACTGCATTTATATCTTACATATAATTATGTATATGCAGTATGTATATTACAAATATTGGCTTATGATTTTCCTTGTGATTCACACTAACTCAGTCATGGCTAGACTACCCTTCAAATGGCCCATCTCCCCAGCCCCCTTTTTTTTTTTTTTAATGTTTATTTATTCTTGAGAGAGAGCGAGGGCAAGACACTTAATCCACAGGGAAGAGAGAGAGCAGGACACAGAACCGGAAGCAGCTCCAGGCTCCAGGCTGTCAGCACCGAGCCCGACACGGGGCTCGAACTGGTGAACTGCAAGATCACAGCCTGAGCCGAAGTCAGATGCCCGACGAACTGAACCACCCAGGCCCCTCCAGCCATTTTTTTAAGAGGCTTATTTATTTTTAATTGCAGATATTTTTATTTTTTAAAATTTATTTATTTATTTTTTACAAATAATTTATTGTCAAGTTGGTTTCCATATAACACCCAGTGCTCATCCCCACAAGTGGCTTCCTCCATGCCCGTCACCCCTCTCCCCCCTACACCCATCAGTCCCCACAGAGCCTGATGTAGGGCTCAAACCCACAAATCATGAGATTATATCCTCAGCTGAAGTCGGACTCTTAACCAACTAAGCCACCCAGGTGCCCCTAAGTTTATTTATTTATTTTTGAGAGAGAGAGAGAGAACGAGAAAGCAAGAACATGAGCACGTGGGGGAGAGGCAGAGGAAGCGGGGGAGAGACAGAATCCCAAGCAGGCTCCCCACCGTCAGCGCAGAGCGTGACACAGGGCTTAAAGCCACGAACCATGAGATCATGACCTGAGCTGAAACCAAGAGCTGGATGTTCAACCGACTGAGCCCCCAGGTGCCCCTTCCTCAACCACACTTTTATCTCTGTTTCTTAGTAAAAAAGAGGGATGTACACAGCACTCCCAGGCAGGACTGTGGTAAGGACTAAATATATTAACCTCTGTGCCTCGAGTTGGTCAGTAAGTCTTGGCCGCTAGCACCATTCTCGGTGATCTCTTTATACTGAAAACTTGGGCAGGTTTTACTTTGAGCTCAATCGTAAACGGCTTATTGCAAAACAGACTACTCCACTCGCTCAGTTAGAGGCGGCCTGCGGGCTGCTGTGTCCCGGCTGAGCGCCACGGCCTCATACAGCCCCCCCGGGGGCCGGCCTCCTACCTGAAAAGCCTCCGCCTGCTCCCTGCACCCACAGAAGAGGCTCCCACCCGGTGTGCAGGGCCCAGGCGCCATGCTGACGGCGCACCGTCCCCTCCTCGGCAGGGGGAGAACCACGCTCCTCTCCTGCGGGCCCTCAAGTCCCTGGAGAGGCAGCCAGGCCAGTGCCTGTCACACTCACACCGAGAAGCCCCCCCCCCAACGGTGTGCAGCGGCCTTTCTGGGCAAA
Organism: Hyaena hyaena; assembly: GCF_003009895.1. Lineage (NCBI taxonomy): Eukaryota > Metazoa > Chordata > Mammalia > Carnivora > Hyaenidae > Hyaena > Hyaena hyaena. Next base: position 2,476,581 of record NW_024080730.1, on the reverse strand, counting down.
AGAGGGCGTGTATCCTTGTAAGAGGAACCGTCTAAGGTCACAGGAAAAACCTTTCCCTGGAGACCCTGACCCTACACGCTGACGTTAAGCACAAGGAAACGGGCACAGGGTCTCTGGCCACAGAAAAGGACCACGTTCCCTCCTGTGTATGATGCCAGACCACGGTTCTCCACTCAAAGCCTTGCCTCAGTTTTTTTTACAAAGTCGGAAATGACGGAAATCACGCTGTTAATGCGCTGCGTGAATGAAATGTCATGCACTCGCCTTTTACTTCGCTCTGGCTTTCTTCTCTCTTTCTCTCTAGCTCTTTCCGGTCGTAATTCAACCTCCGCAGGCACATAATTCCGCACTGGAAACTGTTTCTATTACCAAAAAAACAAAAATGGAAACAAAAGCTCAGAAGCTGTGGCGGGGGGTCAAACATCCTGTGGCCGATCCCGCGGGCCGGGGCGCAGCCGCACACCTGTGGAAGCTGTCCACCATCTTCAGCTGCCCCCGCAGGTCCTTCTTGGTCAGGTGGTCGAGCATGCGCGCGTCCACCAGGCACTCCATGAAGTAGCTGCGGTACTGCGCCAGACCCAGGCTGGGCAGCCACTCATTGCCGATCCACTCGTGGTTCATGTCCCCGTACGCCAGCGTCTGGTTGCAATAATTAAGCACATCGGTTCAGGAAAAAAAGCCATGGAAGACATCGCAAGGGTCATCTAAATGACCTTTAAACTGACTTTTTAATCTGTTACATATTCTCAAAGGCTAACCCAATAACACTGTTCTTTATAATTTCAAGATAATTTGATCTCCTATTTACTAACTCTTAAATTTGCTAGTAAAGTTTTACACAAAAGAAATTATACCATTAAAAACCTAGGACTCATTTGTGCCTATAAATATAATCTATTCACCAAACCACATTAAAACTGTAACTGATTACACATTATCTTTCTGAAATGGTTTTCATACGTAATAATATAACAAAGAATGATCACGACTCATGAACAAGTTTGAAGGATCAACCCAACTCTACTCATTAAAGATAGCTCTGCCTTTAATTTTATTTGTAACACTTTGTTTTCTGTATTTCCTTAATAAAATATCTGTCAATTTCAAAATGAGTTTTAAAAAGTGAATACAAACAGACTTAAAAGAAGAGATGAACCCAGTAAGACCGAGAGAAGAGTTGAGAGGTCAGAAGACCCCCCTCCTCCCCCTCCCCCCGCGCCCCGCCCCGTGGCTGAGTGGCTGACTGAGCAGACGCCGCAAGGACAGGCTCGCAAGGACAGGCTCGCAAGGACAGGCTCACAAGGACGAAGAAGCCCTGAGCAGCACCGTCACCTTGCCCGACCTGGCTGTCGTGAGGCCCCCACTGTGCACACGGATGTTCCCCAACACAGACACAGCTGCACGTATTTAAAGAGATGGAAATCATACCAAGTTTATGGCCCCGACCTCGACAGAATTAAATCAGAAAATAATAATGAAAAGACATCTAGACAACTCTCGACACTCCTAAATGACCCAGGTGTCAAAGAAGAAATCACAAAGGAAACGGGAAAGTATTTTGAATTGCATGAAAGTGAACATACAAGGGGCACCTGGCTGGCTTGGCCAGAGGAGGGCGCAACTCTCAGTCTCAGGGTCATGGGTTCAAGACCCATGCTGAGTGTAGAGATTGCTTACAATAAAATCTTTAAAAAATAATGAAGGAAGTACACACACAATATATTCATAAATTGTGGGACACTGCACTAACTGTGAGAAATTTGCCATATTAAGTACTTACGTTATAGCTGAAGGTTGCAAATCAATAACGTAAGATTCTACCTTAAAAAACTTGAAAAAGAAGAACAAATGAAATCCACAGCAAGCAGAAGGAGGAAAATAAAAAGAGCAAAAATCAATGAAACAGAAACCAGAAAAATAATAGAAAATAAAATGATGAAAGTAAAAGCTGGGTTTTCATAAACATCAATAAAATGGACTGATCCCTACCAGAGTGATTAAGGAGAAAGATATAAATTACCAACATCAAGAATGAAAGAGAGGGGCATCAGTACAGACCCTACAGACAGCTGTTTTAAAGGAAAACTGCAGACAGCTGCCAGCAACCTGGATAAGCCAGGCAAATTTCTTGAAACACAATCTATGAAAGCCACTCTGTCAGAAGTAGGTAACCTATACCTGACTTTGAATTTGCAGCTATAACCCACAGACACTCACGCACGCGCACACACGCACCTCTCTACCTTAAATGCCTTTGCTGTTGATCTCTACCAAACATCTATGAAAACTACTGATTCTACATAAATTACAAAAAAGTGAAGAAGAAATACCTAGCTCATTCTAAAAGAGCAGCATTATCCTGTTATCAAAACCAGACAAATTATAAATAAAACTATAAACCGATAAATATCATTCATAGACAGAGATGCAAACGTCATTAACAAAACAAATCCAATCAGTGGTAAGTTAAATAAATATGACATTAGGGCAAGTGGAGTTTATCCCAGGAACACAGCTTGGGCCAATGTTTGGAAATCAAGGAAGTTCGCCGTCTCAGTGTACTGAAAAGAAAAACCCACAGAGAGGTGGGAAAGCTGTGTGACCAAATCATTCATTTACGGAAATCTCAGCAATCTAGAAATGGAAAAGATAGCTGCCTTGACCTGATAAAGGGCTTCTACAAAAAAAATGTGGAGCTGAACGCACACTAGTGGTACAAAACTGAATGCACTTTCCCTAAAATCAGAAACAAAGTTAAGGATGTCTGCTCCCACCACTTTCATTCAATACTGCACCAGAACTCCCAGCCACTGCGATAAGGCAAGAAAAAGAATTCAAAAGCCTGGGTGGGAAAAGAAATAAAACCATCCTTATTTGCAGATGACTTGATTATCAACATCGAAGATGAATATAGAAGAGCTATCGGAACTAAAGTGACTCGTATTCCTAACTACTAAAAATGAGTTGGAAATGGAGAGTTTTAAAAATACCATGTACAACGTCATCAAAAACTATGAAATCCTTTGGGATAAATCTGACAGAAAATGTGCACGACTTGTGCCATGAGAAAGCAGTAAGCACAACGCCAGCACATGCACACACATCAAACACAGGAACTGGATTTCCTCAGTCCAGGAAGGCTAAGCTACAGGCGCAGGCGCTGTCGTTCCCTTACAGAGCCCTGGGAAATATTAACTCTCAACCAGTGCCATGTTCCCTCCTGAAAATACAACCTGTCATCTATCTGTCACACCAAACAAGCTACAGAAGGAACGAGTCGATTTCAACAAAAAGGCTCAAATTCAATAGGGAAGAACCATTTCTCTACTTTCTCTGAAGAACCACGAGTGAGAAAAGCATCAAATGTTTTTGGGAAACTGTCACCATGTTCATGTTTTTTCACTCTTTCCAGCCTCACTCTCAGTATCACAGACTTGACAGAGTGTGAATATCCATCACTGCTTTCTTGCCTCTGTTCATATATTCTTTTTTTTAATGTCTTTTATTTTTATTTTGAGAGACACAGACAGAGAGCGAGTGGGGGAGGGGCAGGGAGAGAGGGAGACGCAGAATCCGAAGCAGGCTCCAGGCTCCGAGCTGTCAGCCCAGAGCCCGACGCAGGGCTCAAACCCACGGACTGCAAGATCATGACCTGAGCCAAAGTCAGACGCTTAACCAACTGAACCCCCCCGGGGGACCCCTGCTTACCCCCTGCTTATATATTCTTAAATGGACACAGAACGCAGAGAACTTTCTAAACAGTCCCACGGGAGCAGAGCCCCTCCTTAATGGCGTTTACTCATTACGTCCTCTGGTCCCACTTGTTAAGCGACCCACGACGCAAGCTCCCGGAGGACCCAGGCTCAGAGCCAGGGAGACCCGCACCCCCGGGGCGGCCGTCACAGCCTTCTGAAGAAGCACACAGCGGGGGTCTCTCACGGTCAGAGAACACTTGGGCTGCACGGGCGCCACCGCACAGGCTGTTCCTCCAGCACTGAGGGGGCCACGAAGGCAATCTGTACAACACGCGCGGCGATGGCAGGCGGCACCAGCAGGCAGCTCGGTCTGCACGGACGGCTCGCGGATGCCACTCGCTGAACGGAGGCATCGAGGGCTTGACCAGCCCCAGGAGTCTCCTTGCCGAGGCCCCCAGCGTGGCTTGGACGCCCCCGTGCCTCAGGGGCCCGGCGCCAGGCACGAGCCCGGGGAGGGCGCTCTACGACTCCCGCCCTCGGCAGCAGGCGGCAGCTGCACAGAGAGCAGGACACCGCTGGGTCTCCTCTCGTCTAGAAGACGGAAGGAGTGAAAACCGTGCTCGCTCACGCGAGGCCTCAGCATGGGCTAATTCTGGTGACACTCGCGCGGCTGATCCCTGTTTACGTTTCCACTGCAGAGAGTAAACGTTCAGCTCATATAATTTGCACGTCACGCCGCGATTAGGAGATTTCATGCTGAGGTGCTACCAGAGCTCTTCTTGGTGCGGAACACATTGATACTTAAGCAATTACGAAATGCACCCCTTTAAATTCACTGGTGGTCCTTATTGGCCGTGTAAAGGCCACGTGAGCAGGCCACGAGATGAACGATAGTTATTAGGGCGGTGGCACGGAGTGCTGCAAGCAAAGGGCTGGAGAGGGAGCTCATGGAATGTTATAGTCACTTGCCTCTTGTGCTTTTTATTTTTTTTACTACTTTAAAAAAATTTTTAACGCTTATTCATTGTTGAGAAAGAGAGAGAGAGAGAGAGAAAGTTGGGGAGGGGCAGAGAGAGAGGGAGACTCAGAATCCGAAGCAGCTCCAGGCTCTGAGCTCTGATGCAGGGCTTGAACTCATGAGCTGTGAGATCAGGACCTGATGAGCCAAGGTTGGATGCTTAACAGATCGAGCCACCCAGGTGCCCCCTCTTTTGCTTTTTAAAAAAGTGATAGGGGCGCCTGGGGGGCTCAGTCGGTTAAGTGATCGACTTTGGCTCAGGTCCTGATCTCACAGTTCATGAGTTCGAGCCCCCCACATCAGGCTGTGGTCAGTGCAGGGCCTGCTTCGGATTATCTGTTTCCCTTGCTCTCTCTGCCCTGCCCTGGACTCTCTCTCTCAAAAATAAATATAAAAAAAAAACTTTAAAAGTAAAAATTAAAAAGGGATAACACTGGCTTCATTTTAAGAGTACAAATAGGGAAAAACAGGTGTTTCAACCATCAACTGGAAATGAGGAAAATCCAGATTGAAGAGGAGTTCTTTTTAGCCCTTGGAGACCCGTGAAGGTGCCCCCACTAGGAAGAGCCTCGGGAAGGACCGCCTGGCCGCGCCCCGCAGCCTGGATCTGGCACCACACCCTAATGGCACTCCAGGCAGCAAGGTGCTGGAATCCGTGCAGGAGGCCCCTGGTTTTTAATCAAGCTGTCCCCAAGCAAGGCTGCAGAACACTCGTGACAGAGCTTTCTGGGAGCCTGAGGAACCCGGAAGCTGAAAATTCACATGTACGATTTGCAAGGAGAGGCCTGACTTCCGATAATCCCGGGAGTCGGAAAGCCTCTCACCGGACACGGCAGCAGGATGGCACAGTGACACAAGATGCGCAGACGGAGGAACAACCCTGGGCCCCTCTTGGGCCGGACGCTTATCAGAGCATGTGCGGTCAGCACGCCCTGGGACAAGAGTTACCCCACCGGGGACTGCCATCCACGGTCCCACGATCCCGGGCGCAGTGTAGGACAGCCGCTGGCTGATCAAAGTCATGTGTGTCAAGCAGCATTAACCAACGTGGTGGCCACGAGAAAGGTTCAAAATTGTCCATGAGACGCACTTTCAACCCTAAGCTCTGCTCTAACGCTTCCCATCACCGACCGCGCTCTGCATAAACAGTAAGATGTTAAAAATGTCAAGAAAAGTCAATTACAAGCTTTCACACTCCAGCTCTTTTGCTGCTGTACATACAGTGAAGGGTATATTATAGAGAGTCTCCAACCTGAGCCCAGCTTCCCTCCTCCTCCTCCTGGTGTTACGAGGTTAGGAATGCAAAAGAACACAACTATTAGTATCGGTGAGCCCGGCCATGCAAGCAGGTCAGCTCCGCCGGGAGGCGCGGGGTGACGGGGCGGGGGCGGGGAGAAGGCCCAAGCGTCATGCAAAACTCATGCAAAACCACCAACTCCAACGTCTCATGCAAGGAGCCGACTCCCCACGGCAGGCACGGCCATAAAAGGAGGAAACTAGGGCCAGAATATGAAGACCGAGCGCAAACCGAGGTCTGTCCTGAAGTAGACGGGCGTTCGATCTACTCTAAGCAGAGCTCGCCTATCAATGTTCCATCCCAGGGAAGAGGCCTACAATAGCATTCTGCTTCACACATTTAACTAACACCTAAAGGAAGTACTTATTGGAACAATTTCAGGTGAAATGGCATTCTTGTTCCCACAGAAAAGCCCAGACACGTGCCGCTCTTGGGGGTGGGGGGGAGGGGCACTGAGGGAGGACAGGCTTGGGGCTGTGACTGACCGTTTGTGGCGTGGCCGTGAGCGTTTCCATCTCTTCGTGCGTTAACCAGACATTTCCTGTGGTCTGGGGCGACCCCAGTGACAACCACATCCAGGGCAAGGGAAGCAGTGACAAAGAGGAAAGGCAGCAGACACGTGAGCCTCGGGCACATCAAAGGAGCAGGCGGAGGCAAAGGCCATTCTTTCCACCTTTTCATTTCAGATGCCCACACGGAAAACGACAGAACGTTAAAACCAGCCCACCCCCTCTACAGAGAGCCACCGCACGCACTGCCACTGCATCGGCAGGGACCCAGGAACGGCCCACAGATTCTGGAGCTTTATTGCCACGCTTACCACCTGACGTATGGGAAATATACAAACAACATATTTGGTACGTCTGAAAACTGTTCCTAATTCTCATTAACTCTCACTTGATGTATTCACAACATCCTCGCCCGAGCAAAGCACCACAAGGAGCACAGTCCCCGAGTCTGGCTTTGGCCTGTGGGGGGACAGTGACAGGGCACGTGGACGGGACAGCCTCGCCCAGGGAAGCCACGGGGCCGGGCACACGGCGGAACGGGTCTCGCAGAATGGCCAACGACCCCAAGGAGCCAAAACAGCGGCACCACTGATGGCGCCGCTGCAGAGCCGAGGCCCGAGAGCGCCCTGCTGGCCGCTGGGCCCCTTGGGGGCAGGCTGGCCCGTCCTGCAGGCCGCCCCAGGCCCAAGGTGTGAGCGTCATCGTCATCACTGTCCACGGACCCCGCCCGGGGGCAGCAGGCTTCGCCAGGACATTTTATACGACTCAGGAAAGCCACCCTGCACCTTCGTTTCTAGAAAGGCCTGTCTAACTGGAAACAACCAGGCAACGGGGACCGGGTCGGAAGCTGTGACAGCACATTCGTGGCACAGAGTGAGCTCTCTGGGCCGCGGGGAAGAAGAGACTGACGGCTCATTACGACCCCTTCCCTAAGAGACGAAACAAACGAGCTGGCAGCCCTCTCCGGGCAAGTCCCTGCGTGCTCCCAGCCAGGCGCTGGCCTGCTCGCTACTCGGGAGAAGGATGAGGGTGCTGTATCCTCACCAGGATTTCTCTTTGGGGCAAAGACGAGCGGATGGGGGGCTGGGCCAGCGCACAGAGCCTGCAGCAAGGGGCTGGCCTGCTCTGTCCCCCAGAACCACTAATGTTCTCGTCAGATTCATTTTTAACACTCAGCCAGGAGGAGCCTTGGTAAGGATGGCCAGGGTCTGCCTGCCTGGAGCACAGCCGCGGGAGCACGGCCAACACTCAGTGCGCACGGGCAGATTCACGGGCTGCTTAGAGCCCTGAGCCCCTGGCCTGCGGCTCCTGGAAGGGAAAGCACCGATGGGCCGAACAGGTCAGAGGTAAGACACTGGGTGTAATGCAAGTAGGGATCTGAGCCATTCCCCCTTCACTTCTGATAAGTTTGTATTTAAGTTAGGGGCAGCTATTTTCCTACACTTTTAAAACCTTGTACATCTATACTGCAAAGCCAGGCTGTTCTAAGAGCATTCAATAAAGTAGCTTCTAACCACCCAACTGTGTATTTAATGCCATAATTTCAAAGCGCACACCAGACATGTGAGGTGGTGTGAGCGGCAGGTGAGCCCCAGGTGCGTACCGTTCTGGAGGTGGGGGGCGCCGACGGGCTGGTCAGGGACATGATCTCCTGGATGGCCAGGCGCAGCTTCAGCCGGTGCAGGGGGTTGCTGATGCCGATCTCGCGCTGGATTTCCGTGTCCGACAGCGCGGACATGATGGCCCCGCTTTTCACGTTGGCTCGGCAGGCAGCCACATACCAGGCAGGCATCCCGACCCAGAGCTAGAGACAGGACGTGTCAAGGCCAGAAGGTTCCGCACGGTGTACAAACACATTACCTGTGGAACGTAGTCTGGCCAGGGTGCAAACACAACACACGTACCTCCAGCCACACAACCACGGTGGGCCCGTCCCACTGCGCAAAAGGTAAACCTTGTCTCCGGGCTTCCTCGAGCAACTCGTGCCTACAAATCACAAGAGAATTCAACGTTAAAGAGTCACTGGCGCGTGCGCACAGAAAGCAAGCGAACAGAGCAAATTCTCTTTATACATTTTCAAAAGTGTAACAGAGTCATCTCCTGGCAGAATTAAAAGAGTCACTGCCAACACCAGCAGCCCCGGCGATCTTCACGTCCAAGATGGGTCAGTCCAGGGAATACCTGAGTAACAAGGAAAACTGCAGGAAGGCGCTGCCCCCGCGTCTAAGGGAAGGGCCTCTGTGAGGGAACGTCCGCAGTGACGACAGCAACACGGAACAGCACAGAGTTTAATGCCAGTAACGGTATGCTGTGCAAGTAAGGAATGCGCGGGACTCTGGTGCTCTCTATTCTACTCGGCAATTCAGTCTAATACGGGTAATTGCTAAGTTAAGACGCTGGGTGGTCCCATGGTTTAACCCACAGGCTTCAGTCCTAGAAACCTCAACTCCCAACCACGTGTGCCAGTGCACACAGAGCACCCGGTGAGACCGAGATATGGTCACAAGCCAACACCCACAGGGTGGTGAGCAGGAAGCCATCCTGGGATGCTTAACGGATCAGAAATATTCTGTCTGCCCAGTTGTAAAATACCCAAACCATAACTTTACCATCTCAACATCTTTAACAATGACTGTCTACTGCTGACATAGTTACGCAGGCGACAACACAAAGCTTTAGGAATCTCATCTCAGTCTTTCATGCTGTGTACTTACAAGGCTTTTTGAAAGACCCGGATTCTTTCTTAAAGTGAAAAGCCTTGAAGAGAAGGTGGGTGGGACTGAAGATTTAAATCCCTGGGTCACCTACGGTGTGGATTTGCTTTAATAATTTCCGCAGAACACAGCCTTGAATCTCCACATCGGCTCTTGCATATACTGAATCAGTAGTAGATTTTTCTTAAGACTAAACTCTACGTACAATTAAAGCTCAAAATGTTTCACGTAAACATTCAAGGAAGTGTTCATGAAGTCAGCCTTGGGTTTCCCGGGGTAATAAATGTTCTAATGATGTAGGAAGGATTATTCCAGACGGTACAACAAATCTTTTTTTTTTTTGGAAGTAAAGTCTATGCCCAATGTGGGACTTGAACTCAAGACCCTGAGATCGAGTCACATGCTGCACTGACTGAGCCAGCCAGGTGCCCCAAGATGCAATGGATCTTAATAGCTGGAGGGGAAAAAAAAAAAAGGCAAATTTCTCTCACTGAAATCAGCAGCGGAGCTACTCACACACAAGAATGAAACGGAGTCTGCTGGGGCTGTGGTCAGCCTAACACGGGGAGCCCACACTGGATGGAATAAGGAGGAGGGAGACAGGCCTCCCTCGCTGGGTGGAATAAGCCATCAATGTGCTCAATTAAATGCCGCTTTCTGTGTCCTAAGGACACACGGTCAACGACAGTGGCCACATCTTACAGGAACACATACATAAGCCGCGCCATGTGAGTTGTACACACAATTCGGATCGTTCTGGGCAGACGGGCAGGGAGAGACCTGAGCTCCGAAAGCGCGGTCAGGGGCTCAGTCCCCAGCAGCCCAGCTGGCCACGGAAGGGGCGCACAGCTGTGTTGCAGGGCCTGGGGTGCTCTCAGAGGCCCCGCACTCTGAAAGTGAATGGAACGGCAACCGAATTCACGGCGCTCTGCCACACTTTGTCTTTTAATATGAAACAGGCATTTAGGGGCACCTGACAGGACCCCTGAGCTCAGGGTCGTGACTGAGCCCTACACTGCGTGTGGAGCCTACCTCAAAAAAACCCCCAAAAAACCCCTTCAAACAGATGTTCACTGTAAACAGGGACCAGAGGGTTATAAACAGTCCATTAACCCCACTACCTGGAGGTTGGTGCCTATGACTCTGACTTTACCCTCACCTTCCTCCTGGCGGCGGCCATTTGTTTACGAAAAGCCTTTTCTGGGTCAGGTGCACTTGCGGCTCAGCGCGCAGGCCCACGGTCCTCCTGGGACCGTGACAAGGCAGTAGAGACGGGGCTGTGACGCCAAAAGACTCTGGCGTCGTGAGCAAGAGTGTGGAGCGCCCACTGGGCAGCCAGCCCAGGTCTCGGTCTCCACTGGGCTCCGTCCCCCATCAGGCCAGTCCCCGGCCCAGGGGCTAATCACCGAACAGACCGGGTAGGAAACACCCACACCCCTTCCTTCTCCTGGGGGTCAGTGCCCCCCGCCCGTGAGCAGAGGAGACGGAGCGCCGGGTGCTGAGCCGCCCTCGCGTCCGCTTGCCTCTGTGAACACACACACACCCCCTTCCTCGCCTGGTCTAGGAAACGGGTTTCTGCTGCTTGCCACTGCGGCCGGCCAGCCCCCTTCACCTGTGACTGGGGTGAACCAAGCACTATGTCCACCTTACCACCCTGCCCGTGTCCCCACACGGTCACTCCAGCGATGGACAGAACCATCATTTTTCTCCTTCTGGACCACAACCTACAGAAACAAGCAGGCAGCTGGCTAACGGTTTACCGTGAGGACGTGAGGTGTGCCTGCACAGGTCAATTTTCCAGAAAGTAAAATTCTGCCACGAGTTCCAAAGACTGAAACAGGGGACTGAAGAGGCGGGACTCTGATCTAACGCTTCTCTGCATATTTTTCCTTTTTTTGAATTTATGTCCGACTCAGTATACAGCACAACAATAATGTCCGGAGTAGACTTCCTAACACCCCTTACCCAGGTAGCCCTCCTCACAACCCCTCCAGTGACCTGTCTGCCCTCCGTATTTAAAAATCTACGTTTTCTCCCCTTCCCTGTTTTTATATTATTTTTGCTTCCCTTCTCTTATGTTCATCTGTTCCATCTTTTTTTAAATTTTATTTTCACGTTTATTTATTTTTGAGAGAGAGAGACAGAGCATGAGCAGTGGAGGGGCAGAGAGAGGGAGACACAGAATGTGAAGCAGCTCCAGGCCCTGAGCTGTCAGCACAGAGCCCTGCATGGGGCTCAAACTCATAGACAGCGAGATAATGACCTAAGCTGAAGTCAGTCGCTTAACTGACTGAGCCATCCAGGTGCCCATCATCTGTTCTGTGTCTTAAAGTCCTTATATAAGTGACGTCATATGATATTTGTCTTTCTCTGACTAATTTCGCTTAGCATAATACCCTCTACTTCCATCCAAGTAGTTGCAAATGGCAAGATTTCATTGTTTTTGATGGTCAAGTAATATTCCATTGTATGTATATATATATATTACATCTTCTTTATCCATTCATCTGTTGATGGACATCTGGGCTCTTTCCAAACACGGGCTGTTGTCAATAGCGCTGCTGTAAACACTGAGATGCACGTGCCCCTTCGAAACAGCGCTCCTGGATCCCTTGGATAAATACCTAGTGGTGCAGTTGCTGGGTCACAGGGCAGTTCTCTTTTTCATTTTTTGAGGAACCTCCACACTGTTTCCAGAGCGGCCGCACCAGTTCGCATTCCCACCAGCAGCGCAGAAGAGCCTCTTCCTCCGCATCCTCGCCGCCATCTGTCGTTGCCTGAGTTGTTAATGTCGGCCATTCTGATGGCTGTGAGGTGGTATTTCATTGTGGTTTTGATTTGCAGCTCCCTGATGATGAGTGATGTTGAGCATCTTTTCCTGTGTCTGTTGGCCATCTGGACGTCTTCTTTGGAGAGGTGTCTGTTCGTGTCTTTTGCCCATTTCTTCACTGGAATCTTTGTTTTTTGGGTGTTGAATTTGATAAGTTCTTTATAGATTTTAGATACTAACCCTTTACCTGATATATTTGCAAATATTTTTTCCCATTCCATCAGTTGCCTTTTAGTTTTGCTGATTGTTTCCTTCACTGTGCAAAGGCTTTTTATCTTGATGAGGTCCCCAACAGTTCATTTTTGCTTTTGTTTGCCTTGCCTCTGGAAACTTGTATTGAGTAAAAAGTTGCTGTGGCCAATGTCAAAGAGGTTCTTGCCTGCTTTCTTCTCAAAAATTTTGATGGCTTCCTGTCTCACATTTAGGTCTTTCATCCATTTTGAGCTTATTTTTGCATATGGTGTGAGAAAGTGGTCCAGGTTCATTTTTCTGCATGTTGCTGAAAACCGTTTTTCCAACACCACTTGTAGAAAAGACTGTCTTTTTTCCATTGGATATTCTTTCCTGCTTTGTCAAAGAGGAGTTGGCCATACATCTGTGGGTCCATTTCTGGGTTCTCTATTCTGTTCCATGGATCTGAGTGTCTGTTTTTATGCCAGTATCATACTGTCTTGATGATTACAGCTTTGTAACGCAGCTTGAAATCTGGGATTGTGATGCCTCCAGATTTGGTTTTCTTTTTCAAGATTACTTTGGCCATTCAGGGTCTTTTCTGGTTCCCTACAAATTTTTGGATTGTTTGTTCTAGCTCTGGGAAGAATGCTGGTGTTATTTTGATAGGAATTGCATTGAATATGTAGATTGCTTTGGGAAGTATTGACAATTTAACAATATTAGTTCTTCCTATCTGGGAGCATGGAATATTTTTCCATTTTTTTATGTCTTCTTCAATTTCTTTCATAAGCATTCTATAGTTTTCAGTGTATTGATTTTTCACCTCTTTGGTTAGATTTATTCCTAGGTATTTTATGGTTTTTGGTGCAATTGTAAAAGGGATCAATTCCTTTATTTCACTTCTTGTTGCTTCACCGTTGTGTATGGATGGATGCAACTGATTTTTTTTTTAATAGTTAATTTACTTTTGAGACAGAGCATGGGTGGGGGAAGGGGCAGAGAGAGAGACACACACAGAATCCGAAACAGGCTCCAGGCTCTGAGCTGTCAGCACAGAACCCGACACGGGGCTCAAACCCATGAACCATGAGATCATGACCTGAGCCAAAGGTGGACACTTAACCAACTGAGCGACCCAGGCCCCTGGAACACAACTGATTTCTGTATGTCAATTTTATGTCCTGCAACTTTGCTGAATTCATAGATCCATTCTAGAGGTTTTTTGGTGGAATCTTTTGGGTTTTCCATATAAAGTACATGTCGTCTGCAAAGAGTGAAAATCTGATCTCCTGCTGGTCAATCTGGATGCCTTTTATTTCTTTATGTTGTCTGACTGCTGAGGCTGAGACTTTCCAAAACTATGAGAATAACAGTGGCAAGAGTGGACATCCCTGTCGTGTTCCTGACCTTAGGGGGAGAGCTCTCAGTGTTTCCCCACTGAGGATATTAGTGTTGGGTGTTTCATAGATGGTTTTTATGATCTCCAGGTATGAACCTTCTATCCCTACTCTCCTGAGAGTCTGTATCAAAAAGGGAGGCTGTATTTTGCCAAATGCTTTCTCTGCATTTATTGAGAGGATCGGGTGGTTCTTGTCCTTTCTTTTATGGACGTGAAGAATCACACTGGCTGTTCTGCAGATATTGAACCAGCCCTGCATCCCAGGTATACATCCCACTTGGTGGTGGTCAATAATTTTTTTAATGTATTGTTGGATCTGGCTGGCTAGTATCTTGTTGAAGATTTTTGCATCCATGTTCATCAGAGAAATTGGTCTGTAGTTCTCCTTTTGAGTGGGGCCTTTGTGTGGTTTTGGAGTCAAGGTAATGCTGGCTTCAAAGGAAGAGTTTGGAGGTTTTCCTTCCATTTCTATTTTGTGGAACAGCTTCAAGAGAGTAGGTGTTAACACTTCCTTAAATGTTTGGTACAATTCCCTTGGAAAGTCATTGGGCCCTAGACTCTTTTTTCCTTTTTTTAATGTTTATTTGGGTGGGGGGAGGAGTAGAGAGAGAGGGAGACATAGAATCCAAAGTTGCTCCAGGCTCTGAGACGTCAGCACAGAGCCCAATGTGGGGCTCAAACTCAAAAACTGCGAGATCATGACCTAAGCTGAAATCGGACGCTTAACTGACTGAGCCACCCAGGTGCCCCTCGCCTCTCTGCATTTTCAATCGGCCCCTAGCACCTAACTTTGCACCGAGGAACCAGAGTCACAAGCCGGCATGAAGAGTCATCTGACTTTTGCAGTTATTTACTTCCTTCCTCTGCTTTCTGAGGCCACATTCCCTGCTGTGCGCGCCCCCCCCCCCCGCCCCCCCAATCTATAGAAGTCTGCCTCTTCTGTGGGGTAAAATGGATGAACGCTCTGACTGCCAGGGACCAGGCCTACTTAGTGGGGGCCTGATCTCCGTCAAGGACCCAATTCTCGGCACCACCTGTGATTTTCCAAACGTCTGCTCCTATCGAAAACTTATGCGGGGCGCTTCCCAGCCTCACAGTTAGAGCCACAGGAGAAAGACATCCGGACATCTGCTGAATTCTACGGGCAGCAGGCACACGTATGAGGTCACGTAACCTGCGACTGACAACACACCTCTCACGGGTAGGACATAAACACGGCGGCGAAGTGGTCTTTCATAACAAGAAGCGAGTGAGCCTCTGCCCATCAAATATGACACGACCGTGGACATCACTGAGACTCAATCTCCTGAGGCCGACACTGCCAACGCTACTAGGCCTCTCTGAATGGAGGTGAACGGGGCTCTACCTCACCACCACGCCTCTGCCATCCACGCAAAGCACTGCTCTTGAATATCTAAGTACAACTTTTGACTCCCTGAAAACTTCACTCCTCACAGCCCACTGTACCCAGAAGTCTTACCAGTAATAGCCAGTTAACACGTATTTTATACATTACACGTATATGCTGTATTCTCTCATAGAGCAAGACAAATGTTTTTAGGAAAATCATAAATAAGAGAAAATATGTTTACAGTACTATATTTATTAAAGAAATCTGCTAAGTGGACCTTATATTCAAACCCTTGCTGCTCAAGTGTCAGCCGTATGTTCTAGAACTTGCTGTGCGTGACCATAGAGTCCAGAGAATGACCCCCTGTCAGACACGCGGTTACAGCTACAGTAATACTGAACCAGAGCCAGCCACGTGGCACCTCAGCTCCAGAGACCGCTACCTCCACACACTCTGTGACACTTAATCACATGCGGGGGCAAATAACTCAATCACAGCTGTCCACCTATGGTCACATACTTAAGCACACCTCCTGAGGATGACAAAGTCAATGTAGCAAACAGAGTGAAACATTATGAAACATTGTGGCCAATTTATACTCCTTCTGATCCTATGTGAAATACACACTTCTGGGAGCAGGGGGGTGGGAGAGCCACGGGGCACTGCCACAAGTCTTCCTGCTCACGTTACAGAAAGTATACGGCTGTGAAATAAAACACATCAGCAACATCTAAGGGACAGAACTTTCCTAGCATGGTTCCAGGAGCAAAACGCCTTCTTTCAGTATTAAATTTCACATGCGCAAATGGCACCTCTCCAAGTTAGGTTAAAACACTTTTATATGGTTCAAAGATAGGAACATTCAAATGAGACCGTTGTTAAGCGGTTTCTACAAATTTCCATTCCCAGGGAACGGAAAGCCTGAGTGTTCCTGTGGTATCGTGAGCAGTGACAGAGTAACAGCATCTCCCCTGAAGTCACCCAGGGTGTGCGGTCACGGTCATTACTGACTGCTGAGAAAAGGACTGAAATGAGGCAGATTTAAAGAAAAACCAATGGACAACTCCAGGGGCTGAAGGGGAACCGGCTCCAGACCGCGCCAGCTCTCGGGGCGCTCGAGGGCGGCCAGACGCCTCACCCGCTGTCAGGGTCACCGCGGAGCCCAGCGAGTTCTGCCCCGGCTCAAGGCCCTGTCCCGCCGGCCCCACCAGCCCCACCGAGCGTCCTGGGCTCCCGCCCTGCTCCGCCCCGCTAGACCGCAGACCAGCTCTTCTGTTGAGAGGGCTCACTTGTATTTTTCAGTTGTCATATCACCGGGATGTGGTCCCAACCCGCCTCGTTTGTCTACACTCTGCTCTGGGACTCAGCCATCCGACACCGACCTGCTCTGCGGCAGGAAGTCCCAGGGAGCTGTGCCCGTACCACTCCCCTGGGCCCTCCTCCCGGGCATCACGGCGCCTGAGCTCCTTTGTAGGAAGCACCACCCGCTGCTATTACTTGTTTCAGAATCAAGACAATTAAAAAATAAGATGTAGTGAATAGACTGCAAAGCTCAGAGTCTATTTAAGACAAAAACTCAAAACCTATGAGGGAAGGAAAAAGAAGAGCGACATAGGATACTCCCGAGAGATCGGTAGCATGAGTGGCAGGTTCTGGGTGCTGGTGACCCAGTCCTCACGGGGGATGCAGTTACATATCCGCTTATAGAGCCTCCGTGGTTAAACTCCCTCATCGATATTTATGTACAGACACTCGTAAAGGCCACGTGACAGAAGGGCTCCCGTTGTTTGCGTTTACAGGTGAGAAAACGGAGGCACAGGAACGCTGATAAGTAGCTTTCCCAGAGCCCCAAACCGATCTGTGCAGGAGCCGGGGCTCACAGCCAAGTGCTCTGAGGTCACGCCCGCACGTGAGCCACACCTCCTCCCCGGACAACCCGTCAAGGTGGACTGGGAATCCCCGGGGCCCCTTCAAGCCTTCCTACGTGCTCTCAGCCCTCCAGGACGCACAGCTTAGCAAGGGCCCCATGGCCAGCCAGGATGAGACAACACCTCTTTGCAGCTACCGAGTCCACTTAACAAGCAGCCACTGTTTACACCCGGTACCGCTGAAGAGCGCTCAGTAAGATGGCAAACAGCAGAACGCTTACTTTTTTTGAAGTTTACGATTTTTTTCAGCCTGTCCGCCCAATTTGCTGAGTCCCAACGCATCCTGAGAGGAGTTTTCCGCCTCCGAAACGGCAGCTGCGGGGAAGCAGAGAGATGAAATGGGAGGGGGGGGTCAACAGGCCACGGGAGGGTCTCCTGCTGGGGGGAGGGGTCTGTAGGCAGAGCGATCACGGCTCTGAAGGAACGATGCATGCGGGAGCCACGCATGGGACACCAACCTGGTCCCGCAGGCTCCTTGCCAGTATGGCCGGGGCGACCCTTCTCTTTCTTGCCGAACAAGCGTCCGATGGAGGACTTGATGCCCTTCTTCTTGGGGGCTTTGTGCAGCGAGTCCTGGCTACTGTTGCTGCTGCTGGGGTTGCTCACGGGGCCATCCTGGGAGCCTGTTGAGCTGGGGGATGGGAGAGTCTCTTCAACGAGTGCTCCGCACAGGACACAGTGCCCCCTGCGAGTCCCCACGCGAGTGAGAAGCACAGGCCCCAGCTCCTGGGGAGGGCCGCCCCCGGGGAGGCTGATGCTGATGATCTCCCCCTCCCAGGAAGGCCTGGACTCCAAGCCCCCTGAGGCGAGAAAGCTTGGCAGCCCAGCCATTCCTGGCTGTGACCCGGGAGCGTGGAGCACACGCACCACCAGAGCCAGCCGGGACGCCGCGTGAGAGTAACAGAGCGGCCGCTGGAGCTGCCGGGGTGGGAGGACGGCTCCCAACAGTCTCACGGGGCACAGAGCACGACACAGGGGAGGAGCCATTAGGAACACTCGCACAGGCTCCAGCGGGAGCAGAGGGGAGGGCTCAGCATGGCCGGGGTGTAGGATCTGAGGACATGAGGCCGCCCCACGGCCACCTGCACCACCGACTCCGTCCAATCTTTCCCAGAGGACTTCCACCCTGGCGGCCACGTCCCCCGAGCCCTGGCAGGCGCCCCAGGAACATCATGCACATAAACTCAGTTCACTGGCGTTTCTTCAGAACCCTTGTTCCGGCCCTTTCTTCCCCAGGAAGAAGTCAGAAGTTTCTCGGAGCTGAAAAGCAGCCCACTGACATGAGCCCTGCGGTGCCCGCGCCCCTTACTTTCTGGCATCCCTGATGTCTTCGTGGCTGGCTGCGTGCAGCACCCCTTGGTGCAGCCTGTCCAAGCGCAGGGACCTCGGGGAGGAAGGAGGGGACGTTTCACATTTTATCGTTGCCTTGTCATCTCGTACCTCTTCACGCGAAGCCGGCAACTGTGGGGTGGAGAGGGGGGACACGAGTTAGCCATGGGCCAGGGCAGGCGGGCACACAGCCCTTAAATCACAGTCACGAACTCATCTGAAAAGCGACGAGCTGCACGTTCTGCACCATCCAAAACACTTTGTTAGTGTCAGCGTAACGCTGGGCTACATGGCAGCCTCGCGTCCAAGCAGCTGGCCGCCAAGAGCCTGGCCCATCTGTACCGAGCGGGCTCACCCTCCCCAGAACCCCACGTCACCGTGAGTACGGCCACGGAAGGCAGTGGCCCAGACCCGAACCAAACCCTGAACCACATCACCATGAACCACGGCAGGCTGAGGAGGAAGGTGCTGTTTCCTGATGCTGTTCACAACACACACTGCTGAGCACAGAACCTTCCCATGCAAAACTGTCCAACACTCTTTGTTTAGGGGGAAAAGGAACTAGCTTGTGCCCTAATCCAGCATCCCTTCCGGTAACAATGTGAACCCTGGAATCTACGAGGACGGGCGTAAAGTGAGAAGACACCCGACTCCCCCTCCCCACCCCACCCTCGGGTCTGACTTCTGTTTCTCAGTGACACTAGATGGACGTTATCAACTGAAAGACTTCTCTGAGACGGTGGAGACAAAGTGACCCTGCGCTGCCGTCACAGCAAGGTGACCCCCTCTGGACCCCCGTTTTTCTTTCTGAAATGGGGTGTGCGTGTGCAGCTTTCGCTGCGGGCCGTGGGGTGCGCACTTTCACCCCTGGCAGGTCCTGGTGGCTGAGGGCGGGGCTGGATCTCACATATGAACAATGGCCCACACAGCTGGCTGTGTTTGTAGCAGGACCGCCACAGCTGCGTGGAGCTTGGGACACCCCCGCGGGTCAGCACCAAGAGGAGCTGAGCTCAGGGAAGCCACAACCTTAACCGACAGCTGCAGGGCTCCCGCATCCTCTCCTGATGTCCCACCGTACCTATCACACTACAAAAGGCTACTCTAACTGGCCAGAAATTACCAGCATAAAACCTAACAGGGACAGACTTCGATAACAGGGACAGATCTCAAATCCAGGTTAAAGCAAGCATCTATAGAACAACAAGAAGTAAGGATGGGGAGCTACATTCAAGACAGGGCTATGAGAATGGCAGAGAGGGCAGGTTCCGGGCGCAAGCCCTGCCCACTCTCAGCCCCACCCACCCACAAGCCCCGCCCACCCCATCCCAGTCCACAGGCAAGCCCCGCCCCACTCTAGGGTCCCCCAGGCCAGTGCCTATGTGGGGCAGTTTCAGTCTCAACTAGGCCAGGGGGCTCCGGGAGGTGCATGGTCTCTGCTGGCCCTGTCTACACCGACCTGACACCCTCTGCACACACACCTGGTTTCACGCCCCCCGAAGAGCCCTCCAAGTAGCTGTTGGCGAGCTCCAGGAGCAGGCTCTCTGCCTGGGGGTTCATCCCATGCCCTTCCCTTCCTTTGAAGAAAACGCAAACATAAGCCTGCACACTGCAGGGCGTGCTCTATGCCCAGGTGCCAGTGTGAGCTCCTGGTTTGTGGAACGTGCACCGACGGTGACAGTCTGTGGCTGCCCTGAGGACCATGGTGCCATCACTGTCCTCACTTAACAGGAGAGCAAACCAGGGCACAAAGAGGGTGATTCACACACCCAGGTCACAGAGCCACCAGTGACAGAGCTGGCACTTGAACTATACGGCCACATGGCTCTGCGCAGTGGAAGGGCTCCCACCGTGGCCGCCCAGCCCCTATCCGAGAGACAGCCCTGTCAGTGCGTGGCCGGGCACATCTGGGACAGGGGCAGGGTCCAGGGAGCAAAGCATCCCAGTTATGAGAAAGACGCTCTGCTCAAGGGCTCCGTCCTGAGGCATGGCATGTCCCCTGAGAATGGGGACACCCAAGTCACAGCCCTCTGGACCAAGGAGGTGCCCCGCCCTAGCCCGGACACTGTGCAGGAGAGAAGGCACCTGAGCAAAGGTGGGCTGGGTGGCAGAGTGGTGATGTGGCCAGTGTTGGCACAGCACTGTGGCCTCGGTTTCCACACCTGGAAAGTGGGGTCACCATACAATCCATGGCTCGCAGGGGGTATGTGAGGGCGAGGTAACGAACTCCCGAAGTGCTCCACACAGCAGCCAGTGGTCTCTCAGAGCAACCTGAACGCTGCTGGCTAGGACTGTCAAAACTGGTAATCCCCAAATCTAAGATCCCTGGCTCTGCTTCAGTCCTTTTTCTAGAAACTTCTATATCACGTGTAACTACACAGTGAGGAAGAGACAAATGAGAAAGGCGAGCTCTAGCATCTTTCGCAGGCGCCATGGAAACCAGCTGCCACACCTGAGCACCCAGTGGCTCCAGGGCATGCCGGGACGGGCCAGCTGCTCACCGTCACCCAGCCACAGTGCCCTCTCTGCAAAGCGATGGGCACTCTACTTACGCCACAGACAAACACAGGTAGGGCACACTACTAAACACTTTACCTTTCTACGATGCTTCCTTAAATCACTAGGCTGACAGAGGCATGCAAAGAAATGAAGAGAAATCAGATTTACTGCACACTCCGGAGTTACATGTTCAAGGACCAGAACAGGCAAATATATTTTAAAAAGAACAACAGAACGGATATAGCTGAGATAAGATTTAGAAACAACAGTATTGAAAATAGAACTTTTTTCCACCACAAATTTAAACATAATATGTTACTCAACATTTGCTAGGAAAAGCATAAATTATTTCTCAGGGAGATTAAATTCCACTACAGCATACACAACTTACTAAAACACGGCATCCTGTATAATAAAGAGATCTAACAGTTGTCCATTCTAAACTTTTCTGTAACTGCTTTCCGTGTTGAAACCATGTTACGCATTTACGGCATCAGCCCAGTGGAGTGGACGCAGCCGGCCGGCCGTTACCTAACACCCAGTATAACCCCAAACAAACCTACTCTGTTTAATGATCTGCTGGACATGAATGCGAAATCCGTACCTAGAATTTGATTTGAAACTTTTCGAAGATCAGCCCGCTGGTTAAAGGGGGGTGCCCTGTGCAGACACGTGATGACAGGTGGACCCCCCTCTAGTCGTAGGAGTCCCGTATTTCTGTGTGGAAGGCGGTCCTGGTGCTCAGGAAGCCCATGAGAGTCTAGCCCCAAACACGGGCAGCGGCACCACACAGCCTCCGCTCGCCTGCGCCCAGTGCCTCACCTCTTCACAAGAAACACTTCGTTTACATATTATCATGTGTACCATGCCCTCATCCACACGGGTTACACAGTGACGCGCTAAGTAAAATTTGTCACCGTTGGGGCAAAAACCCCGCCATCTAATGAGAAATGCAGACAAAGGAGCAATGACATGAGCGAGCCAAGACTGACCACAGACACCGCAGAGCACAGTTTCACGGCCACGGGAGCATGCTGGGGGCGGGGGGGGGGGGGCACGGCAGAGAGCAGAGGGGGCGGGACGACATACCGGCAGGGGTGCGAGGCTGAGGTGTGCACTGATAGTGACCAGCAAACGAAAGAATGAGACAGGAAATCAGAACCAACCACGGAGGCAGACGCAAGGGCAGCCAGCATACAGAACACAACGGGGCGACACACAGCGCACTTTCATAACCACTCTTACAAATTCTCTGAGAGGAAAGAAGCACAAAACCACAAATAAGACCGTCAAAGGGTTTAAAATACTAGCTAATTAGCTGATGAGGTGAATTATAAAAACAGTTATGTCAAAACACCACAAAATGGACTAGTTACCACTTCATGTGCCACAGAAGTGACCCCGAGCTGCTCTAACCACATGCTGGCCTGCAAGGCAGCTAGGAAGCAAGCGGGCGGTGACCGGACAGATTCCGACAGACAGACGTGCAGGAACAGTGCTGGGAACAGGACTTTGTGTGGGAGGCCGACGATGTGCTCTTGGAGCCCAAGCTACATACACGGCCACCTTCCACAACTTTCTTTAGAGCCGCACACTTGCACCAGGAACCGAAGGTCACTGCGTTCCCATACCTGACGCGCAAGGACGCCCCTGTGCCCCCCAGAAGCCGTCCACGTGTGTGGCTCGCGCTGGCCTCACCCCCGAGCTGGCGTCAAGCACGCGGCCGAGTGCATCTTCGAGAGACCCGACTTAAGCCTCATTTCACTTCAGCATTGTGACTGCGCCCTGTGCCTTCCTGCTGGGCATCCCTGACGCACCGACTCCCTCTGTGCGTCTCCTACACGCTAGGGACACTGTGGGCACTTCACTCTCGTGAAGCTGTCGAGTCCCAGAAAACAAGAATCTGCCCCTTGGAGCCGCTGTGCCCGGCACAGGCCCATGTCCAAAGTTACACACAAATAAAAGCTCTGATGGATTCATGATGACCGCTAATCCGGTCATCCCAGCACCATTAACGGGTCCCTGTGACACTGCCGAACGCTTAAACGCCGTCTGTGTTACAAATCCTCAACCCTCTGAGCGTGACAGCAACCGGATTTCCTTCTGGGTGAAACACGGGACAAAACCACATTCGTAGTGTCTGGGGCTTAAGGCGGGTGCTGGGGTGGGGGAGGCGCCGCAGGGAGAAGAGGCAAATACTCACTAGAGTCATGACCCCCAGTCTGTCCACCTCCCTGGCGGGGCTGTGCGGGCCCCTCCGCGGGGTGGAGCGCCCGCTGTGTGGAGGGGAGGGGCCCACGAGTGTGGACGCGGGGTGCGGGGGGCCGGAGCCCGCCGGCCTAAAACGACCGGGACTGTCTAAACTGCCGCTGCCCACTCGGCTCTCAATCTCCTCCGCCCGCTGCTCCGTGCTCTCCTTCTCTTCTTGTATGAGCCTACAACGAAAGCAAACAGGTCACTCTTCACCTGTGGACGCACCCGCGTGACAAGTCTGTCCTCGCTCCCACACTGCGCACACGGAGGTCAGTGAACTCCAAGGACAGCTGTGCCAAACCGTGCTTTAAGACCCTTCTACTTTTTCTTATCTTTTCCCTGTGCCCGATTTCAGTGCAACACAAGGTGACTGGCACGGAGCCCCGTAAGGGTGATTCCCACCCCCCCCACGTCTGACCTCGCGCCCTGCTCACTGCCAGCTCTTGGGTACGTGGGGCTGTGACGTGTCCAACTGCTCCCTCCCCAATTCTAAGACACATTTATGGGCCTATTTTTCACCTGGAAATCAGGAACTCTGACATAATCAAAGAACCGATGCACAGAGCGACTGCGTTCCCCAACGCAGAAGTCTCCGGACTTGATGAAGATGTTGAGTTGACATTTTTAAGGGCGCACTCAAAGTATTATTTGTTGGAATTTTCCACCAGCCTCATCTGAATTTCTGGATTCAAGCTAACTTCACTCCGTTAATTTGGAACACAGCGTGAACGCTCTTCACCACTCACGTACGTGCGTCAGGAAACAGCGCTCTCGGTATCTGCCCCTGTGGCTGGTTATCCCAGCGTTAACACAGGGGATCCACGCAGCAACCTTTCCAAGCGAAGTTCTGTTTACAACACCCGAGCGCTTATTTTGTTATGGATAACAAGCCGCTGGACAGGCCTGATCATTTCTATCTGTTCAACTTGCATGAAGAAAAATCACTTTTAGCTGGCTACACGCTACCGAAAAGCAAGGCTGATGTGTGGGCCCTCTCTGTCTCCCAGGTTGATGGGGGGGGGAGGGCAAAGGAGGAGGGGAGACTTCCACAGAGCCCACAGTTCCGCCTGCCTCTCCCGCCAGCGTCCCTGTCCTCGCCACCAGCTCGCTGCAGGCAGGAAGGGGCACGTCTGCCCGTGCTAGCTTCCCAAGAACAACACGTGGACAGTGACTACCCGGATCCACCGCAGGGTCACTGGCACGTGTCCGCTCCCCACGTGGCCTCAGGCCTCCCAGACAGAGCGGCTCTCAGGCCCCCCGGGCCCCCTGTCCTGCCTACCCCGTCACCTCCATCTCCATGCGGGCCGGGCTCTGAATTCTCTTCCCTCCACAGGCCCGGAGCTTTGTAAACTCGCTACCATAACTGCTAGGAGGAAAACACCCTGGAGACAGCGACGAGCCTAGAATGACTCAAATACACACCCACTGAGCACCTGCTGCTCTACAACGGACCAATGTTGACACGTTACGTTCAGGGAGTAAAACGCAAGCATGAGTGGGAACGTGCCAACCCAAAACCCTGAGCTCTCCTGTGTGTGACACCAGCTGGCTCCATCCGGGGCTGGGGATGCGCCCGTGGCAGGTGGACACCGGCTGCCTCGGCAGCTCACCCGCTGTGGGGTGCAGGGTGAGGTGACGCTTGGGCTGGACAGGGGTGGACGGGATGCTCTCTCCCTCACCTTCCGCTTGCTGGTGCGCTGAGCTGACATCTCCCCTATGTCCCCCATCACCTGCCCCGTCAAACACCCCTGCTCCTCCCTACCCACCAGTGGGTATGCCGGCCGCTCCACATCTTCCCACCCTCCATGGCGCCCGCCCCACACGCCTTCCCTCTGCACCACGGATCAGGGAGGCGTCCCCGATGCGCCCGTGGCTCTCCACACCCCGGCTGACCCCGGGAGCATGGCAGGTGCTTGCCAGGTGCCCCTGCAACCCTCTCGGGCTGTGCCGTCAGTGCCCTCCATCCTGCCTCACATCTTACATGAGCTCACCGACACCACCCCTGTGGACACACGCCCTGGTGATCTGAACCCTATAACCTAGAGCAACCGCACAATATGCTTAAAATGAACTCAAAGGGTTTTATGATCACGGAATGCTCAGAAAGCATTCGGGGGACTCGTTCCTGAGCGACACGATTCCTCAGAGACACCGTCATCCCCGGTGCCGTGCCCGGCCACGCATACCTGATCTCCTTGTTGATGGCGTCCAGCTGCTCCTGAAGCATCATGGCCAGCGTCTGCGCGTCGGCCTGCCCGCCAGGGGAGAGCAGAGCAGCCGGACTGAAGAGCGTGTCCCCGTCGTCTTCGCCATCAGACACGTCAACGTCACTCTCGAACGCCTGCGCCACGTTTGCCAGCACGCTGGCTTGCTGCGCTCGCTCCCAGTCCTGCTCGTTCAGAGTCTGCACCTGCGCACAGGGGACCCCGTCTCAGCAAGGGTGGGAAGTGACAGCAGCAATCAGAGGAACTTACAAGACATCTCGCAGGAACTGGACAGTGTTCCAGCAGAAGCCAGAAGAAGCTGGGGACACGCCGTCTTACAAGCCGCTGATGTGTATGCAGGTGGCAGCGTGCAGGGCACCGGTGAGGACGGTGGCCTCCACGGAGACCGCCCTGCAACGCCCACGGCTACCAGGACGCGAGGCGTCCCTGTGACATCACTCCCGTGGTGGGGTGGCCAGATCAGAAACAAACCCAAGTAAAAGAACACGTGGGTGCCAGTCAGTCGCCCCCGGGGGCAGCTACAAAGCCATTGGCTTCTGCCGCCCTGCTTGCTACTGTTCCAGGCAGGGGTGTGCAGCCCCTGGGGCGCCCCCGCCCGCCCTTCCCGAGGAGGTGTGACCGAGCAGGAGGAGCACAGAGGACGCAGGAGCACCCTGCTCCTCTCGGGGCCGCCCTCCCGTGGCAGAGGTGCCCCCACAGCTGGGCCCCGACCCCCTGGCCCGAGGGGGGAGGGCGCACGTGAGCACAGTGCACGCGGACAGGGCATGTGTGCGAGCGGCGGCACTCCTGCCCCCTGCCCGCCCCCCCAGCTCCCGGGACACCCCACCTGTGGGCGCAAACCCTCGCCTTGCTCAGGGACATCATCCGCCCTCTCTCTGGATGATCAACTTCCAACGCTTTCCCTTCTCCCTCCAAAATGACAAGACAGAAACCACAGAGCCTCTGGCCCTGCCTCTTCCCGCTACCACCGCATCTCTGCTCCCAGGCGGAGTTCAAGTTCTCCAGAAAGCTGGCCTTATTTTGTCTACACAGACTCTGGAACTCGGGCGAGAGGCTCCAGCACAGCTGCTCCTGGACTAGGCCACCAGGGTCCTCGCCCCCCACCTTCCCCGAGCACATGTCACTGGGCCCCGCCCCTGCGGCCGCCAGTTCCGCCTCCGCGTCCCGCAGCCACACTGGAAGGGCCGGGCCTCAAGGTGCCTCCCTGGCCCCAATCCTTCTCTCTAGTCGAGGCCTCCTAAGGCCTGGGCTGGAGCTCACCTGACGTGCCCCCTTGGCCCCACCCCTCGGCCCCCGGCCTGTCACCCTCTCTCATGCTCTATGTCCCATCCGTCTGCACCTCTTGCTGGCAGGACCTTGTGATCTATCTGCACGACTACTTCCCTCCTTCCGGTCGTTGCTCAAACGTCACCCTCCTGGTGATACCCCCCTGGCCACCGCCTCCTCCCACAACTGGGCACCCCCAAGTTCCTCTCCCTGCTTATTACAACCTGACACAGTCTGTGCTGGTTTCAAACCATGGCTACGAGCCCTTCGCTGCTCCCATCGACCCTGAGCAGGCTGGCTCCGCGGCTCTCACGAGCAGAATGCGGCAGACGTGAAGGCGTGCAGCTCGCGGGACGATGCAGCCGAGGCTCGGGGCCTCCATCCTGCCTCTCCCCACCCCAGCTCTGGGGAAGCCGCTGCCGCTCCGTGAGGACAGCCAAGCCCGCGGAGGGCCATGTGGCGAGGGCCTGAGGTCTCCCCCCCGCACCAGGCAGGGGAGCCCGCAGCGCACCCTCCAGCCCTGCCCCAGCAGGTAAGACACAACCTCACAGACCCTGAGCCAAGACCCCCCGAAGTTCCTAGAAATGGTGAACTGCCACATGCTCGTTCTAAGCCACTACCCCGTGCAGTGATCTGTCAGGAATCTGTCAGACAGCAACAGGTGACCCACACGCACAGCGCCTGCTGCTTTCCATTCACCGCTGGTCTCTCCTCACTACACTGGGCAGCGCAGGCCCCTCATCCGGCTCTTTATTTTACTTTCTAAAATTTTCTTCTTTTAAGGGGGGGAGAGGCAGAGAGAGAGAATCCCAGGCAGGCTCCACACGTGGTCAGCACAGAGCCCGATGCGGAGCTGCGGGACTCGATCTCAAAAACTGAGCGATCTCAAAAACTGAGCAATCGTGACCTGAGCCGAAATCAGGAGTCGGATGCTTGACCGAGGGGGCCCCCGGGGGCCCCTCATCTAGTTTTTTCAGTCATGCTGCAGCCCTAGGTCTAGGATGGTGTCTGGCCCAAGCCAGATGTTCAATGACCATCACTGCTCAGAATATGCACCAGTATGTAAAGATATACTGAGCAAAACAAAAGTATGGAAGTACTTAAACTTCCAAATATGTTCTTTTACTTAAGAACGAATACACGCATTCATTTACTTCATTAACGTTTCAAAACCGTACTAATCAGCATCATGCTGTGCTCAGCAGGAGGTCCTATCTTATTATTCAACATTTCTACTCTTTAAAGAGAAACAAAAAGAGCCTTAAAAAGTAAATTCTTAGCCAGCAAAAGGAGAATGGGGGAAGGGAAAGAGAAAGCAGCCTCTCTGCAGTTTAGCTCCAGAGCAGCCTCATGGCCAGAGAAAAGGCAGGTGACGCTGGAGTGGGCTGGGGCGGGGGGGGTCCCCACAAGGGCCCATGGGGGACAGGGATCCTTGCCTTGGAAGGCTCGTCTCGCAGGGCGGCCGCACGGCCTTTCTGGGGGCGCCGCAACACCGCGCTGCTGCTGTAGGTGTCCGTGGGGCCGTCCGCCAGGGGGAACCTGAAGTCGGGGACACTGCCCAGGTGCGGTCGGCTGCAAGAGGGGAAAGGCTGTTATCAGAAGAGACGTGAACTGTGTCAGCCGGCCCAGAGCCCCTCAACTTGGAAAACGAGTTCATGGAAAAAGGCCTCCAAGGACTGGCGGGGCCTGCTGACACAGGGTCTCCCTGCCCAGCAGGGGGCGGCCCCGCAGCCGGGACTTGGAGCAGGGCGTGTGCTCCGCCTCAGGACCTGCCCCCAGGCCAGTCGGCCACCTCCTGCTGGACTGGACTGACAGGAAGTGCACCTACATGTCACTCCAGCCAAGGCCCTCAGTGGAAGGCCAGGTGACCCCAGGTGTCCCTCCACCTGCCACCAGGGGGCGCCTCAGGCCCCGATGGCAGGAGCCCTGGGAACCCCAGCTCACAGCTTCCGCGGACAGGAGCTGGCAGCTCACCTCGTGTTTCCAGGTCAAAAGCGTCTCTGGCCTGTGTGCACTTAGACTGACACACCACTGACAACCTTGGCCAGAGAAGTCTCTGGAAGAGGTGACGGAGCCCTGAGCCCCTAGGATGGAGAGCTGAAGTGGGCTGTCGGCTGCTCCCCTCGGCAAGGGCTCTGAGCAGGAAGCGGGCAGCAGGGGTGAAGGAGTGCCCGCAAGCCCACGTGCCCGGCTTCAGCCATGGGTTCACCCGCCACACCTCAACCCTACACGGGAGTCCCGTGGCTCCCTGCTCTCTGGGGAGAGCGGCTGCCTTTGTTTTCAGAAATCCTCAAGGTCTCGGGAGACAGAAACTGCTCATCTGATGCACGCCCGCCAGAGGGGCCTGCGCGGCCCGCAGACGGAGGCAGCACGACAGGCCGTCCCGCGCTGCGCCGCACTCCCGTCTATGTTCTTTGGGAAGCACCATCTCAGAGTTCTGCTCGTTTGTAAGACGTCCAAGTCCGGACAGCCTGCCGGCCACACTCCACACCGTCTTCCCCTCCTCCGGCCCCCACTCCCGGCAGAACCGCTCCCCTGCGCTCAGTGGTGTAGCTTCACCGCCGTGGGGCCAATCGATGGTCTGGGATGGTCCGTGGCTCCTCTGAGGTTCACGAGTGTCCCCCTAACTCTGCCACCCTGTCCTGGGTCCGCCGGCCCCCCACCCCGCATCCAGTCCTATCCCAAAGCTCCCTCCTATCTGCCCTGCCTGCATGTGGGAGTCAGTCCGTCACCTCTCTTTACCTCTGCAACCCGGACCACCTCTCCTTGCTCAAGGAGGGCACACATGCAGACCCGCTGTGAGGCCGTGCCGGCCCTCCACCTTCTCAGTCCCGTCCCCACGGCCCGCCCCTGCTCACAGCGACACAGACCCAGCAGCCTCTCCTGTACCACCACACGGGAAAGCCCTCCGTGACACGGCCTCCAACAGACACCTCCCCCTGCCGGCCGCCTGCCCACTGTCTTTGGACCGCGAAGCCCCCCTTGACCACGGTCGCCCCCTCTGCGGCACGGGAGCACATGGCCCCTCTATCCTTCACGTTGGCCAGCACCCCTCAAGTGGGTGGCGGGCGTGAACTTCTCTGTCATCACAACTGCCCCACGGTGCCACCCTCCAGGTGCCCGCACGGCTCCGCCCCTGCAGAACTCCAGCTTCCGTGGCAGTGGCTTGCACCATGTCCACGTGCTCCGCTGTGCGCTCACTCGGCCTCCTCACACGTACACGTCCCCGAGCCCTTGAGCAGTAACACTCAGGACACTGGCCTCTGCCGCTCCGTGCCCTGGTCCTCCCGTGCACGTCCCTCTCCAGACACACGCTCGCTCCCCCTCCGGGGGCCCCACGGACAGGGAGGGCCTCTCCTCTTTCCTACAAGCAGGCTCGAGGCGGCAGCCACAGGGTACCCTCGACCTTCCCGAGAGCCCGCGCCTGCAGCTGCACAGACCCCTGTGTGGCCCGAGCGGCCCACCTCCCGCACACCAGGGAGGCCGTCAGCGACTCGAGCTGTAGCGGGACTCTCACGTGGGGACTATTTCCTACAAAGAAGCAAAGAAACCTCTCAGTATCTTGGTGACAACTACTGTCAGCAGAACGTAGCTTGCAAGCAGCTGACTCACTCCCACACGGACGACTCACAGCTGTCCCAACGCTTAAAGTGACTACGTGTCATCCTCTTCCAGGGTCTTTTAAAAAATATAGAAAACTGCAAGCACTGTGCTAACCCGTGAATGTCAAGGTGTCCCTCACTATTGTGGCCGTGCAGCCACTCCACGGCGACCCCACCGGCCCTGTGGAAAGGACCACGGCTCCTGGGCACACTGGGTCCCTCTGATCCCCACACCTGTAGCGCCACCCTCAGGACGGCCGCAAACTGACCCACCACAACGCCGACCAATGGCTCCCTACCTCCCACGCCCCCTCCCGCGGCTGCGAGCTCCGCTGGGCCTCTGGGCCTGCTAGGTGTCCGAGCCCGACCTCCAGAATGATGTTTCACTTCTCCCTCTCACCAGCTACTAAGCTACCGGAGCCCTGAGCAGCACTCAGTCACACTGCCCACGTGGCCAGGGGCTCGCTCTCAAAGATGCACGGCAGGTGCTGACGCACAGGTCTGGGAGCTGGTTCATGTCAGAGCCACGGCGAACGGAAGTGCCCCCCCGGCGTCGGCTATCCACCCACGGTGCCAGTGTGTAACCGCGAGCTGCTCAAAGTGGCACAGCCCCCAGCCGCATCTGGAACAGATCTGCGAACTGGGAAATGTCATACCCACGGTGAAGGGTGGTGCCTCTCAGTCTCGTCTGCTCTAATTCAGCCCTCAGCGCTTCCACGTTCAGTAGGAGCCGGTCCTGCAAAGCAGCAGACAACAACGACACGTGCTGCAGGCAAGGTTCACGATTGTTTGCATCAACAGACCCTTAAACGTGGAGCACAAACGTGGTTGCCAGAGGGGAGGAGGGGGGCGGTGGACGAGAGGGGAGGACGGGGATGAGGGCAGAAGCGTCCGGGTGGAAGATAAGGCAGTCACGGGGATGAGGCGCGAGCACAGGGAACATGGCCCGTGACATGGTACGGCCTCTGCGCGGTGATGCGCGGTGACCACGGTTATGGTGACGAGCACAGAGCAACATGAGGAGCTGCTGAAACAATACGCTGTGCCCTTGAAAGTGATACACCACATGGGTTAATGATAATTCAATTAAAAAAGAATGAAAAAGCTACTTGCAGCAAGTGTGCTCACGTGTTGACCAAAAACACCACAACGGGTCAAGGCCGCAGTCACCGGCCCCAAACCCTGGATCCCAAGACCGCGTCCCCAAGAGCCCTCCAGTGACCCCCCGGGTCACGCTAGCTTCCTAGACCCCAGCGGCAGTCAGGTCTCCGTCATGGCAGGTCTTTAGGGGGAAACACCAAGCCACTAGCACTTACCAACGCTGCAGGCGGGAGCAGGACTTTCTGGGCGGTGGGGGAAGCGGCGCTCCTTCGCAGACCCCCCAGCAGCCCAGCCTCACTCCTGCACACGCAGAACCAGCAGGCGAAACCAACAAAGACCTGCGGCCACCCAACAAGCCGCTACGCGCCGCCCGCGGCCCCCAAGCGCCCGAAACGGGGCGGGCCCTGACCGCAGGGGCTGGGACCGAGGCGCTCCGTGGGTCGCAAGGACCGAGCATGAAAACCTCTGTGAGGCAGCCCATTCGTCCCCATGCTGCGTCCATGATACGACCACATTTCGCCTGCATCGGGCTGAATGAAAACGTCACCCGTCTCTCTTTACGACCTTACATGCGGCCACAAGAACCTAGGGATGACATGCCTGTCTCCTGTCACCTTCCTGCTGGGCAGCACTGCACTACGCCCAAGGTTTATGCGCACATTTAGCTTTCAAGTGGGCCCAGAAAGGGCTCAGAATTCTGAACCACATGCTGCTCGGCTCCAACTCCGCCGGACGCAGGTGCAGCGGAGATGCAAGCGAGGGGCCACTCCAGGACAAAGCAGGGGCTGCTGCGGACGGATGGTGAGCCCCAGCGGGCACCCGCTCCTTCCCGGTCTCAGGGGACCTCTGAATGATATCAAGATGAAGTACCTTATCATGCTGTGTTTCTTCTAACTGCTTTTTTGCATTTTCAACTTCTCGTAGTAGAGAGTTCTGAAAAAGACACAGACAGTACTTCAGTGTTGATTCTTAAAGAGGAGTGTGGCTACGCTTCTCTTTAAAGTGACACGGCACTTGGGGTGTCTGGGGGGCTATGTCGGTTAAGCATCCGACTTCGGCTCAGGTCATGATCTCACGGTTCGTGGGTTCAAGCCCCGTGTCGGGCTCTGTGCTGACAGCTCAGAGTCTGGAGCCTGCTTCAGATTCTGTGTCTCCCTCTCTCTCTGACCCTCCCCTGCTCACACTGTCTCTGTCTCTCAGAAATAAAACATTAAAAATAAATAAATAAATAAATAAATAAATAAATAAATAACACGGCACACCACAGAGAAGGAGCGGCCGTACGGCAACACCAGCAGGCAGGGTCCCAGGCCCACAGAGGGGACGCTGCCTTTGAAGCCACAGTACCAGCCATTAGGGACAATTCGTCCGTGTACAGGTTCCTCACGGATCAACTCCTAAAGGTAAGTGTGACGAGCTGCTCGTTTACTGTCATCGGTTAAACTGGTCTGTACTCACTTTCAGGGTCTGTAACTCACCAGTCACTCGGGAACCCGGGCCAAAGTGTCCCACGCACACTTCAAGCCCAAGTTAAGCCGTTCTTACTAAAGCCTGGCCAGGGGACCAAGGGGGTGGTGAGGCAAGGGCCCACAGGGCTGACATCGTGCCCACAACGGGTTTTAGGTGAAGTAAGTGTGCCGGGTCATTAGCAGTGACCACGGGGCCTCCAAGTGCCAATCTTAGGGAAGTCTGGGCTCATCTTCAGGGACACGGGTGGAGCCGGAAAGGGTTTTATCAAGTCCGAATCCAACCGATGCCCCCAGAGCTTCTCTGACACAGATCCCACGATCCTCCTTCGCTCCGGTTACAGCTAAAGTGTTTCCATGATGCCAGCGCAAGAGTCAGGCTTAGCCTTTTTCCAAACCAGATGAAAAGAGAGAAGCAGGAGATGGAACAGGAGAGCCCTTACATAACAGCGCGTTCCTACAGTGTCGTCTTCCTACACAAGGCAGAAAGCAGCTCCCAAGCAAGCACAAGGCCAAGGGCTGCACCCAACACACGTTCCAGCGCGGGGCGGGCCAACAGTGGCCTGCCGACCACGGACAGCCACCGCCTGGTCTGTACACACAGGGTCACGGGCACACGGCCACACCCACTGGTTCTGTGCGGTCTGTGGCTGCTTCTGTGCCAGTCGTTGATGAGAGTGGAGCTATGTGACTCAATAACTCACAGCCAGTAAATGCCCAGAGCACTTACTATGGGGCCTTCACAGACACATAAGACACACCTTCCCTCCAACACACATCAGGCAGGGACAGGACACCGGTCACATAACTCAGGGAGCGGCTGACAGTCTGGACTTCTTCCACCCTCCGCGGTGGCTGCTCCGCAGGGGCACAGTGTGGGCGCCTCCCCTGGGAGGGCAGGGCCCGCGGCAGCCGCCCGTGCTGTCCTACCTTGTCTTCCAGGGCCGCCATTCTCTCTTTAAGGTGAAGCTGAAGCCTCTCGTTGGATTCAGAAAGGAGCTTGTCAACAGTGTCCGATAAACGCTTATTATGTTCCTCGTTCATCTTCTCTCTCTGCCGTGCCTGAAAGACAGGACACGAGCTTCAAGCAACAGTCCGATCACGGGCTCTGACATACCAGCAGCACCGGTGTGACCACACGCATGCTATCCCAGCCACCCCTGCCCAGGGGCGGCCCTCTTCGGCGCGCTGGTGCATCACCACCAGGACAGACTTGGCGGAGCTGCAGGGACAAGCCTTCGAGGGATCGTTCATTAGAAAGTCCCGTTGTGCGTGCGCGGGGCCTCAGGAATGTCCTGAGCTGTTAGCTCTCACAGGGACTCAGGAGGGAGATTTCCATGCAGGAACGAGCATATTTTTAAGGGGATCAGCTTATCCACACACGGGACGAGGAATTTTCCCGTGTGTAAACAGAGGCTGGATTCACAGGGCAAGAAATGAATCAATTTACAAAAGCAAAAGGTAAAAAAAAAACCCACTGTCAGCTCAGAGCCTGGAGCTGCTTCCGATTCTGTGTCTCCCTCTCTCTCTGACCCTCCCCTGATCACGCTGCCTGTCTCTCTCTCAGAAATAAGTAAAACATAAAAAAGAAATTTTTTTTTTAAATTATGACTAACCACCTCAAGTATTTTTCAAACATAACAGCAAAGCTGACAGGTCTGTTTTACAAAACCGTCCACAACTGCATGGTTTACAAAGCCTGTTTCTGTGCCATATCCGCACGGACACAAAGCAGCAGCAGCAAGAACAGGCTGGCAGTGCTCGGGGCTCCTCCAGGCAGGGCGCAGGGGGCCGGGGGTGGGGTGACCCGTGCCCTCCAGCCAGGCCGCCCAGGTAGGAGGAGCCCAGAGGGCACAGGACTCAGGCCCCTGAGCTCGGGCTTCGTCGTCTGCAGGACACTCGTGCCGGCACTCTTTCCTTGGGAGGAGTGACCAGAAAGCACAGACGACCACACCTGACACACCGCCGCTGCCGTCACTCGGAAAAGACCCTGGCCACCCCCAAGAGGGGATCAGCACCCCATGGTTTTAAAGCAAAACAGCTTAAAAGTTTCCTTGGAATGGCCTCAGTTATAAAAGAATCCCCATCTCTACACCTGTCCTTGCAAACTACAATCTAGCCCTGAGAGCAATGAAATGCATCTCTAAGTAGGTAGGGTCGAATTCTTGGCCCCAGAGGCTTTCTGTCTCAAGTCGTAATTCAGGATTCAGGGACAGAGGTCAGGCCCGTGACCTGATTTCCAGACCTCAACATCACATCCTAAGCAAGCAGACTGCCCCTCTGGGACGTGCCTCACCCCAGGCCAGCACCTCCGGTTTGGCCGAGGGGCCTCTGAGGTCCTGAGTGCACCAGGAGCAGCTATGGATGAGCCGGTGGGCACAGCGCACTGGGGGGCAGGGGGGGCTCCAGCTGCCGTGACCCTGCCCATGGGGCCCCAGCGCCCACAGAACACCGTCCGTGTGCCAGCACACTCACCAGCTGATAACTGGCACACGAGAGCACTGTACCCGGTGGTGCGGAGAAGGGGTCCGGCGTCCCCGCGGGGAGGAGTGGGAAACGAGGCCCCGCGCCCCCCACCCCGGCCAGAGCCCCGTCCTCCAGCACCACCAGGCGCGCGGCCGCTCGGAGGGACACGTACCCGCTGCAGCTCCTGGTTCTTGTCCTCCAGCTGGGCCTCCATCTGGCGCAGCCTCTCCTCGATGTTGCCATGTCTCTCCTCGGCCTGTGGGCGACGGCGGGGGGGTCAGCCAGGCCGGCGGCCCCGCAAGTCACCCTGTGCACACGCATCATGTGCCACGAGCGGCCCCCACCTGCTCACACGTCCTGCCAGCCTCACGGGGGCCAGTGGGAAGCGGCAGGCCTCCCCGCGCTGGCGACCCGGGCCCGGCAACGTGCTCGTCCCCACCCCGGGGTCCCGGATCCGCGATGCCGCCTCCCCGCCCCCGCGGACGCCCGGGGTCAGCCGGCACAGACAGCAGGAAGTAGCAGGTGGGAGAGAGCAATGCTCGCGTGCTACCTTCCTAAGCTGGGAAGTGAGTTCCAACAGTCTAGCTTCCTTAGCAGCAGAGTGTCCAGAAGACAAAGGGTCGGACTACGAGGCCGACCAGAGACAGGAGAGAGGAGGACAGGGGAGAAAAGAAACGGAGACTTTACACGCAGATCACAGAGGCGAGGGCAGGCTCTGCTGCGGCTGTCGGTCTGCGGGCACCGACCCGACGTCAACCCTGAGCGTCAGCATCCCGTCCTGCCCCCTCCCGGCGGGGCCCCCGCAGCCGGTGGGACAGAAGCGCTGAGGCCCCAGGAGGCCAGCCTGTCCGCGCGGTAACATGCTCCCCCGTCCCGCGTGGGCCGCTCGATCCCAGCACTGACCACGTCATGTTGGGAAACCACCCTCCACCCACCGGCTCCCCCGCGGGACTGGGTCCTGCACGTGCGGCGCCCGTATTTGCTGAACTAGTGAATGAATCACTCGGAAATCTCATCACGGGGGCGCCTGGGGGGGCTCGGTCAGTCTGGCGTCTGACCCCTGGTTTCAGCGCAGGTCACGATCTCATGCCCCGCGCCAGGCTGACCGCGTGGAGCCTGCCTGAGATTCTCTCTCTCCCTCTCTCTATGCCCCTCCGCCGTTCCCGCACGTGTGCACGTTCTCTATCTCAAAATAAATGAATGTTTAAAAAAGTTTTTAAATATAAAACTACAATTTTATTTTGATTATTTTAAAGGAAAACAGATTTTTCTTATTTCCGAGAAAAATTCTATCCTTTTGTTTTGTAATCTCTACACCCAACGTGGGGCTCAAACTCAGAACCCTGAGATCAAGAGTCTCAGTCTCCACGGACAGGACCCCAGGCGCCTCTGGCCTGCTCTTATCCACAGCTGCGGTCTTGAGCTCTGAGCTGCTGCCTTAACTCTGAGAAGCAGTGAATCTCAGATCAAGCACACTGGAAACGGCACACATTTGACAAAACTGGAGCTAACAGAAACAGGGACGATGCCTGACTTCTGGAAAGCATTCCAATCTCGGACAAAGCTGCACAAAAACAGATCTGAGCTGTTTCATAGCTTGTGGTGCGCCGACATCAAGAACAGCGATAGACAAGGGACACGCGCGAACCACCGTGGAAATCCCGATCCCGCCACAGGACCCAGAAGCAAAGGCAGGCCCCACCTTGGA
Organism: Hyaena hyaena; assembly: GCF_003009895.1. Taxonomy (NCBI): domain Eukaryota; kingdom Metazoa; phylum Chordata; class Mammalia; order Carnivora; family Hyaenidae; genus Hyaena; species Hyaena hyaena. The sequence continues at coordinate 2,439,754 of NW_024080730.1, read as the reverse complement.
GAGGGCCGCCACCCGCTGGGCCAGCTCGGCCTCCACCTCGGGCAGCGTCTCGGCCTTCCTCAGGGTCTGCTGCAGCTTCTGCTCCGCCAACTCTAGGCGCTCTTGTAACTGGCGGTTTTTATCCTCTGTCTAGGAAGTGAAGGCAAAGCATTAAAATGTAGCGAGTTTTCTGTTTCTATTTTTAATAAAATGAAACAAAGTCTACACCTAGAGATCTATTAAGTTAGTTCTGATACAAGCCAACTGTTTTGGTAACTGCCTCGGAGTAAAATTCTTCTTGCTGCAAGGAACCCCACTTCCTTAGGCCTGGTTTCAATGCGCAAAACACCTCTTGCCAGAGTATTTGTTCTCATTCAGTGTCTTCAAAGGAGTCTTCAAAAGGACAAGGCTCCCGTACGTTAAAGAAAACCCATTCGGTAGAAGCTTGTTCGTTCTTCCTGACAAGTTCAGGAAAGAGGGTTCAGGCCTGACCCTTCTTAAAAATTACCAGACTCGTGGTCTGAGGGCTCACTCCTTAGGCCAGACCGCCCCGGGCACGGCAGCCAGCGCAGAGCTCCAGAGACGATGCCTACTGCCAGGGCAGTGATTTTTCTAAGTGTGTGACTGTTCTTTAGAAAAACCCCTCTCACTCTTGAAAAAAAATTTAATGTGAAAAATTTAGACAAGAGATTTTTTTTTTTTTAAGTGATTTTAGGGGCACCTGGATGGCTCAGTAGGTTAAACGTCCAACTTTGGCTCAGGTCATGATCTCACAGTTTGTGGGTTTGAGCCCCGCGTCGGGCTCTGTGCTGACAGCTCAGAGCCTGGAGCCTGTTTCAATTCTGTGTCCCCCTCTCCCTCTCTGCCCTCTTCCGTCCCCACCCCCCCTCCCCTGGCTTGTGCGCGCTCACTCGCATGCTCTCTCTCACTCACTCTCTCTCTCTCAAATATAAATAAACAAAAAATTTTAAAAATCATGTATAATTTGAGGATCCTGTGAGGTTAACATCTGTTTATACACGGCCTCCTTCCTTCTTCTGTGTGCATACAGCTCTGTGTGTATATACAGACCACATATCATGCTTTAAAACTCTCAGAAAATAAATCCCATGCTGTATGTAGAATTTCGGGATCTGTCTCCTACATTCATTATTTGGAACATCTCACGTGCTCTTAAACAGCATTCCTCAACGTAGTTTTTAATGGCTTCCTTGTATTTTACTTTCATTGTATTCTGGCCCCCCTGACACACTCTAGAAACACAGCAGACAAACACACTGTGTTTCCAAGAAGCTGGACTTGGTCTGTGTGTCTAACCCGGATGAGCAGAGATGACCGAGGAAGAGACGTGCAGCCTCTCAGAACTTGGAGACGCACATCCTGACGCCAGACTGCTTCTGCGCCCACCCTTCCTCCCGGATCCCAGGCACTAAGAAAAGTGGTCAGCAGCCTGCAGGCTCCTGGCCACTCCCTGCTCCTCTGGGCAAAGTGCTAACAGGCAAAAGATAAACACGCAGTTAAAACAAGACAGGGAGGGGTGCCTGGGTGGCTTAGTCGGTTAAGCGTCCGACTTTCACTCAGGTCGATCTCGCGGTTCGTGGGTTCGAGCCCCGCGTCGGGCTCTGTGCTGACTGCCAGCTCAGAGCCTGGAGCCTGTTTCAGTCTGTGACTCCCTCTCTCTCTGACCCTCCCCTGCTCACGCTGTCTCTCTCTCTCCTAGAAATAAATAAAACATAAAAAAAAAAATAAAAAATAAAACAAGACAGGGAGAGAATCAAGGCGAGTAGCTCCTTATGATGGTGACATAAAATCCTAAATCATTAAAACTTGTAAGCTGAAGCAACCCCCGCTTTTGAACACGATATTCTAAGATCCTAAAAACTTTACGTTGAGACTTGATTTCCAACATGAAAGTCACAGGAAAAAGGTCTTTAACTTCACTAGTAATTAATAAAAGTCGAATGAAGTTCAATGAGATGAGCTACCTGTCGATGCATAGAGTCTTTATTTGCGATCTCGTTTTCAAGTTTATCGTTGAGGTCGTGCACCGAGGTGGCTTCACGCTGTGCCGCGAGGTAGCGCTTCTCAAGGGTAGTGATCCTCTCTTCCATGTCTTCCTTCTGGGCCATGGCCTATAGCACATATTTCAGAGGCAAAACAAGTAAAGAATTACTGTATGACCCAGGCAGATACTCCAGGCACAAATTTGGACTAAATCCTAATTTCCAAATCAAATATAAAACTAGCATCCTCAGGGCACCCGGGTGGCTCAGCCAGTAACTCTGGCTCAGGTCATGGTCTCACAGTTTGTGAGGTCGGGCCCCGGGTTGGGCTCTGCGCTGACAGTGCGGAGCCTGCTTGGGATTCTGGCCACTCGGTTTACCAAGCTTATTCTTTCTGACGTGTTACAAGAGAAACATACAATAAAATCTGCCGGAAGTCACAACGCCTGTTGCCTCCCGACACAAGGGAGCTTTCCACGGAACAAGGACTGGACACCGTGAGACACAACCACCGTCCTCCCGGGTAAGAGCCAGATGAAATATCATCCCATTCCCACAAAGTTAAAGCAGTAGTGTTAACAAATGGAAATAAAATTCAAACTTCCATGTAATGGGAAGTAACCTTCTGAAGCCTAGTCCTGTAACAAAACTGTGTCACAGGGTACCTAACACTGAAAACGGAACCAGAGCTGTCTGCCCGGCCTCTCCCGCTCCCACCCTAAAGATTAATCTTCTGCCCCTCCCTGTTTACTACGGAATTTATGTCAGCAGCCTTAATAGTAAAAGTGATGAATCTTAACAAACACATTTCCAGGGGCGCGTGGGCGGCTCAAGCAGTAAAGCGTCCAACTTCGGCTCAGGTCACAATATCATGGCTTGTGAGTTTGAGCCCCATGTCGGACTCTGTGCTGACAGCTTAGAGCCTGGAGTCTGCTTTGGATTCTGTGTCCCTCTCGCTCTACCCCTCCCCCACTCATGCTGTGTGTCTCTCTCTCTCTCTTAAGAATAAAAACAAAAAAAACGAATTTCCAAATTCTCTGCATATTAAACTCTGCTGCAGAGTCTCCTCCCTTCCTTGCCAAAGAATAATTTAACTAAGTAGGTTTTATCGTTTCTGCAAATATTTTTGCTTTAAATTCTTACATGACCTCACCCACAGTAAGCTACTGAACAGAGAGCGCACCTGTACACACACACTCAGGCTCGGAGAGGGTCCTCCTGAGGGGGCGGGGCGGGGGGGTGGGGGGGAGACTGTCCACAGAGGGCAGCTCACGGTGACAGGAGGAGGCGCAGGGAGGCCGTCCCACCCTTACCTGTTTCTGAGACAACAATCAGATTCCCAGAAACGACCACCTCGAGCGCGGTGTGGGACAAGCTCAGACAGCCCACACCCCGCACCCGAGGGCGCTACCCGCCGGCCCGGCCCCGGCAGGGGGGAGCCGAGGGAGGGGAGACCCCACCCCGCAGACGAGGAGGCAGCCGGCCCCAGGCCTGGAGCACCGTTCTGTTCCGCTGCCACTTCTACAAAACTCCAAAGGTTCAAACTCCACAAGAGAGAAAGGACGCACCGGGTGCCGACCAAACCCAGCACCCCGACCAAACCCAGCACCCCACGCTCGGCTGGACGACGGCGTGGCCCTTCCTACCGCCACTCACTTCACGGACATCTCGCTGCAACTTCGTGTTCGCTTCTTCCGACTTGATGAGGTCCTTCCTCGCGGTGTCCAGGTCCTCCTCCAGCTCCGCCACGTGACTGGACAGGGCAGCCAGGCGCTCCTTCATCTGGCTCTGCTCTTTTGACTGCTTATCTATGATTTCCTGGAGCTCGATGACCTTGGCAAGGTCCTCCTCGTGGCTTAGAGAGCCGTCCGAAGATCTCTGGGGGGTGGGGGGGGAGCATCCTTCAATAGCCTGGTCTGGTGAGCTAGGAAACAGGGCACTTGCGGGAAATGGGGCAAGTCCCGCGATCTATGAGCACGAGGGCGCCACGCACCTCAGCAGCGGCTCTCCGCACAGTCCTGCACAAGGCCCCACGTCTACGGGCAGAGGGACCGGGGAAGAGACAGAGAGAAAGCCTAAGGACTTGCCTTTCCATTCGTGCTCGGCGTAGTTTCCTGTTCGTGGTTTATGTCAAGCACTCCGTCTGTTAGTGTTTTTTTCTGATTATTCTGTTCTTTAAGAATCATTAGCTAAAACCAGAGAATTCAACAGAAAGGTGAGGAAATAAGTAAAGATGGAGAAACTCCTCCCTGAAAGACACAGCTGCAAACTGTGAGCACAGTACGGGGACGTAAGTGGTGACGTTCTCCAGCTGGAAGAAAATGAGTTACTAAAAACCAACTGTGTGGGGCGCCTGGGTGGCTTAGTCGGTTAAGCGTCCGACTTTCGCTTAGGGCATGATCTCGCGGTTCGTGGGTTCAGAGCCCTGCATCGGGCTCTGTGCTGACTACCAGCTCAGAGCCTGGAGCCTGTTTCGGAGTCTGTGTCTCCCTCTCTCTCTCTGACCCTCCCCTGCTCATGCTTTCTCTCTCTCTCTCCTAGAAATAAATAAAAATATTAAAAAATAAATAAATAAAAAAATAAAAACCGACTGTGTCATGGGCTGCACGCTGAGAGTGCGGGGCGCCGGCCATCGCTCACCGGTCAGGGAGGTAAGCAACATGTGCCAGCCCCACTGCTCTGCTTCATACATTTTTTAAAAACAAGGGAAAAAAATGAAACCCCCTCAAATAAACCCCGTTGTGGTGTCTCGAGCTTACCTCCTTGTGTGTGGCCCCTAATTCTTCTTCTAACAAACTACACCTCTCGAGTGCTACTCGTAGCCGCTCTCTCACCTAGAAACAAAGGGACTGAGTCTGTACGTGTCTGTGTTTAATTACCCCTTAGCGTACAGTTACCCAAAGGTCCCCTTAGCCTCAGATAACAGGACAGGATGCCGTTAATGTCTTTCACAGATGCTAATGTTAATAAGCTTGCCTGTTAACGGCTTTAAATTTTACACCTGAGAGAAGTCTTCCCCTAAATAAATTACATTACTCCATTCGGAACAGCGAGTCGATACACAGCGCACGCCCGCCAACCACTAACCACTACAAGTTAACCTTACAGAACTGTCTTCTCACAAGAACTCAAGAAGCTTAAAAGGAAACTCCAGTCACACACACAGGCGCCGTATGCCTGATAACACACAGCGCATGCGCAGATCGGGAGCAGCCGTGGCCGCGGGCACCTTTTCATCCAGAGCTTTGTGGTGCTCGAACAAGGACTTCAGGGCCTTGAGCACCTCCACCTCGCTGGACACGCCGGCGGGGGACTGCGCCTGCCGCTTCACCACCGTCATGCGCAGAGACCTCTCGTGCCTGGACACGAGGCACTCCAAGTGCTCCAGAAGCAGCTGGCGGGAGAGGCCGGGGGGAAAGCGGGTTGAAAGAGCACGTTCAATTTCGGGCCTCAATGCAACCAAATCCTAAACCAAGTCTGAATCCCTTCAACTCAGTCTCAAATCCGAGAGCCGCCCCCTCGAACGTGTTAAAGTAGTGTTAATTCTCATCACGGATCACACAAGGTCTGAGAACAATGCACTCATGGGTCCCGGCAGCTCCACGGGGACACGTGGACGAGGCGAGTGCCCCGTGTCCCGAGTCGAGAGACGGCGGCAGTGCACCTACTGACCCTGGTGTTGTTCCTCTCCGCCTTCAGCTCGGCGATCTCCTCCTCCCTCTCCAGGAGCTGCTCCCTGCAGACATTGAGCTCCTTCGTAAGCGCCGCAAACTCCTGGAGGCAGGGAGGGGACAAAAGCGGAGGGAGACGGGGGTCTTTAGCCACAGCGCATCAGGCCTCCATGGCCCTCCCTAGCCAGCCCACCCACCACCCCTGAGCCCCAGCGCGTGCACAAGCCCCCTCCTCACAACCCACACGAGTCCCAGGGATTTTCCTAGGGCCCAACACGCAAGGGGACAGGTGCCTTGCAGATACGTGACACGGAAACAGCTGGGGCGGGAACCAGCTAGGAAGGCTGCTCCCTGTCCCCAGCTGCTGGCCCCGTGTGGAAGGCAGGGCTGGGGAGTGGCTGCTGGGAAGGGCTGACGGGTCCCAAAAGCTGGTCTAGTAGCTGGAAGAAGCGGCCCCATTAAACTCAACCACACGAAAAGGACTTTCCAAAAATGCTGCTCAGCCTCTTGAAGAAAGGGAGAGTTTAAGACTTATTTCTTTAGTGAAGCAGAAAGCTTTCTGGATGAAGTGTCGCTGAGGAGAGCGAGGCCGGGCCCCCACCCCACGTGGGTTGCTCTCCCGGTGATGCTGAGTGCTCCCGCCGGGACACAGTGAAGAGGTGGCTTGAAGGAGGTGGACACATGTTCTCCTGTCAGTCAAGCGCAGAGCCCAATGTGGGGCTCGAACTGCGAACCATGAGACCGTGGCCTGAGCCCAAACCGACAGTCGGATGCTTCACCCCGAGCCAGCAGGAGCCCAGAGTTTTGAAGGAAAAGGAGAGAATAAAGGTTCACATAACAACCTGACATTCAAAACACAGAAAGTAGTTGATTTAGGCAATTCTAGAAAGTCAATTTACAAACAGGTGACATACTTCAAGTGCATACCTAAATTAACCCTTTGCCATGCAAGGGGAACTTTACCACAGAACTGACCACATTCCTTGCAATCCGACTTTACAAGGTTCACCCACAGAAGCCTGTCTGAGCCGTGATGTAGAACTATGCAGGCCCACTTCTACGTGGGGTGGGTGTTTTTTTTTTTAAAATACACTGGAAAATTTTCTGGAGATGTGCGACAATCTGGGAAGACTGGCAGATGAACTGAGTAGCCTAGAAATGCCTGAAAGTTTAAGAAAAACATAGGCCATGAAAATAAGAAATCTAGGCAGATACTAGGCTATTTTATCATCTACTACTGAAAACATCCACAAATCTACTATAAAGAGGTAAAACTGATCAAAACTCATGCACATAAACAGACGGTACGCGGTGCCATTTGTGGTCAAGAGAAACGGAAAGAAACGTGAAGACACAGTACGAAGTCCTGACCGCATAAAATCAGCCGTAGCAGACGCAGTCCTGGGCGGGGGGTCACTGTGGGCCACCTCCTGCTGCTACCGCGCTCACCTCAAGTGCTGCAACAGTCCGCTAATCACCCCGCAGTGGGCAGGTCCTTTCCCTGGTAAATCGCGCGTCACAGTAAAAGTGATTCTCCGGGCTCCTGCGCAGTTCTCAGTACGTTGAGCACAACACCGTAAACCCACATTACACCCCGGGACCGTTACAAAGTACCCCTGGTGATACGGGGAGAAGACTCGTGGCAGGACAAGGAAAGGCCGAGCCGCCTGACGCGCACTGAGGCCTGCGGCTGCCAGCCGGCCAGTGCGAGGACCGTGGAGGGACAAAGAAGGAAATCCACGCAGCTGTCGTGGCAGCCACACCGGCAGACGCAAACACCTTGTGCTTTTGGTGAAACGCCTTTTCGTCTCGTGTGGAAGACGTGGCATCTCCGTGGACACAGGACTGCTGTGAGACACACACCTACACACTTGACTCAACCTTCAGGGAAAGTGAGGTCTTGCATCACAGCTTAAGGCAAAAGGAAGGAAAGGATCGAAAGCTGGGACATTTCAATGCTGGCACAGGATGGATGGCTTGGTGATTTTAGAAAGGGGTCTGGCTTTAAAAACTGCCAAGATGATAGCAGAAGCAGCTGCCACCACCAAGAGGAAGGACACGATTTCCCAGACACCACAGAGAAGGACACCACGGAGAAGATCACTAAGAAGCAGGAATGAGTGTACACTGCACCTCAGCCATACTCAGACACAGAAAGAAACAAAAAAAGAAAATCGCTTGAGGAGTCGATGTCTGCCTGCACGGGTTTCTGATGTAGATGCAAGTGGCCTATGCGGGACAATGCCACAGAGGACATTTATTCGTGAGGAAGAGGAGTGAGCACCGAGATGTAAGCCAGGAAGGGGTGAAGCAGCTTGCGCCCATGCACACGCAGTCGGGGGTGTGGTCAGGGAGGCCCTAATCTATGACGCTCACCCCAGGGCCCTGAAGGCAAGAAGCACCAGAACTCTTTCTCTGGACTAGTTCCATCGAGGCTCTGTCCCTCGATTCGGGAGTTCCCTGACAGCAAGGCACTGTCCTTCAAGTTCTCCTGATCCTGGACGACGTCCTGGCCACCCAGAGCCCCATCAGTCGGCACCGAACTTGCCGTGGCGGCCCACTTGCCCTGGAGCACAGCGGCTCTAATTCAGTGAAAGGATCGGGGGCCATGAGGACCCATCAGGCTCGTTAGGCACGCGCTTTATGAAAAGGACAGTCAATGCTACGACAGAGAACCACCACAGAAGGACACTGTGGAGTCTGGAAGATGCCACGGACATTACAGAAAACTCCGTGGAAACCATCAAGCCCAACACAAGAAATACACCCCTGCTGGAGAAACTGTCTAAATGTAGGGGCGCCTGGGTGGCTTAGTCGGTTAAGCGTCTGACTTTCGCTTAGGTCATGATCTCGTGGTTCATAGGTTCGAGCCCCGCGTCGGGCTCTGTGCTGACTGCCGGCTCAGAGCCTGGAGCCTGTTTCAGAGTCGGTGTCTCCCTCTCTCTCTGACCCTCCCCTGCTCACACTGTCTCTCTCTCTCTCCTAGAAATAAATAAAAATAAAAAAATAAAAAAATAAAAAAATAAATAAATGTTGTGCAGGACTTCGCGGGACCAGCGACACAGACAATCCGGGACGTCGTGAACGAGATCGTGGATACGAGGGACGAAGGGACGGGGGATGTGGACCCTGGAGAAGGTCAAGGGCTCAGGGCACAACCCTGAGGAGGTCACAGAAGACGGCAGCATGGAGGAGAGCCGGCGCAGCAGCTGGGGGGCGAGGAGGGAGCGCATGGAAAGCGCGCTGCGAGCAGGAGCGCTGCGGCAGAGTCCCGGCTCCTTTCCCCACACGAGCCCTTCCGTGGCATGGGCGCGGGGACCAGAGCCAACCGTCTGCAGGGACCTTGCAGGGAAACGGAAAGGCACAGAGGGGAGACAGAAATGCACTTCTGGAAAGCTGTACCGAGGGTGCCCGCCCCCAAGCAGGTGGGCAGATGAGGACCTTCGTGAGGACCCGCCTCCACTCACCAGACAGCAAATGATCACCACGCGCCCAGTAAATAACCTCGCCTGCCGTGCACGCGTCTGCATGTGAAAATGGAGCGAGAGCACGGCAAGGCCGCACACGTGTGTCACCATCACCTAGGCGTTCGTCAGGAAGAACACCGTGTGCGAGAGGTGTGTGTAGGTGGGCACCTATCCTCACATGGGCACGAGGGACTGAGATGTGACATAAAATGAGTAATGTGTTGTCTCACAACTTTGCTTTCGGAGAATTACATGACCTTACGGCGTGTGTCCCCACCCCCCGCCCTGCCCCCGGAGAGAATGCCTCTCAGTCCATCTCAGGCGGTTTTATGATGTAACACGGTGCCCAAGCCTGTGACACTGCAGGCTAGAAACGCTGTGTCACAATCCACTCGCCAGCAGACTGCAGGCCGTGAGGAGCCGTCGTAAGGACCACGCCCAGCTATCGGGGAGCACTCACACCGGCACAGACTCGCTGTCAACTCATGAGCTGTCATACCTGGAAATAAACACGAACCTTCCGCATTCTTCTCATTTCTGACGCCTCATGCTGGTGATATACATAGCGCCTGCAGTGCCCTGTGTCGCGGAAGACCGCACTGACGCAGGTTCTGATGGATGTTCACCGAGAAAGCAGATAATAAGCCGTATTCGTACAGCACGGCGCTCTGATCTACCCTCCCTATAACTGAGCGCCCTCTCTCTCGCTTACTTCACTCTGAGAACACAGTTCACGACACGTACGACATACAATATAAGCGCTAATGGACTGTTCCTGTTACTAGTAACGTTTCTCATCAACAGGAGGGTATTAGTAGTTGTTTGCAGGGAGTCAAAAGGTATACGTGGGTTTTTGATCATGGGCAGGGCAGCACCCCGAACTATGAGCTATTGGTCATTTTATCGAGTTCATCTTCTAACCAGTGTCGTCTTCCAGTGGCCACAGCTCTGGGTGGTCAGCTTCCAGCTTCCCTGCAAGAGAAACCCACAGGCCTGCTCCCCCAGAACGCCTAGGGGAGGACAACACCCCAACTATGCAGCCCCCAAAGCATCCAAAGGCACACAACAAACGAAGAAACATCTATTCTTTAAAAATCTATGAAGATTCAGTAAGGAAGATGAGTCTGCAGAATGTGAACCCTAACACACACCCCCATCTCCCACTTCCTCCCGGCTCTGGGGGTGAGGATTCCACTGCAGAGGCTGCAGCCAAGAGCAGGGGAATCACTGCCCCTGCCCCCCCTACCCCTGCCCCGAACGGGGGCCTGGGGCTCCCTCTCCTCCCCCCACACCCAGAACAAGAGTGCGGGGCCCCGTCATCTCCCCCCCCACACCCGGAACAAGAGTGCAGGGCTCCGTCATCCCCCCCCATACCCAGAAGAAGAGTGCGGGGCTCCGTCATCCCCCCCTACACCCAGAAGAGTGCAGGGATCTGTCATCTACCCCACACCCGGAACAAGAGTGCGGGGCTCCATCATCTCCCCGCCCCCACCCGGAACAAGAGTGTGGGGCGCCGTCATCTCCCCTCCACACACCCGGAACAAGAGTGCGGGGCCCCGTCATCTCCCCCCATACCCAGAAAAAGAGTGCGGGGCTCCGTCATCCCCCCCTACACCCAGAAGAGTGCAGGGCTCTGTCATCTCCCCCCACACCCGGAACAAGAGTGCAGGGCTCCATCATCTCCCCGCCCCCACCCGGAACAAGAGTGCGGGGTGCCGTCATCTCCCCTCCACACACCCGGAACAAGAGTGCGGGGCTCCGTCATCCCCCCCCATACCCAGAAGAAGAGTGCAGGGCTCTGTCATCTCCCCCCACACCCGGAACAAGAGTGCGGGGCTCCATCATCTCCCCCCCCACCCAGAACAAGAGTGCGGGGCGCCGTCATCTCCCCCCCACACCCGGAACAAGAGTGCGGGGCTCCATCATCCCCCCCCAACACACCTGGAACAAGAGTGCGGGGCTCCGTCATCTCCCCCACACACACCCGGAACAAGAGTGCGGGGCTCCATCATCTCCCCTTCCACACCCGGAACAAGAGTACGGGGCTCCGTCATCTCCCCCCTACACGCCCAGAACAAGAGTGCGGGGCTCCGTCATTTCCCCCCCACACACCCGGAACAAGAGTGCGGGGCTCCGTGATGTCTCTAAGCCCAAAGGCTTGTGGGGGGTGGGAGCAGGACATCAGTGTTTCTCATCCTGCCCCAGCCACCGGTCGGCGACAGAGTCCACATCCTGGGCACTGTGCTGGAAAGGCAGGGGCTCCCTGGTTCTGGGAGCTGAGGCTGGAAGGGGCGGGCTGAGAAGGCTGGGCCCTGGTCACCTTTGCCCTTACTCTCTGCTCTGAGACCACGACGGCAAGGCTGAAGAGGACCCCGGGCTGCTGCCCACCCTCCACCGAGTAAGAGCTCAGCCCCTAGAGCAGGGGTGTCCCTCAGACAAGCTTGCCACTTTCCCCAGCTCTGGCTCGGAGATGGTGCTGGGACAGAAGGGCAGAAGAGATGACTCCTAGCCACTTCCCAAAGGAATGGACTTCATGGGCAAAGTTTAAACCCAGAGGAGGTCGTACGGAAAGGCACCTGGGCGGGGACTCAGCCGAGCCTGCAGGGTGGCCCCTGTGCAGGACAGAGGCGCCCTCCCAGGGCCAGGACAGGATCAAACGGCCTCAGGTACAACTCCCAGAAGGAGCCAGAATCTGACTGGGCACCTCTATCCCAGAGCATCACTGAGAACAACAGAGCAGATGGCTGGCAGTGTGGACCTCACGGCTGAGTGTGCTCAGGGACGCAGCAGGGCCTTACAGGTGCCTCTGTCACCCACATCTCTGTAATCAGCTAGCTCTTCAACAAACCGCTTAGGATGTTAAATTTATGTCATAGATATTTAAGGGCCATTCATTCTCTCTCTCTCTCTCTCTCTCTCTCACACACCCACACACACACACTGCTCTTTGCACACAAGGTTGCTCCCGTGAAAGAGCACGACAACTTTACTTCAGTATTTCAGGGCAAACCTGCAAACACACACACAAAAATGACAGCAAAACGAAATGAGAACAATCCTAATGGGTCTTCAAACCTGACAGAGTCTGCTGGGCGCTCAGCTGTCTGCAGAGGCCGGGCAGGCAGCATCCGGAACCGGGCCCCGCGGTCACAAAGCCATGCTCTCCCAACAAGGTCTCACAGAGATTCCGCCCACGGGTACCTGAGGGAATCCGACCAAATGCCTCGATTTCCATGGGCTCTGCTAAAGAACTTTAGCTGACCGTCAGGTCGTCCGATGCCTAATGTTGAGAGATTTGCATCTAATCTTCAAGATGTTGGATCAGAAAACACTGGTCCTGCTGTAGGTGAAGGAGAACCAGACTCAAAGCAGCCTCCACGAGACCTGTGATTACTCACGTGGCGGGCGAGTCCAAGGGGGAGTCGGCCGTCGGCCGCCTGGTTCAGGGCCTTGAATGTTTACCTCATCAACTTGTTCCCCTTGTGCAGGAATCTGGGTCAATTCACTAATTCTGTCTGTAATTATGTCCGGTCCAAAGTCCATCGTCCCAGCCAATACTGTCTTCATTCACTAGATTGCAGACTGTTTTCTGTTGTGCCCTCCTCCTCTGGTTTCCTTTCTGTTTGCTTTAGAACTTCTTGTTTCCTCTCAGGGATGGAACATCTTAAACACGCTTGTTTGACAGCTGTACAGACTACCGGTGCGTTTCAGAGGAGCAAATGCATCGTTCCGTAAGGTGCCCACTCTGGAGGCTGTGGGGCCTGGTTTTGGGCTCGGCCCGCGTAGGTTATGTCGCTGGCCCTTCCCTCCCTGCCTCATGTCCAGCCACTGCCCCTCCGAGCTCCCAAGGCCTCAGGCCAGCACTGGGTTTCCACGGTGACAGCAGTTCTGCAGCCTGGTCCTTACAGACGGTGCAGGTCCTGTGGGAGTCACCGCGCGGTGCGGCCCAGCCACCCGGGCCCCCCGGTTCCCACAATGCCCAGTGTCCCAGGACACTGACCCTAACGTGTGGAAGCCTCATCTAAACGCAGCTTTAAGCGGCAAGTCTGATTTTCGCTCTAATTCCACCGGACACAGGAGACCCTGGGACCCCAGCCCACGGGAGCCAGGCTGCCCACGGCCCCGTGTGCCCGGCGCCTGGGGCACAGCGGGCCTGGCAGTCTGGCCCGCTCGCGCCACCACGCCGGGATCTGCGGCTTCTGTGCTGAGGGGCACTCTCTTCTGGGGGCGTGGCTGTCTTTTTTGGTTGGTTTCTTTCTCTACTTAAGTTTTACTTTCCCGCTGCCGTTGGAGCGAGGTATGTTGCAGCGCGTGTGCGCGGCCGTCCTGACCGGAAGTCGCAATTCACCCGCGCCACGGCTGCACAAGGGACGGGAGAGCTGGGCCCTTGGCGGGGCGCTGCGCCGGAGCGGACAGATGAGGCCGTGGCAGGCCTGGCAGGCCGGGGCCCTGAGTGGGCGGCGAGCAGCGTGGAAGTCTGCGGTGGGAGCGGGCACGCTGACCCAAGGGCCCACTGCGGGAGAGGGCACGGCCGTCAAGCCGTGAGCAGGGCCCGGCTAGCTGGGACGGGGAGCCCCATCACAAAGCGTCTGGCCGTGGGGAGGGGCGTCAGGGGCAGCAGAGGGCTGGGGCCCGAGCAGTGGGCATCAGTGGGCGGACCGAAGGCCCCTGTGCACCACAGAACAGAGTCCGGATCCCATCCCGAAGGCTCCGGGAGTTGTCCGTCTACACACGGAGGGCCCTGCCGAGAGGGCAGGCCAACTGCTCAGAATCCCAGGCAGTGCTCAGACACAAAGGGTTCGCTGAGTCAACAAAAGCCCCTGGAGCAGCGCAGAAGCGGGGTGGGGGGAGACAAGGGTGACGCACCAGCTCCCAGGCCGTGGCAACCACTGTGGGAATGAGCATCTGATTCCAGACCCGGGTTAGGGCGCTGCAGCCTGAGAGACAATCCTAAGCCGGAACACAAGCACCCCCCGGGCCACCTGCTGGGCCCTTGTTCAGTCTTAAAGGGTCCCCTGGAAGGAGGGGGAGGCCAGAAGCAAGGAGGCCGGTCAGGCGCTGCAGCAACGCGCAGGCCTGGGGCACGGGAGAGGCAGGCGGGCTCCCGACAGGCTTATCAGCAGCGCCTGCTGACAGAGGAGGGGGAGAGCACGGCCGGGATGACTCCAAGGATTCTGGCCCCAGCAGGTGAAGGACAGAGCCACCGCTTCCTGGGCTAACAGCTCAGTCTGGGACGCACTCCGTTCGGGGGGTCACGGGACAGCCAGCGGCAGCACAGAGCAGAGCCGCGGCTCCCAGCCGGGAGCTCGGTGTCGGCGGAGGTGGGAGAGCACCCTTGCTCCAGGCCAATCACCAGGCACTGAGTGCGGATACAGGGAGGTAAGGTCCAAGGAGTGTGCCGTCTAACGGCGGGCGGTCAGGAAAGGAGGGACAGATGGGGCGCGGCCGGCAGGCAGGAGGGGATGGGGAGGGGGCCATCTCAAGGGCCAAACGCTCCCGGCACGTCTGACGCTGCCAGACAGCTCAGCTGCGGACCACCTAGAGGAGGTGGGTGGGGGAACCTGGAACGGGGGGCCGCAGGCCTGGCCGCACAGAGGTCAGCGGGGAACAGCAGGAGACGCAGCAAAGCCTGAGCGAGGGGGAGAGAGGACCAGGGCAGTGGCCACGGAAGACGCAGGCTCAAGAAAGGTCTCGGGGGGTGACCCAGATGTCTGTTAGAGGGAGAACCCTGGGAAGACGGGGGCTGACAGAGCAGCCACTCTGAGCAGCTGAGAGCAGGTCACAGGGGCGGTGCAGCGGGTGGCCTTTCCCGGGAGCACACGGCTTCCCGTGGTGGAAGGAACGGCAGCGGAACACGGGGGCGCGGATCCACACGGCCCGGTAGCTGTGTGGTGGCATTTACGCAAGTCCTCTTCTGACCTTCCCAGTGTCACCACAAGTGACACGCAGACAGCTCTGCATAAGGTGTGAGGACGGGCAAGGGGCACTGGGGAGAAGGAGGGCTCCCTGGAGGAGAGGGCCCCACGGCCACTGGTCATGAAGCGGGAAACACATCTGACGGGCACAGCTTCCCGCGGTGAAGACAGACCGCAGGATGGCTGGCAGGTGGGGAAGAAAGCAGAGACACAGGGAGGGCAACGGACCAGAACACTGACACCTGGCAGGGTCTTGTGACCGTAGGTCTGGGGGGGCGGATATCAGCATTTTCATTTTAAAAGTCTTACCATCTATGCCAAAAAGATCTTACTAGCTTCAAACGAAATACCTGGTCAAAACATACTAAGTGGACGCCGGAAGCTTGGGGGCGTGAGAACTGGGCTCCAGAATCCTAGGATGCTCCAGTTTGGAGAGCCAGTCACTGCACACTCCTGTGTCCCCGGCTAGGGGAGCCTGTCACTCCCGCGCCCCCAGCTAGGGGAGCCGGTCTCTTTGTACCCCCCTAGCCAGGAGGAACCCGTCACTCCCCGCCCGCTTCAGGAGAAGACTGACATCACACCGCCTCCTCGATCTTGGTAGTTGCTCAGGGCAATAGATGGGATCTGGCCTGGCCCCACGTGCACTCAGACACAAGCCCCTTTTACCTCCTCGCCCCCATCGGCTCTCTTCCTCTAACTCCTTCATCACCAAAGTCTAAAGCCGCATTATGTTTTCCATAAGGTCCCAAACCGTCTTTGTTCACCGATCAAGAGAATATACTTACTTCCCATTGTTTTGGTTAAATGTGTTTCTTACAATAAATTCAACAGCCAAATCACTCCATGATACACCACTATGGCCACAGTAGAAAACAAATTTCTAAAACTTGTCAATTTTTTTACTCCTTAAAGAAAAACCTTTCTCTTTGGACAAAAGAATTCAAGTGAAAAGAATCAAAGCAAATTTAAACTTAGGAGTTTAGATAAACATTCGACAGGAAATTCCAGAGTTTAAGATTCCAAAAGAACATGTTCATATGTGTGCTGTGTTTGTACTATTGCTGCAGAGATATTGCTGCAGAGAAACCTGGTGCCGCCGAGGCAGCCCCAAGTAGGAGCAGTGACCTCTGCGGTCACCACCAAGGAACCCACGTGACAGCAGCCACGCTCTCTCCTCTTCAGAAAGAATGTTTGTTTAAAAAACACTGCACACCAAACATACTACTCGCGGTGACGTTCTATTTACCATAACTCAAGTTTGAGGTATTTTTTGAAACCGAATAGATATGACAGTCACTGGAAGAATCTCAATTTAAAATAGAGGTCTGAGCCAAGCAGATTTGTGTTTCTTCAGACATTTCCAAGACTGAGAATAAGAAAAGCAACACTTAACCATTAGAATCAGTTCAAGAACTCAGTTCCACGCAGTGCTTGAGAACGCTGGGGTTCATCGTGAGGACCAGAGGCTCCGATCCGGGTAACAGGCTCTGATCAGACACACCAGACACTGCAGTCAGGCCAACTTTAAATGAAGTCCCATGGCTCAGATGCGACACTCAACTCCCACAGTGACGAACACAGTTGTCCCCGCGGCTCCAGGAGGAGGGCTCTGGGTGGAAAGCAGTGGTGACACCTCGCGCCCACCCCAGGTCTGACCCCTCCCGTGTCCCGCACTCTCCCTCTGGTCACCCGAGTCACACTACCACAGCTTTCGGTTTTGATTGTGTTCATCACTGGCTCCATTTTATTTATTTATTTATTTATCTTTTATTTCTAAGAGAGAGAGAGAGAGAGACAGCATGAGCAGGGGAGGGTCAGAGAGAGAGGGAGTCACAGACTGAAACAGGCTCCAGGCTCTGAGCTGGCAGTCAGCACAGAGCCCGACGCGGGGCTCGAACCCACGAACCGCGAGATCATGCCCTAAGCGAAAGTCGGATGCTTAACCGACTAAGCCACCCAGGCGCCCCATCCATTTTATTTCTTAATGACTTTTTGCTCTTCTGCTAACCTGCTGCCACAGAACAGAGCCTCACAGAAGGCGGAGATCCACGTGCTCCCAATGCAGGGACACAGAGCATGGCAGAAACAGGCTCTCATTTTTAGCAAACAAAAGATCACCTGAGGGGCGCCTAGGGGGCTCAGTCGGGTAAGCATCCGACTTCGGCTCAGGTCATGATCTTGCGGTTTGTGGGTTTGAGCGCCGCGTCGGGCTCTGTGCTGACAGCTCAGAGCCTGGAGCCTGTTTCAGATTCTGTGTCTCCCTCTCTGACCCTCCCCTGTTCATGCTCTCGCTCTCTCTCTCAGAAATAAATAAAACATTAAATAAATATATATATATATTTAAAAATAAAAAAATGAAAAAGAAAGGATCACCTGAAAACCTGACATGCTAAACTAGCTTGGATTATTTTCTGTCCGTAGAAGCTATGTGCCTCAGCTTGAGGTTTAAAAGCACATCAAATTCAGAATAGAAAAAAAAAGGGGATGGTTATGTACTAACACGAATCAGCAAATCTTAGGTTCCAAAGCCCCCGTCTTAATTAAAAGCAGGCTCAGAAAGGTTACGTACAGCCATCCATCTATGAGAAGTTTCTGGATAACTGTCTACGTGGTAACCTCCTGAGGGGAGAGCAGAGAGAAAGGAACACCGAGGAAGAAAGCAGCAAACGTTGCACCTCCACAGAACATGACCCGTGGGCTCACTCAACACTTAGGGCCCCTGTAAGTGCAACAGCGCTGGACTCTCCATCACTGATCGCTATTTACGAGCATCAGAGTAAACATATTCCAATGCAAAGTAAAAAAATTCCAATACAATTTATTTTTCTTTGTCAGTTTCCTTCAGCAATAAATACTGAAAAAAATGTATGCTCATACTCAGTATTTAGCGATGAAATAATCAAGACTGAATAATCTGAACCCAGAAAGGCGCGGTGCAAAACAGTACTTCAATGTGACCTCAATTTGGTTAAAAGCAAACACACACGTGTATTTTCATGTGTGTACAAGATAAAACACAGATGGGCGCCCACCGAACTGCAAATGAAGGTCAGCCTGTGACTGGGAAAGGGGGCTGGAAATGAGACTTTCAACTTATATTCTTTTTCAATTTAAATTTTAAGTATGTACTTGCTTTGGATTAAAAAAAGACCCATCTCCCCTCTCTTTTCTTCTTTCAGAATAAAACAGGACACGAGCAGAACGTGCAGGGCCCACGGGGACACGCAGCCTCCCGAGTCCCCAGTTCCTTTTCTTGCTCTCTCACCAGTGCCCGCACTTTGGCCTCCGCCCCCACCCTGCGCTGCCAGCGCTCTGGCGGACACCCCGGCATGCCCTCAGCTTTGCCCACCCGGGGCCAGTTTGGGTACCCCCCCAACCCTCCCGTCGGGAGCCTCTGACCTCCTCCCCCCACTCCCCTCTGCCTCGGCCCACCTCCATGCTCTCTGCCTGCCCTTACCTGCTGCATGCCGGGTCCCCGCCCACCCCGCACACCTGCCTGCCTGGCCACTGTCCGCGGCCGCCCCCTCCCACTCTGGGCAGCGGTCCACCTGCCCGCGATGCATCTCTACTCCAGGTTTTCTAGGAGCTCAAACCATCTCCAAGCCGAGTTTGTCGGCGTCCTCCGTGCCGCAGTGTGCACCTGACGGTCCGCGCCGCCGCTACAGGACCCATCCATCTAGGCGGCCCAGCCAGACACCCGGCCACCACGCGGCCGCCTCCGTCTCCCTCCATGTGAACGGACTGCCAGGCTCTACTTCACACCAGCGTCTTCTGGAGTGCCTGCCGCCTCCCTCGCTGCTCAGGCCTCCACGTCTTCTTGGTCTGAAGGGGTGGTTCTGGAAGCCAGCTCCGCCAGCTCTCCCCCCGCTGCTCTCTCTGGACGCCTCGCCTACCGCTCTGTGCCTCACACACAACATGTGCTCCAACCGATCCTCGGTTCCCTGAGCAGAACGGCGCTGGTGCTCCATGCACGGATGTCCTCTCTGCCTCACAGCCTCAGGCCTGTGACTGGCCAGTGCTCCCCTGACCACCGGGGGCCCTGTCCGAGCCTGGCAAAGCACAGGTCCGCCCCGGAAGTTTCCAGGTGACCCCTCAGCCTCCCGTCTGGAATCAACATTTGGAGGCAGCAGGGGGACTGGAACATGTGTTTTGGAACATGTGTTTTGTTTCTGTCACACCGCTCGGCCCGCTCCCGTGCTCGCCGCCCACCAGTGAGGGGGCTGGCGTGGTTCCAGGGCTGCACGCGCCTCCGGCCCACGAACCCGGGGAGCTGGCCATCCTTCCGCGTGGGGCGACAAGTCAGGCTCTCCATCCCAGTCGCGCGACTACGAATGTGGCCAGCAGCACCTGCGCCCGTCCACAGGTGATGCCACTGAACGAGGGCACCGGCAACACGGCCGCCCCCACTCCCATCGGAAGCCAGCTGCGCCGCAGAAGTGGGGGTGCTGACGGGGCCTGGGGTCGGACGCAATCTGCCACACTGGTAAAATGAAGTCACTCAGATACCCTTCCGTGTTAACCCGGCTCCTAACAGCACCCCACACACGAGACGGAGGAACACACCTGCCCGACCATCTCCTGGGGCGACGCCTGGGGCTCCGCAGCCCCCCACCCCCTCCCTCTACCTTCCTCATGGAACAGCCTACGTTCTCCACCTCTGCCTCCTGCATGTCGCGCACCCAAGTTCTTGGAGCCTGTCCCCCCTTCTCCTCATGGGTCCCCTACTGCTCTCAAGGGTCAGTGAAGCTGAGCAGCACTCAGGACCTGCAGACCCCGGGCCCCTGCTCCTCTCCCTGCACCGGGGCTCCCACCCGGGACACCGTCAGCAGCAGCAGGCCCCCGGGCCCGGTCTGGTCTCCCAGAACTAGTCTTTGTTAAATACTGAGGCGTCACCGCCACCAACGGCAGCTTGAACTTGTTCCGTCCAAAACCTGAACAGGATTTTCAAATGGAACAGAAAAACCACCTTAGGGTTTTCTTAACCCTGCAGATGGACCAGGTTGAAAACACACCTGCCAAATGTTTCCAGCAGGCGGCCAGCCAAGCAGGGGCGCCCCGACGAGGGGGTATCACCTGGGGCTGCAAAGAAGTGAGTTCTCAAGCCACAAAAGGCATGGAGGAACCGAAAATGCAGCTCAGGGAAAGGCGCCAGTCTGAGAAGCCATATGCTGCGTGGGTTCACGTCGGCATTCTGGAAGAGGTGAACCCACGAGACAACAACAAGATGGGTGGTTCCGGGGGTCAGAAGGGAAGGAAGGACAAATGGGCAGAGCTGGAGGAGCTTCAGCGACTACTCTGAAGGACACCGAAACGGTCCGTGTTCACTTGTCTACACCACAGAACACGCACCACCAACGGTGAACCCCAACGTCAAGCGTGGACTCCGGGTGATGATGACGGTCAGTGTCGATGCGCAGACTGTCACGGATGTGCCGCGCCGGTGGGGACGCGGATGGTGGGGGAGGCGCGAGGGCAATCCCCGGGCCTCCCCCTCAATCCTGCGGGGAACCTAAAACCGCTCTAACAAGCCTAAAGTCTATTAGAAAGTAATGACCCATGTCGAGTTTCTACCTCGGGCTTAGTGACTAGTGGCCCTGATTCCAAACCACGCTCCCGGAGGGCTGGGCCCGGAGACGTGCTGTAGGACACGGTCAGTTTACGGCTGCCGTGGCACTGCCGGGCGGCGACAGCGTACACACACCTGGCCCGCCGCGGGGAGAGCTGCTGGCCTGTGACAACCTGCCGGGCTGCTTCTCTCAGCACCACGTCTTGGAGGTGCGCCGGTGGCGGGCACGTGTCGGGGCGTCACCCGTGCCCGCGGCCCTCACGCTCCTCTCCGTGTGGGCGGGGCGCGCTGCTACCCGGTCACCTGCTCCTGGACGTCAGGGCAGCTCCCACTTTCTAGCTCCCATGAAGAACACCGCTGCAAACTCTCCCATACGAGTTTTTATGTGGATTCATGCTTTCTTTTCTCTTTCTTGGCTCACCGAGGAGGAGACACCTTTCTTTCCAAGGGAAAGGAGTGCAGCCTCCACTCTGTCTCTGGCTTCTGGGTTAAATATCCAGCTGGCTCAGCCATCGCTCCCTTCTTGGCGAGAAGGCACGGCCTCTCAGGCAAGGGCAGTGGGTAGACGTCTTGCTTCCCATACTGTTACCTTTCTGTTAAAGAGCAAACTAAACTAGATTTTATGTTGAGAGAGAGTGGGGGAGGGGGAGAGAGAGACAGAATCCCACAACCCTGAGATCATGACCTGAGCCGAAATCAAGAGTCAAACACTCAATTGAGCCACTCAGGTGCTCCTGTAAACTGATTTTTACAATTTATTTTATATTATAATTAGGGTATGGTGTTTATTTTCTAAAATCATGTGTTTAGATAGGTTTTGGGTTTATTTCACGACAGCAAAGGTCATCATTTAAAATATTATAAAAACAAAGTACTGGGTTGTTCTGAAGTGTAACACACCTGCCGGGTCAAAGGTTGTGCAATTCGGGTCTCCACATGTGCTGCGTCCAGATTACAGGGAACTCCATAAGCAGGAGTTCTGTTGCTCTGTCATTTCTGTACATGTTTATAATTTACAACGAGAGACGTTCTAGTGTCTGACCAAACACAGAAATGTACCCTCACACACAAGCATCACTGTCCCCACCGACAGCTGAGCCTGCACCATCACCCTCACAGCCCTGTGCAAAGGGAGGAGCGCCTCACCTACTTTATGTAAACATAAAGCATGATTTGAAAACAAAAAAACCCCATTTTTTGTTCAAATGTAACCACAATTTCTCCACTTAAAATCTTCGCCTTTTTCTAATTTTTTTTAATTTATTTATTTTTGAGACAGAGAGAGACAGAAAGTGAGCAAGGGAGGGACAGAGAGAGAGGGAGACACAGAATCTGAAGCAGGTTCCAGACTCTGAACTGTCAGCACAGAGCCTGACGCGGGGCTTGAACCCACGAACCGTGAGATCATGACCTGAGCTGAAGCCAGACGCTCAACCGACTAAGCTACCCAGGCGCCCGTCTTCGCCTTTTTCAACGCCCATGACAGTGAGGGATAGATTAAAATCTTATCCTGTTATGCAGCAGTATGATTATTTAGCTGAATATCCACATCATTAATGTAAATGCTGCATATATAGCACACGTGCCCAAATACAAGGCAGCTGTGAGAAGCGCCTCCCCCACTCCTGGTCCGCACACCTGCCGGGGTCCTGGACCCGGACTGTGTAGCCACTCGGCTGTGTGGTATTCGGCAGCTCAGACTTGGGCTCAGTGCTGCCTGCGTACTGAAGCAAACAAAGAGAGAAAATGGTTCATTCGAGTCGCATGCTGACTTACTACCCTCAACATGCTTATTTTCTGCCTCCGGTTACATCCCGTGGGTTGAAAACATCTCCAAGAGATCCTTAAACCACGTGGCCTCATCTTTGCTATGAGGACAGGAGCTCATCCTTGGTGAACCCCCCTGACCCACCCCGCACCCGGGCAGCGCCTCACACCTGCCGGCACTCTGGCTTCAGGACAGCGGGCAGCTCTTGATCCCCTGCTCACCCGCCACCACGTTCTAGAGCGACCAGGGGCCCGCCCGACGATGTGGTGGCATCTCTCTTGTGGCTACGACGGCACCGTCCAGACCTGGGCCACATACATGCATGGAAGTGATGGGAGGGTGCCCGGAACTTGAGTAGGGACCCAGTGCTGCCCTGCAGGAGGGGTGGTGCCCCTGCTCCTCCGGTCCCGGGGTGTCATGCCGGCCCCTGGCACCGCTCAGGAACCGCCCTGACAGTCTACAGGTTAGCAGCTCTCCCTGAAAGTCTCAGGGTTGAATTCTCTCAGGGCCCCCGCGAGTTACCAACAGTTCTAACACACTCCAGTGTGGTCAGGTCACACGGCGCTTCAATTCTGCAAAGAAAGCCACCATCAGCTCTCTCGGTGGGATGAAGCACTCTGAACTCGTTAAATAAGGACATCCTAGATGCGTGACAGGGTCCAGACCCGCCTTCCGGGGCCCTCCCAGGTGTGGGCAGGTGCAACCGCGTGGACAGGACCAGAAATCTCCACCCATCTCCTTGCAGATGCCCCAGAGGAGCAGCACTCTGCACGCGACAAGGTCACCCGGCCTCGCATGGGACCGCGGGGCCCTCCTGAGAGAATTCAACAGGCGACGGCCGGCACCTTCACAGGCGCGGAGGTGACGGCAGGAGCCCAAGGCCAGCACAGAGACCCGGGGCAGCCGAGGGGGTGGTCAGCTCCGCCTGCAGCCCCCACCACGGTCTCCATGGAAGCCCCTGGAAGACGGGACTCTCGGACGAAGTGAGGCCAGCACGAGACCCTGTGCCCCAAAGCCTCTGCGGCTCCGCGAGGCTGCAGGTCCTAGAGGGACCGCACGGCCACAACGCCCGACACCCTGCCCACTGGCCCAAGAGCAGGTGCTGTGGCGCTCGGGCCGCACAGCTAAGGCTCAGGCCACGAGAAGACGACAACCCGACAAAAGCTTTGCTTCTCTCCCGTGCAGTTTTCATAACAAGAATGACACCGCCTACGGGGAAATGACATGGCCGCCCTGGTGGAAAAGGCCAGAATAAAGGGTTTATTGTCAAAGGAGGAAGCGAAGCGAAGCGGAGCGGAGCGTCTCTGAGGCCTGCAGGGCCCTCGGCACAGCCCGACTCCGCCTGTCACTACGTGGTTGCCTTTGGGTCCTCGGTGACCACTTCCCGGTGAGCTCACGCCCTCACCCCTCTCCTGTTCCCCCATCGCCCGTTCTCCTGCACCCTTCCAGGGACCGACCGAGTCCGCACGCTGCCCCTCCCCTCCCCCCACCAAATGCCCGATGGGACGCCACAGCCGGGGCTCAGCCACTTGACCTCCACATAAGGGCGCTTCTGGCCCTCCAATCCATGGGCGTCATAGCACTGGGGTGCATGCGGTCCCCCGGGCTGCTTGGGGACACCCCCGCCACTGTGCCGCTCACTCCCCAGGCCCTGGCAGAGCAGCGGCCCAACGACAGGCACGTGTGGAACTAAGTCAGTGACGTACCCCTTCTGACCACTTGGGGCAGCACCTCCTACCGCTCCGGGACCCCCTCAGACCTTCTCAGTTCTGCGCGTTCACATCTTGCAAACCTGTCTCACAAACGCCTCTGTCCCAACCGGACTCACTCGCCAATTTAACAAGCAGCAGGGGTGTAGGCACCACACAGTAAGTGGACACACATATTCCGGACTGTCTCCTGTTAAGCCTGGCAGACGGATATACAAGCCTAAGAATGAGCATTTTAATTCAGACAAATAATTTACTGAACAAAGACAAGATTTCTGAGGTGCCGAGCTAGGTGTTAGAAGATATGAATACATTTGCTTAATGTTCTACAGTTTTCAAAATTGTCCCTTAGTCTTCACACGTGCGTTTCTCAGCCCCTCCGTGGGGCTCACACAATCACCCCACTTCACAAATTCGAACAAAGGCCACGCAAGTCGGTGGCGCACAAAGGTCACCGGGTTAGTAAGTGGCTCGGGACTCAGAATTCAACAGGGACGTTACTTGCATGGGACGCGGGCCGACTGCACGCGGGGCTCCTGGGGCATGCGGGTGCCTGCCTGGCGTGGGGGGCCGTGGCGACGGTCATTTTAGCCCTCCCAGAATCTGCATCCAATACGGGGAAAGATATCGGTCCTCTACTTTGCAGATGACAGAACAGTCTCAGGACGGAAATGCCTTGGCCAAGATCAGGTTAGTGCGAAGAGGATGGAGACGTAAAGGAGGGGTGGAGGGGGAGGGAGAGGAGGGCGGGCTGGGGGAAGGGAGGGAAGCACACTCAGTGGGGGGTGGTCGGCCAGGAGCCCACCAGGGAGCACACGGCACAGACCCCCAGGAGCTCTTTCTGTGATTCCTTCCACCACCTCAACGACGACCTTGCTACACACTTAAAACTACTATTTCATCTGCGCTTTCCCTAAAACTGACGGCCTTTGTAAACACCGGAGAAAAGATCGAAGGACATGAAGCGTCAGGCGTCAGATCTCCTCCTCTGCTAGAGATGCGACAGACCCTGAGACTCGGCGGGTACGACCTCAGCCCTGAGAGACGGGGGTCTGACACAGGGAAGGGGAGGCGGTGCGTCCGGAGCTGTGTGCTCCAAGGGGAGGAGGGCACGGTGGACAGACCGGTGTGGTCAGAGCAAGGGGATGTGTACAGGGACACGGTGTGTGGAAGCTGAGTGAGGCCAGACGTGGGGGTGTGGGTGCCACAGAGTTTAGAGTCTGCCCCTGCGGCCACGGACAGGCCCCGCAGGAGCCCCGGCAGGACCGGGTCCGGGTCAGGCCGCCGGTGGCCGTATCAAGTGTGCCAGGCCGACTGGGAAGGGAAGAAGGTGCGCGTGCGGCCTCACCCCGCTGGCCGGGGGCCCGAGCCAGAACACTGGAATACAGACGGAAGCTGAGACGACCTGGAAAAGAGACACAGAAACTGGGCCGGGGCCGGGGGGCCGAGGGGGGAGGAAGGATGCTCACAGCTCGGAACACGTCATGCAGAGGGACACCTCTGGCGTGTGTGTAGAGGACGTGACAAAAGGCGGGTCCGGGGTGGAAAGAGCATCACAAAGGTGGGGCTGAAGACACAAACGTAGCCATCATCTTCCAAAAGGGCGGCGGGCCCCACCCCGTGGACGCACGCTCATGACAAAGACGGCGCAGGAGTGGACGCACGTCTTGGCGCGAAGGCCGAGCCTGCGGATGGAAGGGCTGCCCCGACGCCTGTGCACAGCAAGTGCTCCCCTCCTTCCCCCTCAGCTGAGGGCACGGGGGCACTGGGAACACCCGGAACACCCAGACGCAGATTCGAGCACCAGGCAAGTTCCCAGCTCCCTCTAATGAGGGACACTGGGAAAGTTACTTTGTAAAGTTACTTTAAACTCATATCACATACGCCAACATCACTTTCTGTAGTAGGACTATAAAGCCTACAAGTAGCGGGGCGCCTGGGTGGCTCAGTTGGTTAAGCGTCTGACTCTTGATTTCTGCTCAGGTCGTGATCTCTCAGTCCGTCGGTTCGAGCCCTGCATCAGCCTCCCCACTGACAGCTCGAAGCTTGCTTCAGATACTCGCTATCCCCCTCTCTCTGCTCCTCCCCTGTAAGTGTACTCGCTCTCTCACCCTCTCCTTCTCCCAAAAATAAGCATTTAAAAGTAAATAAAACATGAAAACTTGCAAGGAGAGAATCTAAATGTGAGCTCACAAGGACGGTTGTTTCCAGAGCAGAGAACGTGCACTCGAAGTCAAGACTCTAAGTAACGTCTCCACCAAGTGCACGCGGCTCTTTGAGCAACGCGCGGAGGTTTCTAGGCCTGCTCCATGTGATGGATCAGCCTGGAAGCTGCTTAACAAACAGGCTATTTCACTAACACTCGCAGGTTCTCTGCAAAATACCTCACTTCCAGGCAGCGCCCTGCCCTTTGACAGGGACCACACAGAGGGGGGGACAGAGAGGGCGGCACTGGACGCTGGAGGGTGTGTGCACAGCGCACGGAGCCTGCCACTGGGACTGTGCTTCACGCAATCCCTTCATTCATCATGGAACTTTGCTGGGAACAAGTATTTCCATAGTTTGCACAAGGCCACCTCGGAGGGTACATCCTTTCCAACTCACTCCCTCTGCTCTAAGCTCCACCTGCTCTTCCTCCATGGGCTGCCCTGACTACTATAGGTGACCGCACACATTCCGCAGCGGCAACATTTCTGTTTGTGAACCTTTCTGGTACTTTCTCCTTGAAACTCAGTACAGATCATCATGAATGGGGACAGAAGTAACACTGGGCCGTGATGTTACAGAAGAGATGAGGGAGAAGAAAATCCAAACAGCCAATTTCAATCTTTACTTGACAAGTGCTTCCCTCCTTCCGTTTTAGGGGGCACGGGGCACAGGGCGGGGGATGTGGCAGCCATCCTGGGCGTGGCCGTGGCCGGGGTACGCACCAGGAGATGCTAACCTGCGTTCTTCGGCTTTTTGGGCACAACCATCAGTAACGTTAGTCGGCCAGTGCCATCGTGGTCTGCTTTGGCCACCCGGTGGCCATGCCCCCTTGCCTACCTCTGGGAAGAGCCCTGGGTCGCTGATCGCCCGCCATCAGGGCCGCACCCTGCACGGGAGGGAACAGGCGCTGGGCAGGACACACAGCTTCACGGGGTCCTGCTTTCCCAGTCCCCAGGGCAACTCACTCCTCTGCGCTGATCCCGGGGGGGACTGGGACCAGGCCCCTGGACGCCACATGCTCGCTCTCCTCACGACTCATGGTCACAGCAGAGGGCCCCATCCACGCTCCTTGGCACAGGCACGCAGCGCCCCCCCCCCCCCCCCCCGGGACTTCCCCGCACAGCGGGCGCGCTGGGGGGCAAATGCCGGCACCGGGTACCGCACACGTCTGCCCCATGCTCACTTACCTCCGAGAATCCTACGGAAAAGCACTGTTGGCCTCCCGAGCTTTCTCGTGTGGCTCGGCGGGGACCCCCGGAACCCTGCCACGTTCACCACTGCTTCTCAAACACGTGGGCTCTCGAGAGGCCTTCACAGAGGCACCGCGGGCACCATCCCCGCGGGCACCATCCCCACGGGCCGAGCGGCAGAACGAGCCAGAGCCCCCCGCCGAGCACGGGCTGCAGACCACCTGACGCAAGAAAGCAGCTCCCCATAAACCGCACATGCAGGGGCGGCAGCGAAAACCTCTGCCTTCTCCCTTCACCTCCTGCTTCCCTGCCCTTCTCCTGAACCTCCACTCGCCCACTCAGGACTCCTGCTGGGTGGCTCCAGGGCACAGATGGGCCGCATGGGGGGACCGTGCCAGAGGCACCCCCACCCGGCCCCATCTGCAGGGAGCACAAAAGGGAGGGGGAGGGTGTGGGCTGCGGGGGCCGCGGACTCCACACGGGCCCCGCGCTGACATGAGCTCCACGGACCAGCGGGCCATAACGCAGAGAGGCCCCCAGACGTCTCTGTGCCCCAGTGCCTTCCTGAAGGCACCGAGCAGCGCGGTGCACAGAAGTCTCACTGCGAAGACCTCATCCCACACGGGGGCCTGGAGGCCAGCGGCACAGGCCATGGGCTCACTCAGTCTCCCAAACACCCGTCCACCCAGGCCCTGGCTGGTGCCCACACGGGGCAGATCCTCGGGAATGTGCTAGATAACACGGAGGCCGCTGCCCCCACCATCCTGACGGGGACGCAAGAGGCTCAGGGAGGGGGCGACGAGGGACAGGCTGAGTGCTGCCAGCTGCCCGTGGACTGACCGGAGCGGCGGGGCGGGGGGTGGGGGTGGGGTTGCGTGCAGAGAGCCAGTGGATCTACCTGCAGCCCCAGGCCGAAGCGGAAGGGACGCAGCACCAGACGCCTGCAGCCTGCTCCCAAGCGTCCGTCTGCCTG
The DNA here is from genome assembly GCF_003009895.1 of Hyaena hyaena. NCBI lineage: Eukaryota > Metazoa > Chordata > Mammalia > Carnivora > Hyaenidae > Hyaena > Hyaena hyaena. The sequence continues at coordinate 2,411,305 of NW_024080730.1, read as the reverse complement.
GGGAAGGGGACGCACTTCCTTATGGCAGATGCCACCCAAGGACACAGTGTGCAGGGAGCCCCCTGGGTGCGGGTGAGGGGTGGGGCCACAAGGTCAGCTGCAGAGCTTCCACAGCCCCTCCCGTCCGCGGGAGGTCACCGATGAGGCCCTTACAGCACCACAGACTCTCAAATCAACACTCAGGCTACTCAGAACCATCCTCCCTGCCACTTCGGGGCACACAGCCTTACCTGTCACCCACACTTCCCCATATGTTATTTCTTAGGTGGGGGAAGCGCGGGCCCCAGCTTCTGAACAGCAGCACCTCCAGATTTCTAGAGACCCGCCGAGAAGCCTCAGGGAGAACTGTAACTTTCATACAAACGACTCACCTTCGGCCACTGCGCAAAACCAGTTTTCATAAAACTGTTGGCAAAAGTCTCAGACTATGTAAGCAGGAGGGAGACTCAGCCCACTTGCAGAGCAGAAAAACTTGGAAATGCAAGATGCACTTCAAACTCCCAAATTTATTTTCAGAGCAAAATGACATTTCCTCCTCGGAATAAGAATGAGACCCTGAAAGCCGAGGGCTGGGCCTTGCCTGCCAAGTGAGTCAATCCCAGGCACAGAATTCAGCCAAGAGCCCGCTTCTAGCTGCAAGGAAAACACCTCCGAGCGGAAACATTTTGTCCACATCTCTAAGTGGTCATCAGCAAACACCGACAAAGCTCTATCGGTGCCTCATTTCTGAGGGTGAAACAGGGCACGGCTGCTGATGGCTCCAGGGAAACAGGCAAAACCCAGGACCAGTTCATGCAAAGCAGGACACGGGGCCGCCCCACTGATAAGAGGGAGGCAGCTTGGGGACAGGGACACCAGCACCGAGCCTGCCTTTTTCCACAGTTTTGGCTCTGCTGAACCAGGCACATGCTTTCGGTATTTGAAAACAATAAGCTCCAAAAGAAAGATTCAAACCCTAGAATTAAGAATAATCAGAAACAGGGGAGCCTGGGTAGCAGCTCAGTCAGTTAAGCATCTGATTCTTGATTTGGGTTTAGGTCATGATCTCAGGGTACGTGGCTCTGAGCCCCACGCCAGGGACTGACTCTCTCTCTGTGCCCCTTCCCTGTGCCTGTACACTCTCTTGCTCTCAAAATAAACCAGTAAACTTAAAAAAAAATTTAAAAAGAATAAACAGAAACAAATAAACCTATATCAAATTTCACGTGGTTATGTTACCAACCACATCCCTTTAAAACTCATTATTCTAAGTGTAGTCTTGGGACCTGTTTATTCTAAAGCCCAGAGGGACTGCAAAACTTTGTAAAACTTGCCTGCATATGATCATGCCAACATGGTATTAAGAAACTGAAACTATTTCATATGTATCAAAAAAATAACGCAGACATCGCTATAAGTCAAAACTTGTTTAAAAGACAAGAGACATAAATATAAAATAAATCAAAGGAGAAACCATGTTTTAATCTGTGAACAGAAGAAACACCAGTATGAAATCCAGGTTCCTCTTTTTCTGACTATTTCTGTCCGGCTCTGTCTGCAAACAGGACCGCAGAGAGGCCAGCCCCAGGGACGGTGGGCACGCCTCGCTCACTTAGATTTCCAAGTGTCACTTCTGCGCTAAAAGGAACCCGGGCTCCTCAGAGGAAGGGTTTCAGATCTAAGGCAGAAAAACACAAAGTGAGCCTGGGACAAATTCTTGTGCCAGAAAACAGTGAACTGTTCAAAGACTAACTAACAGGGCCTTGGCAAAAGGACACAGGAGCCCCGCTGAGGGGCACCGCAGAGTACCTGCGGGATAGTGGTGATGACTGACTGCGACACACTCAACAAACACAAATCCGAGCGTCCACAGCGATTCCGAGGGAGAGAAGGACGACAGGGGTGCTCCTCATGGAAGAGGGCCAGTCAGTCCACGACGGCGGGCAGAGAGCGGCCGACGCCCTGTGCAGCGCCCACGCAAGGACGGGTGTGCGCAGGGCTCCAGGGCCGATGCAGCAGCAGGGAGTCCCAGCGACCAGCACGGTCACAGGTCCCCAAGAGTCTCAGAGCGTCCGCCGTCACCCAGCAGCCCAGAGCGCCTACTACCTCCGACCACAGGAACGGAGCCAGCGGAAACCACAGGCCTCCAGAGGTAATACCCAAAACGGGGGAAATGAGGTTAAGGCTGGAGGGCGAAAGTGAGAGGCGTTAAAGCCCCGTGGGACAGGTTACACGGTATTTACACTTCCATGTGGTAACAGGCATGTGTCACTCCTATGATTTCCTATCCAACAAGAAATGTAAGTGCAGCAAACTGCTAGAGTGACCGTCACTGACTGTCCCTGCCTGCAGTCTCCTCCTTCCTCCGGATGAGAACCCTTTCACAGCACAGCAAAATGGTCCCATCAGAATAGGAGCATTTTTTTTTTTAAATGTTCATTCATTTTTCAGAGAGACAGAGACAGAGCACGAGCGGTGGAGGGGCAGAGAGGGAGACACAGAATCCAAAGTAGCGCCAGGCTCTGAAATGTCAGCACAGAGCCCGACGTGGGGCTCGAACCCACGAACCGTGAGATCATGACCTGAGCCGAAGTCAGACACCCAACCGAGTGAGCCCCCCAGGCGCCCCTGAATAGGAGCGGCTTTGAGGGTCCTTAGACACCGGGCAAACGTGCTTCCCCAGATGAGTTAGTTACCGAGTCGCGCAGCAGCATGCAGCACCAAGGGCCAGCAAGCAGGACGCGGGGTCAGGAAGACAGGCGCCTTCTCAGCCAGCGGCCGTGTGCGCAGAAGGGGCGGGACGCCGGCATCTCTGCACAGCGGGGCTGCTGCGAGGCCAGTGGGGCTGGAGCAGGAGAGGCCAGCCTCGGCCCCTCCTCGAGTCCGCCCTATGGAAGACACGGTCCACGCCTCCAGGGACCTCACAGGTAGCCTCTGAGGCAGGCGAGGTGCCGCTACAGGACCCGGGGACGAGCAGGGGAGGGAAGAGCGGGAAAGAGGCAAGGCCGCCTCCCTAGCTTCTGATCACCGGGCCAGGCGGGCGACACCTCGGGAGGAGGCGCAGGTGTGGGGAGGAGGGTGGCGGCTGCTGCTGGACTCCAGGAGCCTGCAGTCCACCCAGACGGAGGTACGCTACGAGGCGTCCGTGGCACAGGGAGGGGCGCGTGGAGGAGAGCAGAGGGCAGCGAACCTCCCGGGGAAAGCTGCCCCCCCGAGTCAGGCCCTGCAGCCGCACCGTCCACACGTTCAACCCGCCCCCCGGACCCCACACGCCCGTGCCCGTCTACCGTTCTCGGTACAACCAGAGAGCGTCTGGGCGACATGACAGCAGGACCTAGAGCAGTGCCTGCCACGCGCTCCACACAGCTGCACACTTCAATGTCCACGTCCCACCCACACACGTAAGTATGACCCACACTGCGCGTGAACAGTACGTCGTTCTGTATAGGATATAAAAGTGCACACTGTCCTGTGCTTCTAGGAGATGGGGTCTACCCTGCATCCACTCTGGTCTCTACCCGCATCGTCCGCCCAGCACCAGCACCAGCTGTGAAAACCTTCAGCCACATGAGGCCAATCCCTCCCCCTGAGGCCATGGGGCCCCCAGGCCCTCACCCGAAACACCCCCTCTTGGCGGGGGAGGCTCTGTCCAGCCCCCAGCCTCCAGGCGCCTCCCCTGGCTCTGCTTCGATGGCTTAAAACAAAGCCAGGTTCGTCCTGACCCTGGCCGTGGCCCCCGCCGCCGCAGCGCTGGGCGTGCTCTCAGCCTGAGCTCCTGAGCAGCCGCTGCCGAAAGGCCCATCCTGGACCGCGGCGTGCTAGCGGGCAGCATCTCCCCTGCACTCACTCCTTCACTCGTTCAGGTATATTCTTTCAGGTGAGCCTCCACCACCACCTCCGAGGAGCCGGGGCCTGGAACAGTGCGGAGTCCCAGGGGGGCTCAACAAGCATGGACGGCTCTGTCTGTGCAGATGATCAAGGTGCAGGAACAGAAAAGCAGTGTACAGCGGAGGAGCACCCCTCCCCAGCCTGCTAAAGATCCTGGGTCTCCCTCTCTCTCTGCCCCTCACCCACTCGCACTGTCTCGTTCTTTCTCTCTCTCAAAAATAAATAAAACGTTACAAAAATTTAAAAAAAAAACAACGCTGATCGAACACTGTGATCAAATCGCAGAGTAAACATCACTTAAACCATTCGCCTCCTCAGCCTGTCCTGCCACAGCCAGCCTGTCCCCACAAAGCCTGCCCTGGGCGGGCACCAGGCAGGGGAGGAGGGCGGCATGGGGGGGCAGGGTGCTGGGCCAGTGACACCAGCGCACTCCATGGACACGGGCTGAGCGTGGGCAAACTGGAGGTTCAGTTAGAAGAACGACCGGCACTAGGCAAGGACTAGCGGGCTTTGTTTTCTCCTGTACCAAACGGTGATGACCAACATGATTCTCACTGTGACTTCTCGGTCTTCCCCGGCTTGCAGTTATACACGGGAGTCGCCTGTAGGTCAGCCCATCGTGGACTAGAAAAGAGGAATCTGCTTTTAAGTGTGCTTGAAGGCATCAAAGAGACACTGAAGCCCCAAACAAAAGGGAAGCCCGCTGCGCCAACTCTACTATTCAGAGTCCTCTCTCTCCCTCAAGGCATTTGATGATTCTGATTTTCCTCAGGGATTTGAGGCAATACACCAATAAGCTGGAAAGAAAACAGAACAGAAAGCCAAGCAGGAAGTCTCGGCTAACAGACCTCTGGCCAGCACAGGGAGGCACAGAAGGTGAGCCCAGCATTCTGCAAGCACTGCCGAGAGGCTGAGCCGTCAATAATCTCATGGTGCTTGGGAGAAAATAACTGGGCTCTGGGACCTACCACAAAGGAGGGGCCCTGGGAAACACACCAGGCCTCCAGAGGGAGACCCTGGAGGGCTACACAGGGGTGGGGGCGGGGGACGGGGGAAGGCAACTCACACTGCGCCTTGTGATGCCTGAACCCCAGTCTCAAGTCACTCACACCTAACTGGGCCCAGGAACTGCCCCACTCGGGGTGCGTTGCATGAGATGCTGAAGGAATACAGCCACACGAAGAACCTCTACAGTTCTTTATAATGTCTGACACAGAATTTTAAAAAAAGAAACAGAAAGAAAAGAAAAAACAAGAAAAGAGAGGAAAACAAGAGAAAAGAAGAGATGCTTCGGTGGCTCAGTCAGTTAAACATCCAACTTCAGCTCAGGTCATAATCTCGCAGTCTGTGGGTTCGAGCCCCACATTGGGCTCTGTGCTGACAGCTCAGAGCCTGGATGGAGCTGCTTCAGATTCTGTGTCTCCCTCTCTCTCTACCCCTCCCAGACTTGGGCGCATGCTCTCTCCCTCCCTCTCTCTCAAAAGTAAATAAACATTAACAAAAAAAATTTTTTAATAAAAAATAAAAGAAAGACAAGGACAGACAGACAAAGAAAAAAAGAAAGAGAGAAAGAAAGAGAGAAAGAAAGGGAGGCACCTGGGTGGCTCAGTCCAGTCAGTTAAACAATCAACACTTGGTTTTGGCTCAGGTTTGTGAGTGTGAGCCCTGTGTCAGTCTCCATGCTAACAGCATAGAGCCCGCTCAGGAGCCTCTCTCTCCCTCTTTCTCTGCTCCTCCCTTGCATTCTCTTCCCTCTCTCTCTCAAATTAAACTAAAAAACGAGGTGTAACAACATATAGACCAAAAGAAAAAAGAACAGAAACAGATGAAGAGGAGGCCCATATAATGGAATTACTGGATGCAAATGTCAACTGTTCAAAAACATACCTAACAAATAATGAAATCTTCAGAGAATCAAAATAGATTCTAAAACTGAAAATGACAGTAGTTAAAATTAAGAACTCAATCTGTGGGCTTAACATCAGACTAGATACAGGTGAAGAGAGACTTAGTGAACTAGAAGATAGGTCAGTAAAGACTATATCTGGACAAGATTCAGAAGAAAAAGTCAAGAAAATAGAGGAGGCCAAAAGACACATAGGACGTGGTAAAAAGGTCATGGGAACCCTCAAAGCAGAGGAAACACAGAATGGGGAGTACTAGATCCCTACAGAGATAAGAGTCAAAACTCCAAAACGGATTAAAAAAAAAACCAAAGTCAGTGACTCAACAAAGAGTGCCTGAGGCAAAAAGATGTTAAAAGTCATGAGAGGGTAAAGATACCACCTTCCACAGGACAACAACACTACCAGCTGACAGTTCAAGAAAAGGAAAGGAAGCCAGATGATGGATTGCTGTCTATAAACTGTTGAACAAAAACAGCCACTGACCTGAAAGTCTTTACCTAAAAGAAACATTCTTCAAAAGTGAAGGCAAAGTAAAGATTTTTTTCAGGGAAAAAAAAAACAAAAAAACCAAACAACCAAAAAACAAAAAAACCAAGACAACTCATCAACTATAGACCAGACCCAAACTAAAAGAAATATTAAAGCAGCTCTTTGCGGAAAATAAAAGTAGGCTCTGACGAAAATATGAAAAAACAAGAAGTGCCAAACAACTTCACAAAAGAAATGATAACTATGAGAACAACTCTTTTTTAAATGTTTTATTTTTGAGAGAGAGATGGAGACAGTGTGTGCAGGGGAGGGTCAAAGAGAGAGGGGGAGACAGACTCCGAAGCAGCTTCAGGCTCTGAGCTGTCAGCACAGAGCCCAACGCAGGGCTCGAACCCACGAACCAGGAGATCGTGACCTGAGCCGAAGTCGGATGCTCAACCAAGTGAGCCACCCAGGCACCCCTATGAAAACAAATCTCAACAAGCATTAACTGCATAACAATGATACTGTCGCCAAAATCGACCTAAAATTTAACAATATTACACAACGACAAAGGTAAAGGGGAGTTGTCTGGTGCGGTTCAAGTGTCAAAGGAAAGAGCAATGCCAGGGAAGGAGTAGAAGTACTGAATCAGGAGTAAGTTTAAGATGCACCTGCATCTAGGAACATATATATTCCAATAACCTACCAGAGAAATATATAATTACAAAACAGCTCGGGGGCGCCTGGAGGGCTCAGTCAGTTGAGCGTCCGACTTCAGCTCAGGTCATGATCTCACGGTTCGTGGGTTTGAGCCCCGTGTTGGGCTCTGTGCCGACAGCTCGGAGCCTGGAGCCTCCTTCGGATTCTATGCCTCCCCCTATCTCTGCCCCTCCCATGTTCATGCTCTGTCTCTCAATAATAAATAAAAATGTTAAAAAATGTTTTAATTTAAAAAAAGCAAAACACAAAACAGCTCAGATCTGTAAAAGAAAGCCAGAGGGAAAAGAACCCAGAACAGGTGGGACAAATGAAGAAACGACGAACACGGTCTGTGTACACCAACACAGCAGGCTCCACATTTACACAAATACTCCAAGCCAAAGGCAAAGACTGTCAAATTCATTAAAATAAAGCTAAGCATACACTGTTCACAAAGGTACACCTTAAAATGTAAGGTCACAGACAGGTGAAAAAAGGGAAAAGATTCCCAGGCAAACCCCAGCTACCTGAAAACTGATGCGGCAAATCAGACCATCCAATAAAGTAACTTCTTTTTTTTTTTAATTTATTTCTAGGAGAGAGAGAGAGAGAGAGACAGCGTGAGCAGAGGAGGGTCAGAGAGAGAGGGAGACACAGACTCCGAAACAGGCTCCAGGCTCTGAGCTGGCAGTCAGCACAGAGCCCGACGCGGGGCTCGAACCCACGATCCGTGAGATCATGACCTAAGCGAAAGTCGGACGCTTAACCGACTAAGCCACCCAGGCGCCCCTAATAAAGTAACTTCTAAAGCAAAAAACACTACTACAGACAAAGAGGAACATTTCGTGATGAAAGTTCCATCTACCAAGAAAACAAGAGCTCTAAATTGGAATATGCCTAAGAATGCAATCTCAAAATACATAAAAATGGACAAAAATAAAAAGGGAACACTAGCCAAAACCATCGTCACAACGGGAGACTTGAAGATACACCTGTTAGTATGTGACAGAGCTGACGACAGCAGAGAAATGCAGGGAGGAGGGCGGGGCTGTGTGATACGCGGCCTCGTACGTCTTAAGTGCCTGAAATGCAGCTACTCCAAACTGCGATGTGTGGAAAGGATAAAGTGCACACCAGATTTTAAAGACGATATGATAAAAGAGAATGAAAAATATTTCATTAGTTTTTTTCTCAAGTTGACCATACGCTGTAATGATATTCTGAATATTCGTGTTAGTAATACCATTAAGATCATTCTCACCTGTTTCTTACCTTATTTAAAGTGGTTACTAGAATCTGAACTGCATGATTAACAAACGTCACCTAACCTAGAAACACAGAATACTGCGATCCCCACAACACTCATTATTTTCACGTGCCCAAGCCAACAGTTAATGAAAACGAATATATGCTAGGCTGTCAGGAAAGGTCAACTCCTCTCCAAGGACTGAAATAATGCACGGCTTGTTTAGGGCTTGCATTAGATTACCAGTTTATAACCCCCCAAAGCGATGGAATGAGGACAGGGAGACTTTGGGAGGTGACCAGTCAAGGGCAAAGAGAGCTCCATCCCCCGTGCCACCACGTGTGGACCGAGAGAAGCAGGCCGTGGATGAACCCAGAAGCTGGCTCTCACCTGACACTGAATCTGCAGATGCCTTGATCTTGAGAGCTTCCCAGTCTCCTGAACTACAGGAAATGGCTTCTGCGGCCTGTCAGCCAGCCAGTCTGTGGTATTTGGTCACAGCGACCCAAAAGCACGGAGACAGATACCTTCATGGAATTAAGCTAGAAATCGGCAAAAAGTAACTAGAATATCCCACTAAAGAGTAATAAGTGATGTGCTTCTAAAAATTGTGATGAATTAAAAAAAAGATGCCACAATGAAAGAAAATATTTCTAAATAAAATTAAAATGTGGCTTGTCAAAACTTTTGAGATCAGTGAAGGTGAGCTTAGAGGGACACTTACAGCTTTAAAACACACATATCGTGGGGGGGAGGGGGGCTCACCGGTTGGCAACCAACTCTTGATTCTGGCTCAGGTCATGATCAAGCCACGAGCCAGGCTCGGCACTGAATGAGGAGCCTGCTTGAGACTGACTCACTCTCTCTCTCTCTCTCTCCTCCCTCGGCCCTTCTCTCCTGTCCATGCTCTCTCTCAGTCTAAAATGAGTGAAACAAACAAGTAAATAAAGTACAATGTACTGAAAAAAAGAAAGGCTAAAAATTAAATAGTTAAAAACTAGAAAAAAGAACAGCAAATACACGCAAAGTAAGCAGAAGAAAAAAAGAGTAGAAATTAATACAATAGAAAATAAATACTAAAGACCAAAGAGCCCAAAGTTGGTTCTCTGAAAAAGGGACAAAGTGCAAATTAGCAATACCAAGAATCTTTAGAAGGAAATATCACAACAGCTGCTGCAGGTAGAAAGGAACCACTTGACACTTATCACTTGGAAAGTTTGGGTGGTCTGGGCAAATTCCTAGAAAACAAAATGCCTTATCTAAATAGACACAAGAAGAAAATCCTATTTTCACATTAAAAAAAAGAATGAATCTAAAATTAAATACCTTCTCACAAGGAAAACCCTACGCCACCAGGTTTTGCCTACCAATTCTTCCAAAAAGTAAAGAAAACATAAACCCTTCTGGCAAAGCACAAGGAGCACCTCCCCCCTTGTTTTATGAGAGCAGCATAGCCTTAACTCCAAATCCCCACCAGGACAGTATAAGAAAGTACAACTGAAGACCCACCCCCTCTTTCATGATACACATGTAAGAATCCAAAGCAAAATACTAACAAATAAAGTCCAGTGAAAAGAGAATACACTCAGATCGGGTTGGGATTATTCTAGAAGGGCAAAACATTTTTTTTTTTAAGTTAAACCACATCAGAAAAAAAAAAAACAAAAACACCTGGCCCAAAAGATGCAGAAAACACATTTAAGAAAATTTAATATTATAATTTAATTGATGATTTAAAACAAAAAATCTTAGCAAACTAAAAATCGAAGAATTTTCTTATTTTGATAAAAATATCTACCAGTAAAGCCACGGCAGGTGTCATACATAGTGATAAAATACTGAAAGCTTTGGGGCACCTGAGTGGCTTAGTCAGTTAAGCATCCAACTCTTGACTTCAGCTCAGGTCATGATCTCACAGTTCATGAGTTCAAGCCCCACATCAGACTCCGTGCTGACAGTGCGGAGTTGGCTTGGGATTCTTTCTCTCTCCCCCTCTCTCTTGTCCTTCCCCTACGCACTCTCTCTCTAAATAAATAAATCAACTTTAAAATATATTAAAGATCACCTTGCTGGAAACAAAAGCAAACATGAACTATTGGGACTTCATCAAAATAAAAAGCTTCTGCACAGCAAAGGAAACAACGAGCAAAACTAAAAGGCAGCGGACGGCATGGGAGAAGATATTTGCAAATGACATATCGAATAAAGGGTAAGTATCCAAAATCTATAAAGAACTTATCAAATTCAACACCCAAAAAACAAAGATTCCAGTGAAAAAATGCGCAAAAGACACAAACAGACACCTCTCCAAAGAAGATGTCCAGATGGCCAACAGACACAGGAAAAGATGCTCAACATCACTCATCATCAGGGAGCTGCAAATCAAAACCACAATGAAATACCACCTCATAGCCATCAGAATGGCCGACATTAACAACTCAGGCAACGACAGATGGCGGCGAGGATGCGGAGGAAGAGGCTCTTCTGCGCTGCTGGTGGGAATGCGAACTGGTGCGGCCGCTCTGGAAAACAGTGTGGAGGTTCCTCAAAAAATGAAAAAGAGAACTGCCCTGTGACCCAGCAACTGCACCACTAGGTATTTACCCAAGGGATCCAGGAGCGCTGTTTCGAAGGGGCACGTGCATCTCAGTGTTTACAGCAGCGCTATCGACAACAGCCCGTGTTTGGAAAGAGCCCAGATGTCCATCAACGGACGGATGGATAAAGAAGATGTGGTTTATGTATACAATGGAGTATTACTCACCGATCAAAAAGAACGAAATCCTGCCATTTGCAACTACGTGGATGGAACCAGAGGGCACTGTGCTAAGCTAAGTCAGTCTCAGAAAAACATCACATGATGTCACCCACATGAGGACTTTAAGACACACAACAGATGAACATGAGTGAAAGGCAGCAAAAATAATATAAAACAGGGAGGGGGACAAAACGTAAGAGACTCTTACATACAGACAACAGGGTTACTGGAGGGGCTGCGGGAGGGGGAGGGGCCCGAAGGAATCTCCTCCTGAAGTCACTGCTGCACCAGGCGCCAACTGAGATGTAAAGTAAAAAACAACTAAATTTAATAAAAAGGTCACCTTGCTATAAAGAAAATACTGAAAGCCGTTTTTCTAGCACCTGGAAGGAGACAAGGACACCTATTCCCCCACCTCCATCCAACACTGGACTGAGGTCCCAGCCAGCCCAGGGCACGGAAGACAGAGATGGTTATAGTACTTCGAAAGAAACAGGAGAAACGAATCAAAAGACGAGACCGAGAGAATGAAAGGCAGACGCCAGAGCGTAAAAACATGTGTCCTTCACAGATGTGTGCAAGCGTGCAGAGAGCTCCTTCCCACCAAGAAAAAGCAAAACAGACGACCCATCACAAATGGGCAAAAGGCAATTATTTCCCAGAAGAAGGCCTGCAAATGGCTGAGAGGCGCGCATGCACACACAACACGCGCACACACACACACACACACACACACACACACACACACACGGGGGCAGCTCCCAAGGGCGCAGCAGTTCACACCTCCCTGCCCAGCACCCGAGCGCCCGCACACGGCTGCCTGCGGTGGACAGACATGGGCCTCTGGCGCCCGCTCCTCCGAGCACACCCGACCGAGCCGCGCACCCTCGAGCACCGGCAGGACAAAGAACGCGCCGTGGGGTGAGCTCACACGCGGGGCCCTCGGCAGCGGCCGGGCACGGGCACAGCCGCACAAGGAAAGCAGGCGCATCGCACAGACACAGCGCTGAAGGGTCAGCCCGCCAGGAAGCCCGGAACACGCCAAAGCCATCAATGCTGAAGAGCCAGGACCGTGGTGAGCTCTGGGGGACAGTTGCTGGGAGTGGGCAGGAGGGGGCTTCTGGGAAGCTCGGCAAGGTTCCATTTCTTCATCCAGGTGGTGGCTACAAGAATGTGTTCGCTGAGTGAAAAATTCATAATCGTAAATGTACGTTTCAGCCAATTTTTCTGATTCTGTACAGTTACAATTTTTTTTAATGCTTTATTTATTTTTTGAGAGAGAGAGAGAGAGAGACAGCGTGAGCAGAGGAGGGTCAGAGAGAGAGGGAGACACAGAATCTGAAGCAGGTTCCAGGCTCTGAGCCGGCAGTCAGCACAGAGCCCGACGCGGGGCTCAAACCCACGAACCGAGAGATCATGACCCGAGCCAAAGTCGGACGTTTAACTGACTGAGCCACCAGGGCACCCCTACAGTTACAATTTTTTAAAGAGTGTTCGTACTTGCCTAGACGACATGCCTGCAGCTGCACTCACTTTATTTACACACCTATGTGCCCACGCTGTCGGTCGCCAAACATGAGGCAGGGATTGGGGAAGGGAAAGGTCCACACGGAAGTTGACTTAAAGGTTCCCACGTTTCTGAAATGCTGGTCTCAGGTGCTCAGGGGAAGTGGGGAGGTGGGGCGGTGGGGGCGCAGGGAGATGCCCTGCTGGCGGGGAGGCAGGGAGACAGGGAGGCCAGCACTGCATTCTCTACTCAGCAAAGCACTCCCAGGCTGGGACACTGGGCCGCAGCTGAAAACAAATCAGCAAGCAGCCGCGCCACCCCGCTGGTGTGACAACCTGCACCGCATGAGACCGCATTGCACAAAACTGCTGTCCCCTCCATCGTGTCACTATGCTGTGTGTGCTCATTCTTTCAAACACCGACCTGGGCAAGCACAGAAGCATCTGACACGCGCTTCAGGACACCACCTCAAGCTACACTGAACCAAACACAAGTACAAAACAAAGCAACAAAAAGTACAGAAAAATTTACAAGCCCGCTGAAATCCCGGGAGAGCCTCATGTGGCCCGCGTCCCGCGCTCCCGGAGGTAAAGCCTGGCCGGGACACCCCGGATGATTTGTGAGGCTCGCGTGGGAAAGCCATGAAGGTCCTCTGCCCCAACAGCAAAGGAGCGCGACAGCAGTAACATCAAGTTGTTGCTGCTGAAAAGGAGATGCAAACGTCCGGCTTACCAATCCGTCAGGGGAAGCGCGCTCCGGCTGGCAATCACTGGCTGGCCAACCACACAGGTGGCCATGGCGGGGGCATAGGCGTCACGCCGTATCCGGGGTAAGCCCGGTGGCACCGAGACGGTGGATGACGGCCCAACGGCCCCCGTGTCTCCCGCACACCTGGTGCCACTCACCTTCCACCTGCCTGGGTGATGTTTTCCGCCCTCACCTATCATCACATCCTCGCTTGGCAACCCGAGCAAAAGCCACGAAACGCCAGGCCCAAGGTGACCTACTCAGGTGAAAAACTTCAGTGCTATCGCAAGCCCGAGGCTGCTCATCAGCCACAGGGAAAGTTCCAAGGGAATCCGCCTGGGTCTTACGGCCCGACGACACCTTGGATTTACAAACACGGGCGTTCTTACACAGACGGGCTTCCTGGGAGGCCCATCCTGTCTGTCCACTAAATTCCACCTGAAAACTGGAAATCTGTGACAAAACCCGGGCGAAGTACTCATTTGGCAGGAAATGGCCTAAGGCGGCAGAATGGAAGGCACCCGCAGCCCGGCTGCCGCGTGGCCCTGTCCCCAGATCTCCAGGGCACCCACCGCCCCACACCTCAGTAGTCCCTTCTGCTTCCTGGAGAAAGGATCAGGACTTCCGAGTTGCGCAGAGTCCAGAGCCCGCTCCCCGGGGACTTGACTCTGTCCGGAAGTGATGTACGACAGCCAGAACCGCCACTTCACCAGCGGTTACGCACGACACCCGCCTAAGATGTGAACCCCACGGAAGACGCCCCCGCGACACGACATCTGGAGGGAGATCGCCCATTGGGGCACGGATGAGAGGCCCCCGCACCTGAGGAAGAGCAGTGTTGAGCTGTCTCTGCAAGGAGTCTCTCTCGTGGCCGACCTCCTGCAGCTTGCCCTGGGTCAACGCCAGCGTCTCCTGAGTCTCTCGCAGCGCGTCCAGGAGGCGGTCCCGCTCTTCCAGCATCGACACCATCAGCTGCTCGAAGTGTGAATCCGCGTCCGGCTGCGAGGGGGAGCCTGACCCATGGGTCCCGCTCCCCCCGGGCGGGCCTTCCGCTTCACTGATGGTCGGCATCACCTCGCACATCATCTTGAAACAAAAGACCCAGGCAACCGTCATCCAGTGCAAGCCAAAGGCTCCCGCAGGTCCTTGGCTGACGCACTAAAGGTCGAGAGCTTCCCTACTCTCGGATCCCGCTGTTCCGCTCGGAACAGACAAGAAGCCGGGAAAACACAAATCCGAGGTGCCAGGACACGCGAGATGAACCCATCAACAGGGACAATAATCCAGTTCAGGGGTGGAGACCCAAGGCAGCCCCCGCCCCCTCCCCACGGACAAACCCGTGGCATTTTGTCTGCAGAGCTGTACTTTCTGGCCGTGGAAAACAAGTGTGCTTCTGTAAACTTTTTCTCCTCCCGATTTCCCGATGGGGGAGAGAGAAAGGCAAGACCCGCGCCACCCAATCACCGCTCAAGAAAAGCACAGAAGGAGCACAGAGCCAGCAAACCTGACAAATACAAAATCCACCAGGCATCTTACAGGAATGTGTGCAGTCAGCTCCTGAGAAGGGCTGACGGCGCCCCCAATTCTCGGGCTGGATTTGGGGAGGCGCTAAAACGAACTAGATTCGTTAAGGGGCCGGGAAGGTGTTTTCCCAGGGCTGCCAACGGGCAGCGGGCAGTCAACCTAACTTACGTAAGTTAACAGCCAAAAACAAAAAGAGAGAGAGAAAACTTCCACAAATGAGGCAGGTCGCTCCAGCCGTGGACGGCCAGGAAGGAAGAAAAGTGCGAGGGGACAGCGCCGAGCCGCTCTGAGGTGTCCCCCGCGGCACGCCGGCGACAACGACCTCCGCCCCACTCGCGGCCGCGCCGGGCGCCGCAGAGCCGCCGGACCCCGGGGCGGGGACAACCGCTGACAACCGGAGCGCAGCCCGGGTCGCCGCTCCTCCCGGCCACGGGTCCTCGGGCCCCGCGCCCGGCGCCGGGGTGACCGGGGCGCCGCGGTCAGGGGAAGGGGCGGCGCGCGGCCGCAGGAGCCCGGCGCTCGGGGCGCGTCCGCCGGGGGTCCCGCCCGGGGGTGCTGACAGCGAGCGCCCAGCAGCCGCCGCGGGGAGGGGGCCGGCGCCCGGCGCGCCCTCGGCCCCCCTCCGCCCCGAGCCCGCCTCGGTGTCCCGCTCCCTTACCTTGCTCGCCGGCGGGAGCGGGCGAGGAGGCTCCGCGGCGGCTCGCGGGCGGCTGCTCGCTCCGGGCGAGCTCGGGGCCCGACGAAGGCAGCCCGCGCCCGCGCCCGCCGGCCCCGGGCCCGCAGCCCCCAGTCACTAAGGCCGGCCCGCGGCCGGACACTGGCGGAGCGCAGGAGGAGCGGGCCCGGCTGCGCGTCGCCGGCGTCAACGTGCCCGACGTCGGGCGCGTCGGCGCGGCGTCAGCGCCGAGCGCCGAGCGCCGCAGGCCGGCCCCGCCCCCTGCGAGGACAGCGGTGGAGGCCGAGTGCGCAAGCGCCGCCCTCTCAGGTGGGCGGGCCGGGCCTCCCGGGAGCCGATTGGCTGAGTGCCTCCGGAGCCCCGCCCCTGCCCAGGTAGGGGTCTCGTGGAAGCAGCAGTTTCCGGGCCGAGGGCCGAGGGCCGAGGGCCCCGCTCCCCAGAGGGCACCTGCTCCGTATATCCTCGTACAGCCGCGGGGACGCCGGGGGCCGGCAACGAGCGTCGTCTGCGCATCAGCTTCTGCGCCAGACCCTTGCCGGACGTCCTGTCCAGACACTTTACCGGAGGGCGCGCCCAGGCGCGAGCCACCTGCTGGCTGCGGCCCTGGGGACCCCCTTACAGGACGCCCAAGACGCGGTTTCTGTGCGGGGGTGGGGGGGGGCTGTCCGAGGCCTACCTGCTGTACCTGCGGAGGCCCAGGTGGGCAGCGCTGGGTGCGGAGGCTCCTGGGCGCTGCGCGGGCAGCTGGTTCAACTCCCTGCACGTGCTTCAACCCGCAGTGTGGGTCTGGGCCGCTCAGGGGAGCCCGCGGGGGCTCAGTGCCCCCTCTGCAGGATGGGAGAATGACACAGACCGGCCCCACGGCTGTTGTCGCACGGAGAATCGGACCGTGGTCGTGTTCATCCTTGTCCTTATTCGTATTCATGGTTCGTACCTAAACTTTTGAAAACACCTGTTGCGTGCCCAGCCCTATACCAGATCTTGCAGACGCAGAGGATGATAAACACACCTTTCATGAACTAGAGCAGGTGCTCCCTCTTCACGGTTTGACCCCTGGAGCACAAACTTCACAAGCCAACATGTCAGAGCATTGCCGCCAGGCGCTACTGGCTACTGCCTGTCCGTGGGGAGGCAGCCAGGAGCCCCTGAACTAACCCAAGTCTAAGTGAGGTTTGCATGGGAGCTGGTGCACCCTTCCAAGGTGGATTCCTTGATTCCCATTGTGAGCTCACCAAAAATGGGTGCTACCTCCGATTCGATTTATCTCCTTGGGTCCAGAACCACACTTTTCATTCATCCATGTATTCATTCATTGAATAAATATTGACTACACTTAACTATGAATTTGCACCCCCTGACCAGGGTCTGGAACAGAGGGAATCTTCCAGCTCTCCTCAAGTGCACCAGCTTAATTCATCCAGCCCATATTTGCACCACACTCATAAAGTATCTGTCTCCCAAGAAATCAACATGATGCCAATATTTAGTTCAATGTGTGGAACGTACATTCATTTCGTGAACATGCACAGAGCACCGTTTTCCAGGCACGGTCTAGGTTTTGGGAACACAGAGCTGTTTAAGATATTGCTTCCCCCAGTTCACAGCCTGGAGGGGAGATGAGAAACAGGCTATTACAATGTCTATTACAATGTCATGTTACAAGTATGTGACTCAGAGCTGTGGGGCTCCACAGTTAGGAAGAACCAACTTTTCAGCTGGCATCACAGAAAGGGCTTCACAAAGGAGATATCATCTGAGCTGTGTCGAGAAGGATGAGCAGTTTTCCAAGCATAGAAGGGAGAAGCCCATTGGTAAGCTCCAGGAAAATGAGATCCCAGATTTCACACATCTGCATTCATTCATTCATTTCCCCCCGGATTGTAAAATCAGTCAGGGCAAAATTGTAAACAATTTAAATGACCACCAAAAACAGATTGATTAAATCTTTACACTTTTGGGGAGCCTAGGTGGCTCAGTCATTTAGGTGTCCGACTCTTGAATTCACCATAGGTCATGATCCCAGGGTCGTGCGATCAAGGCCCACATCAAGTTCCTCACTGAGCACGGAGCCTGTTTAAGATTCTCTCTCTCTCTCTCTCTCTCTCTCTCTCTGTCCCCTCCCCCCACCCCCTCTCTCTCTGTCTCTCAAAAAAAAAAAAAAAAAAGAACGAATCATGGAAAATGCCTTTTGGGAGACTAAAATGACTTCTACATGTATCTATCTGTACCACCTGACTAAACTATTTCCCAAAGTATCCCAGAAATAGTTGACAGATTGGGTTGCGTCCTTGTAAGGCTCAGGCAGAAAAAGAATGAGCAGGGAAAATGTTTTTGCTCCAATTCTCCTGTTGAAAGCTTGATAAAGAAAGTACAGTACTATGGAAGGGGATAGAGAGTTCATACTGTGCCCAGGGTTGTGTTTTCGCAAAGGTGCCCACCAGCATCAGCTCTCTGGATGATGTAGTTTTTGTCAACTTTGAGCATGACCTGGGCCACGTCTCCTTTCTAGGCATGTAAGCAGCTCAGAAGGAGGGTTCTTGTAAGGTCTGCGTGTCCCACATCTATCTGGAGTATGAAAAACAGGGGCACCTGGGAGCCTCAGTCAGTTAAGCATCCGATTTCAGCTCAGGTCATGATCTCACGGTTCGTGGATTCAGGCCCCGCGTCAGGCTCTGTGCTGACAGCTCGGAGCCTGGAGCCTATTTCAGATTCTCTGTCTCCCTCTCACTCTCAGCCTCTCCCCTGCTTATGCTCTGTGTCTCCCTGTCTCTCAAAAATAAATTAATGTTAAAAACATTTTTTTGGAATATGTAAAACAGCCTAATGAAGGATGGTGTGACAGTATGGTTCTGGGAAAGTCTGAGCTGGGGGTGGGTGGCCAATATGTGGTCCCCTGTTGAAGAGGAGGAAACTGAAGCCCAGAGATGCAAAAGGGGTTTGCCCACAGACACCCAGGAGTTTAGAGCAGATTTGGAACTGGAGCCATTAGTGAGCCAGGGGCCTTTGATCCCTGATGCAGTCAGTATGCTGTTAGGACCATGGAGTGTTGTTCTCTTGAAGGGAAAGCCAGGGTAAGCATTCTACCGGTGGGTCTCCAGTGCTGCCCAGGCAATCCAGTCTCTGTGGAAGAGGTGGGGTCCTGGGCTCGGTGACGTCAGTCATCAGAGTCTATTCTGTTTGGGGTTCCCGAGTGTCCCTGCTCAGGTGGTGGTCAGTGAGCAGGAAGGGAAAGAAAGAGAATCATTGCACTTGTTTGTCTCCTTTAGTTCTTTTTATTTATTTACTTATTTTGAGAGAGAGAGAGCGCACACATGAGCAAGTGAGGGAGGGGCAGAGAGAGAGGGAGAGAGAATCCCAAGCAGGATCTATGCTGTCGAGAGCTGAAATCAAGAGTCGGACCCTTAACTGACTGAGCCACCCAGATGCCCCTCATCCAGTAAATTCCCCACATGGCTGTTCCTGTGTCCTGCCCATTATGCAACTGAGGAGACTGAGGACCAAGCGGTTGGTGAGCAGGAGAGACTGTCAGTCAGAATGTTCCGGAATTGCCATGACAATTCTATTTCTCACGGTCAACCAATACTGAAGTTTTTGATCCGTGGAGGAGCCCTTCAGGAGGTTAGGTGATGTGTGTTCACTCCTGTGAGCACCGATGGGAAAATCGCCTTTGCAGAACATTTTATGGAGACCCATGGCCCCCTATAACCTCGCTCGATGCTCACAGGTACATCCTACATCCTATTACAATGAGGACATCGAGACTCAGCAGGTCAGCTTACTTGTCCAGCTGATGATTTGGTTGAAGTTGGGGCTTGAACCCAAGACTGCCTCCAAAGCCAGTTTTCTTGATGCTACATCAAAAAGCTGTGCCCAGACCCCCAAAGCTGGTGACAAAACCTCTGGGCCAGTGCTGGACCACCAAGGTACTGACCCCGATCCTGCTGAGGGTCCATGGGCGTCCCGGCCACCTGGTCTGAAAGGTGCCACGTTGTCCCAGCACGATGCCAGACCCAGGGAGCCACCAGCTCCGAGAGCACCTCAAGTCTTCCCCACGGGCATGAAGAATTCCGTCCCCTTCTATATAATTGTATTTTAAAAGCAAGTCATATGATTTTTGCAACTTGTTTCTCTTGACAACTTCCTTGTGTTGATCAGACAGAGCCAATCGTAAAAATGCCCAGGAGAAGATCCCAGAGAGGTAGTTCAAATGCTCTGAGGGCTAGGCTCCAGCCTTGACCTTGACCTCAGGCAAGGTCCACAACCCATACTAAGCCTCAGTATCCTCATCTGTCAATCAGGGATGAAAATGGTCACACAGACCAACACGCTGAGACTTTGGGAACTCACGGCTGGAAATAAGGGGTGACTGCCCTGGACCCACATTGGGCTCTCTGCCCGGTCACCATTTCCCTCTGCGAACGGCGCTTTCTCACAGTCGCTATAAACATAGAGTCTGGAGCTGGGTGGTCTGGTTGAAACCTTGGCTCCGCTTCCTTTTGCTCTGCCTGTGTACTGTTAGGCAAGCTGCGTGAACTCTCTGGGCCTCCAATTCCTCATTCCTGAAGAGGGATGATAGCGCCGCCTCAGAGCGCGGCGGTGAGGGTTAAGTGAACCTGGAAAGACTCACTAGGTCATCACTAACGGAAGTCGTTTCGTCTGGGTCTTGCCCAACCTCCTGGAGGATCAGGATTGGTCTGAGTCCGCTGCGTTCTCATCGGCGCCATATAAGGGGCAGTGTGCGGGGTCTTCTGGGGCTTTCCTCTGTGATGAACGAGAGAGAGCTGTGCGGGGAGAAAGTCCCTGGCTGCGTGGAGGATGTGTGACTGGGCGCCGTGACCGCCATCTTGAGGCCACAAGACATCTTGAGACAGTGCCCAGCATGTTTCCAGACGAACTCCTCTTCCCACCTTTCTCGGAAAACTGTGTGTTTCCCAACCCCAGAGAGCCAGAAAGACCAATCCAAAAAATCCACAGAAAGAGAAAAGTAGATGATCGCTCTCTTCGTAGAGTTAAACCTGAGCACCACGAGGAGGCCAGTGGCCGAGCAAGTCAAAGCAAGGACAGGAAACACTGTCACGTGGACTGAAGGACAGGGTTGGCAGCTCGGAACCAGACAGAAGTGGCATTTTTGGCACGTGGAACAGCACCAGGGCTGCCGCTGGCCGCCACCTGCCGGAAGTGCCCGCTCTCGGCCCGGCCTCTGCCCGTGGTGCGCTGTCTTTGCACGTGAAATAAGTACTAATGAGTTTATACACACAGTACACTTCAAACAAAACCTGCGAGAGGTGTTCTCCGGAATAAGCCGCTGACGGACTTCAACTGGCTAATTCAGCACGTGTGTCCTGTGGGTCCGCGGGCTAAGAGGCCTCAATGGTACATTATCTCAATCCACTCAATAACCCTTGCTGCCATCTGGCAGTGTTTGGGGAGTCACTGTAGGCTACGGTGTTTCGTCAGGCAGATGAAATAGTTCCCTTGTTAAAATACACCCCGTGGAGGAGCCTGGAGGACATGATGCTGAGTCAAAGAAGCCTATCACTAAAGGGCAAGGTTCGCTCGGAAGACGTCCTCGGAGTGGTCAACTTCACAGAGACCGAGAGTGGACGGTGGGCACCAAGGGTGGGGAGGGATGGGACTTAGAGACAGAGAGTCAGTGTGGGACGATGGAAAGGTCTGGAGACGGATGTGATGGCCACGCAACAGGGTGAATATGCTTAATGCCACCGAGCTCCGCACTTAGAAATGGTTGAGGTGGTAAATTTCGTGCTATAAATATTTTTACGACAATAAGAGAAAGCCACCAGGGCTCCTGGTTCCCAACTTAAGGATGCTTTGTTCACACTCCTAAAGATTTGACTAGTATTGATGCCAAATGAAACACATTTTTCTACGACTGAAACATTTGTCATGAAGCAAAGGATCAAGGGGCACCTGGGGGGCTCAGTCTGTTAAGCGTCTGGCTCTTGATTTCGACTCAGGTCATGATCTCACAGTTTACGAGTCCAAACCCCACGTTTGGCTCTGTGCTGACAGCACGGAGCCTGCTTTGGATTCTCTCTCTGTCTTTCTCTCAAAATAAATAAACTTAAAAAAAGGCAACAAAGGATCAAGATTATCACGTAGAGCAACCAAACTTTTATTTTATTTATTTTAATTTTTTTTAATGTTTATTTTGAGAGAGACACAGAGAGAGAGAGAGACAGAGACAGAGCATGATCGGGGGAGGGTCAGAGAGAGAGGGAGACACAGAATCTGAAACAGGCTCCAGGCTCTGAGCTGTCAGCACAGAGTCCGACATGGGGCTCAAACTCACAAACCATGAGATCATGACCTGAGCTGAAGTCGGCGCTTAACTGACTGAGCCACCCAGGCGCCCCCAAACTTTTAAATATTAGCTATTTTTAGGATTCTCTTTACATGTTTTTAATGATTTTTATTTGGCAATTATTTTTTCTGTTAATTCCTTCTTTAAATGTTTTCTCTTATCAAATGTCTATATCAGATTGAGGTCATTTTCACACGTTATTAAAATATGTAATATTATCAAAACTATATTGGTTTATAATAAAGAGAAGCCATGTGTTTATGGGTTTTTTTGTTTTTTTTTTTTTTACCTCTGAACTTGTTTATTCTGGTCACTCATTATTTAAAAGCACGTAAACAGCGTTTTGAAAACGACGGAGCAATTAAGGTTTAGGGAAATCCAATTCTTGGTTCCCAAGCCTACAGATGAGTATCTGCTGGGAACGTAGAGACCGTGATTGCTGCCGTGCCCAGGGAAGAAGGTCATCCTGAGAGGCTGTGCCAAGCGGTGCCTGCCCCCCGCTGGCCCTGTTTGTTGAACAATAAACGAGTGTGTTGTTTGAGCACCTTTAGGTGAACTCATGCATGCAGGCAATGTCAGTACAGCCTGGAAAGTTTTTTTCATTCTTTCTGACACTTCCTTAGAATCACCTTAAATTTGGGGGCGCCTGGCCGGCTCAGTTGGTGGAGCACCCAACTCTTGATCTCGGGGTGGTGGTTCGAGACCCTCGTAGGGTGGAGAGATTACTTAAAAATAAAATCTTTAAAAAAATACATTTTAACTTCTATAGATGCTGCCACAACCGTTAGGCGTTGATATTTTTATACATTTCGCTCGTTTCTTCAGCAGACATTCTCAGGCTGAGCGCCTTAAGCCCCAGACACCGGAGATACATCAATGAGTCAAGACGTCGGAACTCCGTGTCGAGGCGCGGAAAGAGATGAATGAGCCGACCACCCGCATCTGCTTTGAAAACAGAATGCGCTTCGGCCAGTGAGAGCTCTGGAGACAGGCTCACACCGGGCGACCCCCTAAGTCGAGAAGAGGAGCTGAGGTCGCCCTTGTGGCTTACAGCCACAGACTCCTGCTTCTCCCATTACGTGGGAAAGGAAATGAGCTTCCGGGGAGAAGCCCTCGAGGGGCAGACGGGTGGGAACCGGGGATCGATGCACTGATGAATCCGTGCATCAAGCTAAGAGCTCTTACGTGGATCTTTGTCTTGGAGAGTGTGGCTCTCAGTCTTCGCTGGTAATGCCAAGTTAACGTAGGACCAGCGGCGCAGCATTTTATGTAAGAAAAAACATGGGAAAAGCTGGAAAACCTTGCTCGAGATTGGCACGTGAGTATTAGTTTGGTAGGGCCGCTGTAACAAAGTCCCTGGGGGGGGGGGCTGGGCACTTTAAACAACACGATGCACCTGCACTGTCCCCGTCCTGGGGGCTGGAGCCCCAAGTCCAGGCGGGGCAGGGCCGGGCCCCCGAGGCCTCGCTCCTGTGTGTGGATGGCCGTCCTCCCCCGTGTCCTCACGGGGTCGACCCTCCGTGTGTGTCTGTGTCCTGAGCCCCTCTTCTTACAAGGACCCCGGTCGTTGGATCGGGACCCCCAGGTAACCTTAAAGCATCTCTTTAAAGACCCAAACTCCAAATGCAGTCACATTCTGAGGTGCAGGAGGTTAGGACTCCAACGCAGCCACGTGGGGAACACAAGTCCCCCGGGACAGCCTGCCTCAGCAGTGCCCTTGGCTTTGGACAGTGCAGACACCTGATAACCTCCCACGTCCAGCGCTGCGTCCTTGCCAACCGTACTCCTGCTTTCACGGCCTGACGCTCGGCTAGTGTAAACCACGCCGGCCGGGCTGGCACTCAACGGCTGCGGGACACAGTTCACCTCCCCGCCTCAGGGCACTTGTGAAAATGAGTCTAGAAACACTCAAGCCGGGGCCGGTTCTCCAATCCTCAGCAGTAAATTGCATTTTCACTTTCGCGCCTGAAGACTGTGGGTCGTTCCTTTACACCACACTGCGGAGAGGTGAGTTAGTGACAATTCGCCTCTGTGCACAGCTGGCAGGCGACTTAACCCTGGCCATTGTCTTTCTCTAATGGCGCGTTCACAGCCCGTTTAGGGAGGAATCTCTGATTTTCTTGTGCTTTATAGATTTTCACACATCGGGTGCTTATTTCGGGCCGTTGCTTTGTGCAACGTGTGACTTCTGATCAAAAGAGGTGGGTGGGTCAGGTCCGACGTGAAAAGAAAAATGTCCCCACTTGTGAGACAAAATGTCCCCACTTGCTTCTGACAAATGGGGCCTCAACAGCCTGCCCCAGCCGTCCCACGGGGGCGCCCATCCCCCTCCCCCTGCTCTGGATCGCGCCCTTGCCCGGCTCCCTCGGCTAGTGCATCTTCTCCCGGCCGCAGGATGACGAAATGAGGGCTCCCAGCTTGGCCAAGATGGATGAGAACATTCCCAGAACCTGCTGGCTGGGACCCAGGACACAGGAAGGGAGAGTCCTTGTTCTTGGACAGTGGGGGATGGGGATTTTTTTTTTTTTTAATTTGGATGAAAATATTCACCTCTGTGCTTCCCCTGGGCCAGACAAGGCGGCGGCGGCCGTGGGTCCTGATGAAGCCGGGAGGGCCCGAAGCCGGGCGTGAGAAGCAGGTGGTGGGAACGGGCGGAGGGAAAGAGCTCCGGGTCTCCTGCAGGAAGTGAGGGCCGCGTCCTCTCGATCGATCGGTGGATTGACCAGCCAACACCCATGTTGGCAGCTCCAACCAGAGCAGAGCCGGCCCGAGGTTGTGCCGGGAACGCTGCACCCGTGGATTTCCAGGAATGAGCTCTGGGAGAAGGGGGCAGCCCCGGTTCTGGGAATGAGGCTGGGAGCTGCCCCCCCTCCCGCCAGCTTTGCCGAGGGCCTGTTCACGCACATTCTTCACGCTCGCCGGCTCGGGCTTTTTGATTAGGCAGCAGGAGGATGCGAGGGGTCTTGCAGGGATTTGCGGGAGTTTCCCCAACATGCGAGATTGCAAAGCGGAGGGTCCATCACACTCCCCACTCAAGTCCCTTCCCCAAGGGTGAGCACAAAGACGGTAGCAGGCAGGGGGAGGGGCCCAGGGCAGGGTCCTGACCCCCGGCTGGGCTGTGCGCAGGGCCCCTCCTGTCTTGATCTCAGGAGCGGAGCAGGAGCCCATTGGCTCGGGCGAGGGGATAGGTCAGTGACAGTGACGGTGGCTGTAGGAGAGGCCCCGACGAGACCCTCAGGAGCAGTCCCTTCCTCCTGGGCTGGTGGGGTGCCGCCCTGTGACCCAGCCCGCCATGCAGCTCCTCAGGACCAGGCTAAGAAGGGTCCAGGTCACCCACGCTGGACCTCACGCGTTCAGTCCACGGGAACCTCTTGAGGGCCGGTGAGGCGGGGTCCTGGGGGAGACAAGCCCTCAGCAAGCAAGTCCCCCCCTCGTTTCTTTCACGACAAGAGGAGAGGAGAGGAGGAGAATGGATGGCAGCGGCCAACTGCGCGGGACACTGCAGGCTAGTCTCCGTGCCCGACCCCATCCTAACCCCCAAGCCCCTCCTCCTGCTGCACCCCACTGAGCAGCTGGGGTCCTAGGGGCACAAGACGTGGCCCCGCCGTGGACAGGCTGTGCCGGGGACACGCCCTGAACTGTTCGATCAAGCACCCTGGTAACTGAGTCGACTTTGAGCACATTCCTCATTGCAGTGGGTGAACAGGGGCCTTTACTAGAGGCCTCCGGGCCCTAAGCCCCGCCCCCGCGAACACACTCTGCCTTCGCATCACGTTAAGGATGTCAGGGTGAGACCAGCCTGGATTTTGGGGGGCCCCACACGGAATGGCTGTGCCCTTATCAAAAGAGGGGCGGACGCAGACACACCGGGAAGAAGGCCACGTGAGGACGGCGGCCACGGCCCGAGTGCAGCCATCGCCGGCCAGCACGGCAAGCGGCGAGGGAGGCCCGGACGCACTCTCCCCCCCGCGCCCCTGCAGGGGACCGCCGACCCTGCCCACACCCGGACTGTGGGCTCCTGGCCTCAGAGACACTGAGAGACTGTTTCTGCTGCGTTAAGCCTCTAGTTTGTGGCAGTTTGTTCTAGGAAAGGAATACGCTGTAATTCACGTGTATTTACGTATCTATGGATAAACGTTGACACTCTGTGTTCGATCCGCTGACTGCGGAACTAGCCGCTGGCAGGAAGCAGGAGGAACACAGAGGGAGGAGGAGAGCGAAATCGGGGTGCTGGGTACTTGCGGGGTTACCCGCAGGGCCGAGCGGCCGTGGGCGGGAGCGGGGGGCTGGCTGGTCCTGGCGCGCCTCACGTCTGCCTGCAGCGGGAGTGCTGTGTGGCACCCCGTCACCTTCCGATCCCCTCTGTTCTCTCGTGTGAAGGACCGACTTCACAGAAACTGACGGTTTGAGGAGCACGTGGCTTGGACTCGGCCTGTGGCTCCGGACGCCTCCAAAGCTCCCCGGGCCGCAGGTTCCTCGCTGGTCACGTGGCAGGAGCGGCCGGTACCCGGTTCCACACGAGGGGGGTGGGGCGTGCCCTGGGGGTCCCCCGGGGACCAGGCGAGACCCGTGGGTGGGGCAGGTCCTTTCTAATAAGAGACGACAAGGATGACAACGTATCACTTAATGCTTTTTCACAGTAGAACTTGTCCCTTTGCGTAAGTACCTTGAACTCAGACGGGGGCGGGCCTGCCGCTTTTGCTCACAGGCCACAATGCTCACTGAGCCATGTCTACATCCCTGTGGGTGGCTGAAAAACAGGTTCTCTCTGCCTCTGACCTACTTCTCACCGGGTCATATCAACTCTGAGAACCGGAAGGTGGCTCTATCGCTGCCGTTGCCCCCACGCCCGCCCCTCCCCCACGAGACGGCTTTCCTCCTCCGGGAATATTCCCAGACGATGGCCAGCACCGCAGGGTGGCAAAGGCAGCCGGGGCAGGGAGGCGTGGGGCCCCGGGGAGTCCCCCAGCCCTGCCGCTCCACCTCAGCTCAACAAGCCACCCTGGAGCCCAGAGGGCCTGCCCACAGCAGTGCTGGCTGAGTCACCGCACATCCTCCCCTGGCTTCTGACACACTTGGAGTAAAACCCATAGCTCACCCAGCTCCACTCCTACGCGGCTTTGTGGCCCGCAAACCTGCCAGGCTGGCTCCTGCCCCAGGACCTTTGCACTTGCTGCGCTTCCTTGCCCAGAACACTCTGAGCAGGCCCTTTACATGATCGACTTCTCCCATCCACTGAGCCCCTGCGCTATGACGTCACCCCGCCACGCGGCCCCCTCGGTCCAGCTTTTGCCTCTGCTTCTGCCCCCTCTGACATAGGAGCTCTTTGTGCCTACTGGCTGGGTGTGGTCCTGGTGCGGGAGGTAGAATCCAGAAGCCTCCGGCAGTGAGGCGCTGAGCTCCATGAGCTTGGTCCCCAGCGTGGAAAGAGGGAGAGAGAACAGGCCAATTCCTGTCCCCGCTCTTGTAAGCCTGTGACGTTCTGTGAGGCCCAGTGCGGAGGATGCCGGGTGTGCAAGGAGCCTAGACCCATCAGCACAGACAGGATGCAGGGAGGGAGATGAGGATGGGGCTTTTCTAGGAGCACAGGGGAAGTCACCACCACAGACTCATGGGAAGGAGGGTGGTCTTCCTGGAAGAGGCGACACTGAACGCGGGACAGAAAGAATAAGAGTTGGTGCCCTGAGGCAGTGGGGGCGGAGGGTCCCGGCAGAGGGTCCCCAGCCCAAAGGCGGGGAGGCGAGCATTCTCCCAGGATGGGGAGTCTACTCCCCCTTCGTCCCCTCTTCCCAAAATCTGAGGGACAGACGTTCTACACGAGGGAGAAGGGGGCTCCTCCCTAGCAACCCCTCTCTGGGGCTCCCTTTCCCACGGCCCGCAGCGGGCTCCGCCTGGCCAGCGCGGCCCCCGGCGAGTGTGGGGGGCCCCCCTCCCACTGGGCAGGCAGCAACTTGCCTGGGGGCTGCCGGGCTCCAGTCCCTCGTGAGAAAGCTCAGGAAGCCCTCTAATAAGGACCGAGCAAATCAAACCAGACCAGAAAGCCTCGCTGCTGTGGCACAGGCGAGCCGGGAAGAGCCGGCGAGCTTTCTCCAGGCCCGTCATGGGACAGAGCCTGTCCGAGGCGGGAGGTGGGCAGAGGAGCAGGAGGCTGGCGGGCAGGCCTGAGACCCAGGTCCCGACCGACGGTCGCAGCCACACCGACGCCTGGAGGCACCTGGCTTCACGTGTGCACCTGCCCATCGGACCCCAGCACCCCGGCCCCGTCCTGTCCCCTCTTGGGCAGAGAGAGTGCGGCACACAGGCCCAGGCAAGGCCAGACCCCGGACAGCAGGGCCCCCGCCCCCTGCCCTCCAAATGGGCCAGTGGCATTCCGGCCTGTTGGATGAGGACAGGGGACAGGGGCGGCCCTGAGCCACGCTGTCTGTGGCTCTGTGAGCACCGGGTCCGGATCTGGATCCTCGCTGCCCCGCTTGCTGTGCAACCGTGGGTGGGCGACTCCACCTCTCTGTGCCTTGGTTTCCTCACCGCCTTGCAGGGGTCGCCACAGTGCTCCTGCAGCACCGTTAGGTGACAGTGCTCGGCTGCAGGGTTCAATGGGCCAGTCCAGGCGAGCGAAGTGTGCACACAGCACTCCGCCCACGCCAGGGGGTCCACAGTGACCTGCCAAAAGTGCTGCCTCCTGCCCCGTCTGGGGGCAGCGCTCCTAGGCCGCCGGGGCCAGGGGCACGGACCCTCTCTGGAGGCCGCCTGCCCACAGGCCCGGCCTGGGAGTTTCAGAAGCCAAAGGGAGACCTTGGGGACAGAGGTGTGGCCTTGCCCCAGGGACAGAGTGAAGGTGGTAAGTGGGGGGCAGGGGGGAGGACAGGGGCGCCCTGTCCAACCCTGGGGACCTGGGACAGATGCCGGCTCAGTGCCCGCACACCCTCCGTGTCTGCCCTGTGCCTGAGCCCCCTCTCCTTTTGATGCCGGTGGCCCCTGTACAGGTTGGGCAGCGCCCCCCAGGTCACACCCACCTGGGGCCTCGGGCCATGAGCCTATTTAGAAACAGGTGTTTACAAATGTAACTAATTAAGACGAGGTCACACTGGAGTGGCCTGCGCCCTAAATCCGGTGACTGGAGTCCTCGCGAGGGGACTGAGTGAAGACACACAGGGAGGAAGACCACGTGCCCCCCTAGAGGCTGGAACCGGAGGGACGCAGCTGCGAGCCAGGGGACACCCAGGATCGTCAAAAGCCACCAGGGGCGGGAAGAGGGGAGGACGGATTCTTCCCCGGAGCTTTGGAGGGAGCGCGGCCCTGCAGACACTTTGATTCGGGGCTTCCGGTCTCTAGACCTGGCTTGTGGGCATTCGTTACGGGCGCCCGGGGCCCTCAGACAGCCCCCCGTCTGCACCCCGCCACGACCCGTCTCCCGAGCCTCACACCTGCGCTTCCACCTGCCAGGCAGCTCCTCTCTCCCTGTTCTCTCTGTTCCCGCTCTGGGACTCCTCACCGGGGGGCTGCCCGAGCCAGAGCCCAGGAGTCACTGGACCCCTCTCTGCCCCCTACTCCGCCTCCAGTGACTCATCAAGCCCTTCACACTCCACCTCCCCCGTCTTTCGCGGAGCCCAGAGGGCCGTGACCCAGCGCAACCCTGGAAACTTGACGGGTCCTTGGCTTTCGAAGCAAAACCCAGCTGTAAAGGCCGTCCCTGAAGCAACTGCGCAGACCGGACACAGATGCCGTTGACGTTGAATTCCCAGTGTGGCACCGGTCTGTGGCTAAGAGGAAAGGTGCCCTCACTC
Organism: Hyaena hyaena; assembly: GCF_003009895.1. Lineage (NCBI taxonomy): Eukaryota > Metazoa > Chordata > Mammalia > Carnivora > Hyaenidae > Hyaena > Hyaena hyaena. Next base: position 2,381,794 of record NW_024080730.1, on the reverse strand, counting down.
CAGGAGGCACGGCTGAAGGGGTGGGGACGCAGCACCATCCTGCAGCAGCTACTTTCAAATGTTCCGGAAGAGGAAATGCACCATCCCGTCTGCTTATTGAGAGAAGGCGAAAGAGGTAATGATCGCCGAGTCCAGGCCGAGACCACAGCGTTGCTCTACTGATCTTTCATCCTGTGCAACGGGGGGGGGGGGGGGGGGGGGGGGGGGGGGGGGGGG
>NW_024080730.1:2380184-2381534 GCF_003009895.1 Hyaena hyaena | reverse complement strand
CTCCCGGTTCGTGGGTTCGAGCCCCGCGTCGGGCTCTGTGCTGACAGCTCGGAGCCTGGAGCTGCTTCCGATTCTGTGTCTCCCTCTCTCTCTGCCCCTCCCCTGCTCACGCTGTCTCTCTCTCTCTCTCAAAAATAGATGAACATTAAGAAAATTTTTTTAAGTGGAGGGGAGAGTGCAGCCCGTTCTCCAGACCCCAGCCACCCGCCGCCGCCAGGCCATGTCTGCTCCAGCTCTCAGCCTCCTTCCTGCTCCCCCCGCCAGCCGCCCGCCCCAGCCCACCGTCCGCACTGCAGCTGCACCGGTCTCCCCCACTTCAGAGCCTGTCGTGCCCTTGCTGGCTCGAAGCCCTCCAAGCCTGCTCCTTGGACACAGTTCAAGTTCCTTAAAGGGCCTGCAAGTTCCTTCGTTACCTCTCCAGGCCCGCACTGCTCTCCGCTGACCTTCTCTCCTCCCCTCCACGGGACGTCCTTCCCCCCATCTCCGCCTGCCTGTCCACCTGCTGGAGCCGACTCAGAGGCCCCCTTCCTGCCAGTCACGTGTCTGCAGCACGTGCTCTACGGGGCACGTTTATTCTGTACGTGATCATCAAAGCTCAGGTGTGTGGACACTTTCTGAGGGCATTTCTTCCACCTGACAGGACCTGCGTGCGGAGAAGGACTGAGACCGTATTGTCATTGTCTCTACCCACCAGGCAGAGGACTTGGCACATTGTGGGTGTCCATACATAACAGTGAGTGGATGAACATATTGGGGCTGGGTGGGTGGATGGAGGATGGATGGATGGATGGATGGATGGATGGATGAAGAGGCAGGTGAATGAATGGATGGATCGACAGACGGACAGATGGACGGACGGATGGATGGATGGATGGATGGATGGATGGATGGATGGAGAGGTGGTTGAATGAGTGGATGGATGGACAGACGGATGGATGGATGGATAGACGGACGGACAGATGTTTGGATGGATGGATGGATGGATGGATGGATAAAGAGGTGGATGAATGAGTGGATGGATGGATGGATGAAGAGGTGGTTGAATGAGTGGATGGATGGACGAACGGACGGACGGATGGATGGATGGATGGATGGATGGATGGATGGATAGATGGATGGATGGATGAAGAGGTGGTTGAATGAGTGGATGGATGGACGTACGTACGGACGGATGGATGGATGGATGAAGAGGTGCCTGAATGAGTGGATGGATGGACGGACGGACGGACGGACGGATGGATGGATGGATGAAGAGGTGGTTGAATGAGTGGGTGGATGGACAGATGGACGGATGGATGGATGGAAGGATGGATGGATGGATGGAGCGGTGGATGGATGGGGGGAGGGATG
>NW_024080730.1:2327854-2378940 GCF_003009895.1 Hyaena hyaena | reverse complement strand
GGATGGATGGATGGATGGATAAAGAGGTGGTTGAATGAGTGGATGGATGGACGGACGGATGGATGGATGGATGGATAAAGAGGTGGTTGAATGAGTGGATGGATGGACGGACGGATGGACGGATGGATGGATGGATGGATGGATAAAGAGGTGGATGAATGAGTGGATGGATGGATGGATGGATGGATGGATGGATGAGCACAAACAAAGGTGCCATGAGACCCCCAGAGGAGGTGGCAGTCAGGTCTAGCTGCAGGAGGCAGCCTGGAGGATTTGAGGGGCAGCATTTTGGAAACAGCTGCAATTTAATGAGCACTTCCTCCTCGCTGGCCACCTTGCTGGCACTTTACATGTGATGCCTTCCTTCATCCTCATGGCAGCCTTTGGAGTGAGATGTCTTTCCCTCTCTAGGTCTCCTTTTCATTGGAAATTACTATTTTAATAAAAATTTTTTGAATAAGTAGCACTTGCATTTGACATAGCATTTAAAAGGTGGACAAGGATAGACAGTAAAAAATACTTTTTCCTCACTGCTGAACCCCCAGGCTGTTGTTAACATAGTAAGTGCTCAACAAACATGTCTAAATACAATGACATTTTACATGTGAGGAAATTAAAACTCAGAGAGGTTCTCGGGAACTTGCCCAACATCCCACAGCTTGCTAAGTTAGCAACGTCAGGATCTGTGATTACAGTTTGCAGTTGGGTCCATCTAACTGCAGACCTGCCCTGTCGGCCCCGGGGTATGATGGGAAATGGGGTTGGGAGCATATGGAAGGTGGAGGTCAGAGACAAGGGCTCAGAGGCAGCAAAGTCCTGGCAGTGCCCGGGGACAGAGAGGGACTGGGCCAGAGCAGAGGGCTGTATCAGGAAATGGGCTGGAGCGGAAGCTGGCATCAAGGCCATGAATGCCAGGCTGAGGAGCGGGCACTGCCTCGCCCGGCTCTAAAGGGCAGCGCTGGGAGCTGGAGCAGAGCCCGACACAGGAAAAGGGCGAATGCAATCTTTCTGGTGTTCGGAAGGCAGGGGGCTTGGGAGACACAGAAAGGCCGGTGTCCCGGGTGGGGTGGGGACGGGAGACGCAGGGACGTGTCGAAGCCTCAGCTGGCGGGCGGTTAGAAATGCAGGGCCGGGCTGCTTGTCGAGGTGAGTACAGGTGCCGCTCGACATCGGGTGGGGGGAGGGGCAGTGCGCTAGATCGTTCTGGGATTGCCCATCAGGAGGGGGCGAAGGGCGGTACCGATGGCGGCATAAAGGGGACGTTGGGGTGCTTACACCTGCTGTGGCATGGTGGGCCTGGAGGACACGGGCTGGGACGCAGGCGGACGCCACGGGCAGGCCCTGCGGGAGCCACTCACGGGGACCCGCGAGCAGTCGGGGTCACAGGGACAGAGAGGAGGATGCTGGGCGCCAGGGGCTGCAGCTTCACGGGGACAGAGTCTCGGTTTGGGAAGACAAGCTTCTGGGGCCGGGGGCGCCGAGGGCTGCGGGTGGGGGGGGGGACGGGGACTCTCAATGCCGCTGAGCCGCGCACGGCTTCGATGGTAAATTCTGTGTCACGCGCATTTTACCAGAACAGAAAGCAGGGGCATTAGATTCAGAACCACTGATCCTGACCCGCGGGCTGGAGCCGGCAGCGGGACGCGGGAAGACTGTGCAGCTCCGGGGGACAGGACGGCGGAGGGGCGTCCGGCAGAGGGCTGCCTGGGGGGCTCGGCCGGCTCCGCATCCGACTCTCGACTTCGGCTCAGGTCATGATCCCACGGTTCATGGGACCGAGCCCCGCGTCGGGCTCTGTGCTGACAGCGTGGAGCCTGCTTGGGATTCTCCCTCTCTCCCTCTCTCTCTGCCCCTTGCCCGTGCTTTCTGTCTCTCAAAACAGCATTCAACCCAGTAGGGGGCTCGTGGAAGGGACCCCAAGCCTGGGCTCCCTGCCTCCGTGCCCTTTCACGTTCATGACTTCCGCGGGAATTCTGAATTCGGTGCTGCTCTGGGGGAGGGGAGGGGGTGCGAGGCTCTGCCGGGACCTGACTGGGGCGCTCCTGCGGACAGCCGGCCACACCGCAGGCAGAGGCCGAGCCGCGGGCCAGCTCACCGGCCCGGCGGGAATGCCCGGCTCCCGTGGGCCGTCCCCGCCGCAAGGCCCTCGGCCCGGGGGACGGCCGCCCCAGTGACCCGGCAGGCCTTTGTCTCCTCGGAGCCGGTTCCTGTGGGCTGCGAACAGGACGCAACCTGACCAGGGAGGGGTGGGAGGAGAGGGGCAGGTTTCCAGAACGCGCTGATAATAACGGGGCGGCGGTTGCGTCAGAGATCACTCCTCAGGCACTCGCCACGTTTCAGGCGTTTTCCACCCACAAGCCCTTATTTTCCCACAGGTTCTTCTGGAACCTTCCCACCGCCCCATCAAAGAGCGGACGCACGTTTCCCTCTCCTTGACGCAGGGCAGGCTGGCGACCGCACTCGGCTCAAGCCCCAGACACCTCATGCGGGATTGATGCTGGGCCTCCGCGTGGGGGTGGGGGGAGCCCTCCCCGAGTCCCGTCCCTCGGGGTCCCGGGAGACAGGCGCGTGCTCGGTGTTTCACGCCACTGAGTCTGGGGTGGTGTGTTTGCACAAACAGATAGGGGTCGCCAGCCCATTTGTCAGGTGAGGAAGATGAGGCTCCGGCGCGGAGGTAAACTTGCCCGGGGCCACACAGCAAGCAGACAGCAGAGTCTGAATCCAAAGCCAGTCTGTGGACTTCCAGGCCCGGGCCCACTGCGCTACCATCTTCTCCACCTGAACTTACCCTTCGCCGTGAGTCAGTGGCGTTTCCGGGCCGGGAGGAAAGCCGCCGGAAGCACTTCCCTGGGGTGCAGGGCGGCCGGGCTCACGTCAGGGGCCTGGGCCACCTGACCCGCAGCCGGGCTCTCCTGGCACCTCTGTGTCCCATGGGGCTCGTCCCTCTGTCGGGACTGTTTCCTGAGCACCTGCTGCGTGCCAGGCCCCTGTCAGGAGCTCGGGAGTCAAAGGCGATAGAGTTCCCTGCACAGGTGAGCCATGCAGACGGGAAGTCACCCGGTCTCCGCCAGCAGAGCGGGCTCCCTGCCCGCCCGGCTCCCCGCCGCCGTCCCCTCGCTGACACATCCTGGGGGCTAAGCCGGTGTCGGACTCTCTTCTCGGCCCTAGGTACGTGTCGAGTGATCTAACCCTTCACGCCCATTTTACAGACCGGCAGGACTGAGGCAGAGAGAAGCAACCAGGCCCGCCCAGGTGCCCAGCCAGCAGGAGGCAGTCCCGGCGGTCTGGCCCGGGGCCGGTGCTGGTAACGCAGACGGCAAGCGCTTGAGAAACGCCCGCACGGCGAGCGGAGGGGCCGGGCGGTCCCGGGCTACGAGCGGGGGCGCCGAGGGGGCCCGCGAGGCCGGCCTTCCGCTGCGCTGCGCTCTCAGCCTGCGGGGCGCGTCCTGGCAGCTGGCTGTAGGTGGCGGTGAGGTAAGGGAGCTGGCACCAGCGAACTATGAGTCACGTGGTGAGAGAGTCGGTCCCGTTTCAACTACTGGTCAGCCCTGAATAAATGGAGACGGTCTCGGGCTCATGATGACTAATGTCTTTGAACAAAGACAAAGCCCTCGCGGCCAGAGCCTCGAAGGGCAGCCGATTCCATCAACAATTTTGGATTATTACGTTTTCATTGCATTTGTCTCGTGTCTGGTACTCCAGGCCATACTGTGTCTTCCTTGGTGGTAGGTTTGCGGCAAGCTTCCGAAATCCCTGAGTCACCGCGGCTTCGGTGAGAGTTTATTTCTCTCCAGCAAATGCAGCCCTGAGATGAAACTCCCAGGGCGGGCGGAGAGGCTCCGCGGCCGTCGGGAGCCCTGGCTCCTTCTGTCTTCTTGCTCTTCCTCTCGTGGTGCAACACGGCTGCCAGTGCCCCAGCTATCATGCTTGCATCCCAGAAGGAAGACGGGGATGCGGAAGCACACATCCTTGTCCCTCAGGAGGGAACTTTTGAGGCACCTGGGTGGCTCAGTCGGTTAAGCGCCTGACTCTTGACTGTGGCTCAGGTCACAATCTCATAGTTCATGAGTTTGAGCCCCGTGTCGGGCTCTGTGCCGACAGTGAGAAGCCTGCTTGGGATTCTCTCTCTCCTTCTGTCTCTGCCCTTCCCCTGCTTGCGCTCCCTCTCTCTCTCTCTCTCTCAAAATAAATAAATTTAAATTTAAATAAATAAATAAAATAAAGAAATTAATTAACTAAATTACATTAAAAAGAAAAGGAGGGAGCTTCCCCCTGCCAGTCCTACCCACATGCAGAACTTCAGTGAATGTCCACACCCCACTGCACGGTGAGCTGAAATACAGCTTACACTCTGGGCGGCCACACGCTCAGCCACAAGTCAGGGATTTCACGGAAGGAAGCTGTGAACGCAGCTGAGGACACAGACTGCTTCCCTTCCGTGCTCTCTTTTTAATTTAAAATTAAGTTGGGAGGGGCGCCTGGGTGGCTTAGTCGGTTAAGCGTCCGACTTTCGCTTGGGTCATGATCTCGCGGTTCGTGGGTTCGAGCCCCGCGTCGGGCTCTGTGCTGGCTGCCAGCTCAGAGCCTGGAGCCTGTTTCAGTCTGTGACTCCCTCTCTCTCTGACCCTCCCCTGCTCACGCTGTCTCTCTCTCTCTCTCCCCTGGAAATAAATAAAAAATATTTTAAAAAAAATAATAAAATAAAATAAAATTAAGTTGGGAGTGTGGGCGCCGGGTAGAGCATCTGACTCTTGACCTCAGTCGGGGTTGTGAGTCTGAGCCCCACACGGGGTGGAGAGATGGCTTTAAAAAAATAAAATTAAAAAACAATTTGAGGAGGGGCGCCTGGGTGGCTTAGTCGGTTAAGCATCTGACTTTCACTTAGGTCATGATCTCGCGGTTTGTGGGTTCGAGCCCCGCATCGGGCTCTGTGCTGACTGCGAGCCTAGAGCCTGTTTCAGTCTGTGACTCCCTCTCTCTCTGACCCTCCCCTGCTCACGCTGTCTCTCTCTCTCTCTCTCCTAGAAATAAATAAAACATTAAAGAAAAAATTAAAAAAAAAAAACAATTTGAGGAAAGAGAGTTAACTTTAATTTTTTTAATGTTTATTTTTCAGAGAGAGAGAGAGAGACAGGGAGACAGAGAGACAGCGCGAACAGGGGAGGGTCAGAGAGAGAGGGAGACACAGATTCTGAAGCAGCTCCAGGCTCTGAGCTGTCAGCACAGAGCCCGACGCGGGGCTCGAACCCACGAACCGTGAGATCGTGACCTGAGCCCAAGTCGGACGCTTAACCGACTGAGCCGCCCAGGCGCCCCCACTTGGCTTTTTCTTTAAAGTGACTCTTTGAGCCTGGGTGGCTCAGTCCGTTAAGTGCCTGCTCAAGCTCTGTCTCTGTCAAAAGGTAAATAAGCATTAAAAATATTTAAAAAAATAAAGAATAAGTAAAAGAACAGGTGGCATGTGGCTGAGGCAAAGCTGCCAAGCTGGCCCCGGGGTCACTGATCTGGGAAGTGGAAGAACGGGGTGGGGGGGTCAGGTCTGGTCGTCAGGACGAAGCCTCAGGCCCGGGGTGGCCGGGGTGGCGGGGCCGGAGCAGAAGACGTGGAGACAGTGCGGCCGAGGCGGAAGGCAGGTGCCCGCGGGGGTGGGGAGGCCTGGCGAGGAGGGTCCTGCCAGCCTGTGACCCTTGGCTTGGGAGACAGGAGCCGAGGCCCCTGGCAGAGAGGGGGTGGGGGCCCCCGGGGGGGGGTGTTAAGAAGAATCAGAAGGGTTTGGAGCAGAGGTGGTGATGTTAGCGGGGCCTAGGTCAGAGGTCAGCAGGTCAGAGGTCAGAGGTCAGCAGGTCAGAGGTCAGAGGTCAGCGGCCGCTGAGGGCCCGCCTGGTGTGTTCGGCTAAGCCGGCAGTGACCCTGCAGAAGCGAGTGGCAGACCCAGTGAGGGTGGCGCGCGGGCGAGGCCCCCGCGTGCCGGGCGCTGACCTCGTCCGCACTGTCCCTTTGGTGCCACAGCTCAGTCAACCCGCCGCAGCTCTGTCCCGCCGTACAGCGCGGGGACGCCGGGCCCTGTGGCCTCGCGGCGCGTGAGCAGAGCAGACCCCCCCCCCCCAAGCCGGAGCCCCGCTGCCCCCCGCTGCCCAGCGCGGGGCCTGGCGCCGGAAGGGTCACTGAGCAGAAGAGCCGGTCACGGAGCGAGGAGTGAATGTGTGCGTGGACGCAAGGGCCACCCTCTCCCTTCTGGGCCCGAACGTCCTCCGGCAGGAGCCGCCTGGACCGAAGCCGCCCCCCGCCGGCCGGCAGCCCCTGGTGGGGAGGCTTTGATTTTCCCAAAATAAAAGGGTGTGGGGACCGGAAGTGCAGCAATCTGTCTCCACCCTGACTTCTCTGGGCGGGAAGCCAGCAGACGGGGTTATTTCCAGGGCCGGCTGGCCGGCCCTTCAGCGGGGTATTTTTGGAGCACGTGCGAGCCTTCTTTTGGCTTCTGGGGGCGCTCCGCGCTGGGTAGAGACCCTCCGGGCGACAGCCTGCGGGGACGCCTTCCCTGGGAGCCCCCGGACAGGATGCCGGCTGGGACAGCCTTCGCCCCCGCCCGGGACTGGGCCACTTCCGGGGCCTGCCGTGCTGGTGCGGGAACTAGAAAGTTCTGCAGGGCAGGCCGGTTTCTGGCAGAGCAACCTAAGACCTCACTCTTCCACCTCCTCCTGCGAGCCCCCCCCCCCCCCGCTAGTCACCAGCACCCTGTGTCTGCACCTGCCCTTCTTACCTGTCCAAAGGGGAAAACAACCTCTCTCTCGACTACAGTCCAAGGTCCCCTTGGAGCTCAAACAGGGGGCGGGCCCTCAGAGCACCTTGGAAACATCCAAAGCGGCTACACAGCCTGAGCCACCCCACCGCGGCCTTCTTACGCAAGAGCACCTCTTCCTGCGTCCTTTCCCCTGTGACTCAGCCCGAAAGCTAGTCGATCTTTTGTTTTCTCGTTTTCTGCATTCACTGCATCAGTGGGCCACACGTTCAACCACGTCATTGTCCTGCGTCCGATATATTACCGGCTCCTTTTTGTCTAGAAGATAGGCCTTCAGGCTGCAAATGGTTTTCTCAACCCACCAGGAACAAGCCCCATGAATCTATCTGCTTGCTGCCGCCCAAATAAGGCCTCCAAGTTCATGCCTCCTGGCCTTTGCACTTGCTCTTTCCTGTGCCTGAGCCGGTCACTGTCTGGAGAAATGCTACTCATCCTATGAAACCCAACCCAAAAGGCCCCTTCTCGGAACACAGTTCGGTGACCAGGAACTGGTGTGGGCGTCGGAGTCAGAGGCTTGGCCTCTAGTTCGAGCTCCGCCTCAGGACTTGACAAATCACTTCTGCTCGTAGCACTGCAGCCTCATCCTTGTTTCTGTGTGGGCCTTTCCCATCGTCCCTGAAGCCCCTCAGCACCGGGTAGCACACTCGGTCCACCCCTAAGGCCGCGCACCCTCCCCAGTGCCCAAGGCACCTAAGGCACAATCAGCGACCAGCCTCGTGGGAGCCTGCGTCCCAGCGTTCGCCGTCTCAGGCAGCCCTGGGGGAAGGTCACGGGAAATGCGGGGCTGCAGGGAAGTGCTCACGCCTCCCTCAGGGGGCTCGCAGGGGAGGGAGGCGCTAGCAGGGCCGGGACCACCCTCTGCGGCCCCGTCTGTGGCCTGTCCTGGATGGCCAGCCGGGGGAGGGGGGGGCTAGACTCGGCTATTTCATAGCTGTGATTAAACCGTCATTCTGCCCCAGGCGGTCGTGAGGCAACTCCCGGGCTCCACCCAGAGCTGAATCAGACTCTCTGGGGGTGGGGCCTGGTATCTGCAGTTGGAACACATTTCCAGAAGGTTCTTGGCGGAATGGGGAGGGGCGGAGCCAGGTGCAGGGTTCCAGGCCTAGGCTGCAGCTCGGGCCCCTGCCCCTCCGTGTGTGCAGGCCTGGAGGCCTCTCCTTCCAGGGTCTGGGCCCTGTGCTCCCTGGCCAGTGGGCACCCACCCTCAGGGAGGCCTCACTCCAGCCCCTCGATGCACATCCTCGCCTCTCGACACCCCGCGAGCCTGCAGGGCTCCCCCTGCCCATCTCGTGCCCTGTACGCAGGCCAGGCCCCAAAGAGCCCGGAACCCGTCCCCACTCGCCTCTCCACACCACACGCTACCCCGAAACCCCTCCATCACCCCCCCCACCCGGCCCAGTCTGGCCGCCTCCAGACCTGGCTCCCGAGCGGCTCCCTCCGGGCCGGCCTGCAGCCAGAGCGGTGCTGGGCAGACGCAAAGCTGATCACAGGCCTCGGGGGCGTGGGGTGGGTGGCGGGGGGGGGGGGGGGCTTCCCCTGGCTCTCGGGACAAAAGTCGAACTGGCGGTTCTGGCTGCAAAACAGGAATGGGAAACAAAGCTCAGAGTGGTTCCCGCCACTGAGCAAGGTGTTGGGGGTGGGGGGGCTGGAGGCTTGCAGGGCTCGAGGACCAGTGCCCCGGACTCCCGGGGACCTGCTCGGGGGACCTCAGAGCTGGCTCTTACGGCCGGCGCTGTCCCCCAAACCACCAGCCCCTGCTCCAAGGGCCCGCCTCGTCCCTTCCTCCCGGCTGCCCACCGCCAGGCCTCCTTCGCGCCTTGGAGAGGCGGCCTCCCCGGCCGGCGGCCTCCCCTCTGCGCGGGATCCCGCATCGCGTTCCTGGGGTTCCGGGATTAGCGCCCGTCTCTCCCGCTGGAGCGGAAGCCCCACGGAAGTGGCCGGGTCGCAGCTGCTGCTCCGCCAACACGTGTCGAGCAGGGAAGGAGCGAATGGCGCTGGACAGGCTGTCGACCCGAACTTGTCAGGGCCTTCGTCGGCGAGCACTTGGCAAGTGGCCTTCGGCCTTCTACACCTGCTTATCCAGCGGCCCCCCGCCCCGAGGGACGCCCCCCAGGTGCCTGAGCCCGTGGACAGCGCCGGCCCCCCGCACACACCTGCCACTTCCTGCACACGGGCACCACTGCTGCTCCGTGCCAGAGACGAGTAACAGTACGAGCGAACAAGTGTGCGGGAGGAGAAGGGACGTGATCGCGGCCCCTTGTCCTGTGCTCACTCCTCTCACGGTGACGGCACGAGGTGGTAATTGCCCACGTGGTGACGTGGCGCGAGGGGACGGGCACATGGGTATCAGGACGGAGCGTTTGGCCGCGCCGACAGGACCATCACGTCTTCGGGACCAATTCCACTACATCCGAGGAAGTGGCACCGTGGGTGGGGGCGGGGCGGGGCGGCTGTAGTATTTTCTTTGACAAGTAGACGTTTCTAGTTCTTTAAGTAGTTGCCCTGAGAAGTCCAGGACTTTGTTTCATTTCCTTTCGTTTTGTCTTTATTTCATTTAAATTCAAGTTAGTTAACATACGTAGTATTGGTTTCAGTCCAGTCCAGTGGTTCATCTCGGACGTACGACACCCAGCGTTCGGCAGAGCGGGTGCCTCCTCCGTGCCCGTCACCCATCTCGCCCATCCCCCCACCTCGCTCCATCAACACTGTTCTCTGTATTTAAGTGTTTCTTACGGTTTGCCTCATTCTCGGTTTTTATCTTATTTCTCCTTCCCTTCCCCTATGTTCGTCTGTTTTTATTTTCAAGTTTATTCATTTTGAGAGAGAGAGAGAGAGAGAGTGAGCGGGAGGGGCCGAGAGAAAGGGGGAGAGAGAGGATTGCAAGCAGGCTCTGCACCATCAGCCCAGAGCACGATGAGGGGCTGGAGCTCAAGAGCCTCGAGATCATGACCAGAGCCGGGATCAGGAGGAGGATGCTCAACCGACTGAGCCCCTCGGGCGTCCCTCATCTATTTTGCTTCTTAAATTCCGCATATGAGTGAAATCATGATATTTGTCTTTCTCTGACTAATTTCGCTTAGCATAATACACTCTAGTTCCATCCACGTTGTTGCAAATGGCAGGATTTCATTCTTTAGGATTGCTGAGTGATATTCCATTGTGTATATATATACACCACTTCTTCTTTATCCATTTGTCAGTCCGTGGACATTTGGGCTCTTTCTATAATTTGGCTATTGTAGATAGCGCTGCTATAAACACTGGGGTGCGTGTGTCCCTTTGAATCAACATTTTTGTGTCCTTTGGAGAAATTCCTAGTAGTGCTATTGCTGGGTGGTAGGGGAGTTCTATTTTTAACTTTTTGAGGAACCTCCACACTGTTTTCCAGAGCAGCTGCACCCGTTTGCATTCCCACCAGCAGCTGCAAAAGTGCTCCCCTTTCTCTGCATCCTCGCCAATATCTGTTGTTTCCTGAGTTGTTAATTTTAGCCATTCTGACAGGTGTGAGGTGGTATCTCATTGTGGTTTTGATTTATATTTCCCTGATGATGAGTGGCGTTGAGCATCTTTTCATGTGTCTGTTGGCCGTCTGGATGGCTTTGCAAAAGTGTCTGTTCATGTCTTTTGCCCATTTCTTCACTGGATTCTTTGTTTTTTGGGCGCTGAGTTTGATAAATTCTTTATAGATTTTGGATACTGATCCTTTATCCAATACGACATTTGCAAATATCTTCTTCCATTCTGTAGGTTGCCTTTTAGTTTTGTTGATTGTTTCCTTTGCTGTGCAGAAGCTTTTTATCTTGATGAGGTCCCAATAGTTCATTTTGTCTTTTGTTTCCCTTGCCTCCGGAGATGTGTGAGTAAGAAGTTGCTGTGGCCACGATCAGGTTGTTGCCTGCTTTCTCCTCTAGGATTTTGATGGTTTCCTGTCTCACATTTAGGTCTTTCATCCATTTTGAGTTTAGTTCTGTGGATGATGTAAGAAAGTGTCCAGGTTAATTCTTCTGCATGTCGCTGTCCAATTTTCCCAGCACCATTTGCTGAAGAGACTGTCTTTTTTCGATTGGATACTTTCCTGCACTGTTGAAGTCTTCGATCTGATGGTCCCCCACTTTCTGTTCCAGATGGTGAAGTCACCAGCCCAGTCTTGCTTCACAGTTTCCTCCTCCACACCTTGCATGGCCAGGACTTCACTGCGGAAGGAGTGAGGCAAGGGCACTATGACCCCTCCCCGCAGGCCCTACCCTGCAGCTCATTTTTTTTTCTAGTTTGAAACATCATCTTTATCATAGTTTAAATTCTCATGTGGTCACCTTCACTGCAAATACCAGAATATCCAACCAAACTGGCTTAAAGAATTTTTTGAAAAAGTGTTAGCTCATGAGACAGGGAGCCCCGAGGGGGAGCGAGCTGATGTAGCGTGTGTGAGATTCGTCCCTGGCTGTGCCGCCACTGTGATCAGGGGACAGCGCGGAGCACGGGGGCCTGCGGGCGCCCTCCCTCGGTGCTCACTCTGTGCCCTATGAGCAAGCCACACGGCAGAGCTGGGACTCAACCCCGGGCAGTGGGCTCCGCAGGCCGGCCTCTGAAGGGTGACCGGTGACTGAGTGTCCTACTCTCATCAATCTATGCACATTTCTATTTACTGTAATCTTTGGTTTGTGGTCTGGGGTACAGACGGCATCAGTGGGGCACAGGCCTCCCCACTCCTGCTGTCCTAATGTGAAGCCCCCGACAGGACTCGGCCGCTGAGAGGCGCTGGGGTCGGCTCCCCAGGCAGCACTGGAGCCTCCAAGATCCAGGATCGAACCTGTGATTCAACAGTGTTTTCACCCAGCCAACCTCGTGTAAAAACAAGTCCTTTTAACCCATGCCGTCACTCAGGAATAATGAAAATAAAGGCATTTAGTGACCTTTACCAGTCACCTCCGGACACCACACCGGGTCTCTGTGAGTTTTGCAGCAGCCCTGGGAGAGGGTCTTCTTGGGTGAGAAAGTGAGGGTAGAGGTGAGGCTCCACCGCGGGCTCCCCCAGCTGCAAAGGGGCATGGACGGCCCGAGTCTGAGCAGTTAGCCCTTTGCTCAGGATCTACTGGACGGACGCAGGCATGGACGGATGGACGCCTGAATGGAGCAGACGGCCCACGGCAACGAGGTGTGTGCTCTCGTGCATGTGGCTTTGACCCTGCCCGGCGGGAGGGACCCTTGAGGTGGCCTGCAGTGATGCAGGGCATGGGAGGCACCTCCTTGGGGTCCCCAGATGGACCTTGCTGGGACTAGGGAAATCCTGGGTCTTGGTCACCACGGGACACGCCGGCTGGGGGCACTGGCATCAGCGACGGACAGAGGGGCAGCCAGGCCCAGAGAGAAGGCCGCTGGCCTGCCCGCACCCCCCAGATGGTGTCATGGCCTGACTGCCTCCCTGCTGCGTGCCCGGGGGAGCGGGGCGGCAGGCGGGCAAGGCCGCCATCCGCCTGGGTGTCTGAGCAGGGTCTTAGGCCCAGTAGGGGCGCAGGGTGCGGGCAGAGAAAACAGCGGGGTGGGGGTGGGTGCCCGGGGACGGGCTGGGCTGGGCAGTCCTCCTGTGTGTCATGACGGAGCGGAAGAGAAGAGCAGGATCCTCAGGCCTGGGGGCCCGTGGAGCTCAGTTTCTCCACCAGAAACCCCCTGGGGAGGAGTGGCGGGGACCCAGTCTCCCAGTGATGAGCAAGGTTTTGTTTATAATCGTGTTGCCTCAATACGTACACACATAAGGCCAGATAACAGCTTACGCTTCTGGCCCTCGTACACTATGAAATGCCAGTAAGATTACAAAACAGGAAGCGAGGAGCCCGCAACACACATACGATTTAGACTATTATCGTAATTAAATGCATCGTTAATTTCATGTGCGGTAGGATTTTTTTATGGTAAAATGTACATAAAACTTACCCTTTTCGCTATTTTTAAGCACCACCACGCACGCTTATAATCTCGCGCAACTGTCCCCACCCTCCACGTCCAGAACTTCACCATCTCCAGTGGCTCTGCCCCACGAAACACATTGTGCCGAAATGAAGCAGCCACCCAGTGTTCACAGGTAGGTTTGGGACGTTGGAGGCCTCGTAGCTGAAGCCTGGGGTGCCGGAGACCCGCTCCAGCCAGTCCAGGGGTCCCTGAAGGATGGACGGTGTTGGCGACAGAGAGTGAGAGCCCCGAGAATCTTTCTGATCCCCAGGCAGGCAACTCTGCACTGTTGGGTTTGGTGTCTTTATTTAAAGGTCCAACGACAACATGAGATCAGAAGAAGGAATTTTTACAATGGAAAACTCTTTGTGATAAGATGCCTTGAAAAGTGTACAAGAACAGGTTTTTCCGAAGTATTCTTGCAAAACGACCCCAATCATAGTGAGGTTGAGTAAATCTTACAACTACAGAAATAACAGGGTGTTCTTAGTGAAAAACAGGATGACATACATATTTGTTCTAAGTTAACGCTGAGATTAGGACACAGGTTACGTTGTATATCGACAGGCTAGGAGGCATTCTGTCTGGCTCACAGAGGATGGATGTTTTTGAGCTGGTTAATCAGTTGTTTGTGGAAGCCTTTTTGACTTGATGCTGAATGTGTAAACACCATGGAGTCCCTAAATGTGTCGGCCTTTGTTTTTGGGTTTTGTTTTAGCTGCTCTTATCTATCCTCATCCCAGCCGCCAGTGTAAGGGAGGGTGTTTGTGGAAAGTAGGCCTTAGGGAAGGGACTGCCGTACATCACCAGCTGGAAAAGGTCTAAGTATTAAGCTCTGCCCTTACTGTTCCTTAACTCTAAATTAGGCTCTTTGTCTCGGGGCCAGGCTCAATTGTGAATCTTGCGTTCTTAACCCCCTTTATTATCTAAGTCTTGGATCTGCAAGGCCCGTAGGTAGGGCCTTTTGACAATCATCCACAGAGCTTTCATCTAAAATCTCTTTTGAAGAGACAGGAATATGCTTTTTCTTATGGGGAATCTGTGTGGGGAATATTGGTCTGATCTGGAATACTGTGAGGCCTGGTCAGAACCCGCAGGCTCATTTCCAACAAGAGCCAGTAGTAGCGGAAGGAGATACCAGGTTCCGCTTCTCGTGGCCGGAGCTGTGCACACTCTGCCATTTCCTCGCTTTGGGCTGGTGCGGCCCCAGCACTGGGGTGACTCAAATGGCCCATGATGGTTTTCTGTTCAGGCCACAGCACAGAAGCCTCGCCCCCAGGTCGTGTGGCTTTGGCTCAATGAGTCCCCACTGAGGACTGACTGGCATCTGGTCCTTGGTGACAGTTCATGCGGTTGGTACACGTGTGAGTTTCGCCAGTGTCTTAACGTCGCCCGTGACTGAAGAAACCGAGGCGGCTCTTTAACGGAAGCAGATCTGATGGCACGTCTCCCGCTGGGGTCCTGCCTTCCCTCCCGCTGGCGGATGCAGTGTGATGGCCACCTTCACGCGAGCATGTGCTGCTCCGAGTCACGCTCGCCGGCTGGTTCCGAACGCAGAGCAGAGTCGTGTGTTGGAGAGGAGCCTGCCACGTGACTCACACGGAAACACGGACACGACCCTAGAGGATGTGGAGAGCTGCCATTTCTAAGGACACTCAGGGGTGTGGCTGCTGATGGAGGGTGGTTCTTGAGAAGGGGTGGGGCAGGGGAGCAGGGGGAGGAGGGTGGAGAGGCTGGGGCGGTAGTGTGGAGTTGGTGTGGGAGGGCTCAGGTGCGAGGGGGCCCGGCTGCCCCTCTGGCCACGCGGCCGGGCACAGAACCAGGCGCAGGCGGGGGCAGATGCCAGGTCTGTGTGTGGTGGGCAGGGTGGTGCCTGACCCCTGATGCCCATGACCTCACGCCTGGGACCCGTGCACTCTCACTAGCATGGCAGGCGTGGCCCCCGGGCAGCTGACTCTGGGTGGCACCAGGGACCCGGCCTGTGGGCAGGAAGCCAGTTCTGGATGTGTGGAGTCTGGATGGAGCGGGTCAGATGCAGGAGGAAGTCAGGGAATAATCAAGACAAGCATCAAAGCCCCCAAAGTTGAGCAGCACCACCAAGTACACACTGACCCTGGCAGCCTGGGACCTCGTGGGTGCAGCTGGGGGGGGGGGGCGGCGCAGGCCACTGGGGAGGAAGATGCGGCGGAGGAATGCGGAAAGGGGACGGGTGAGGGTCTGCCTCAACCCTGCCCCCATGCAGGAGTCCGGACGGGCCTGGAGGGGTGAGTGACAGAGCCCCACGCACCGGGCGGCCACGGTGAGGGCGGAGGGGAGGTGGAGAATGGCGTGAAAATCTGTGGGAGTGAGACGGGGGGGGGGGGTGTGTGGATGGACCCTTTGTTCCAGGAAACACTTCACCACACTCCCTCCTGCGGGCCTGAAATCTCCCAGGAAGCACAACACTTGGGCCCTTTCCATCTTTCCCGGGACAGAAAGAACCAGGCGCAAAATGTGGCTCTAACTTTACTTTTCAAGTGAGCCACGTTACTGGCGTACCTTTACCGAAAGCTTACGTTTCATCAAAACAAAAATTGCAACTAAAAGGAATGGAACGTGGATTGTGTTTTTTTGTGAAGCAGCCACGAGAAAATCCTGTCTCAGTATCGTGGCCGCTCCCTGTCAGAGGGCATGGCTCTGATCAGATGGCAGTCAGATCAGTCCCCACAGCGGCTACCACAGACCCAGAGTCCCTTCCACCCCGAAGCAGTGTCCCGGGGGGGCGGGGAGGGATGTGCAGATGGGAGGCTGAGAAGACACCCCAGGACCAGGGGCCACAGGCTGGGCTCAGTGCGGGGAGGTCACAAGGACCAGAAAGCCCGCTGACAAACCTCTGGGGCTCCGGGTGAAAGGTCACTGCTGACATTTACGGTGGAGCAGGCGGCGACGACGCGTTTGGGCAAAGCACCTGATGTTTACCTAGTGGCCCCTTCCAAGGGCGGCGCCAGGGGGCAGAGCCAGGGCCTGACCCGGCTCCGACTGCAAAGCCCCCCTGCTTCCCGGCTCTCTGGGGCCTCTCCCGCCTCACGGCCCCGGGCACACCCGTTAACTGTGTCCGGCGGAAGACGAAAAAACACAGAAAATGTGGAAAATACACAAAGTCTAAATATCATCCCCAAAACCATGGTCTCAAGCGCTGGCCGCGTATCTTCCCATTTTCGGTGCCCCTACGAGCCCCCCACACTCCTCCTTCCGCCTGGCGAGGCGGGGGCACCGCGCTGGCGTTGACCACTGGCGTGTGGACCGGTGCCTCGGTCTGGCGTTGAGCCACCATCTCCCGGGGGCAGCGTCTCGTGCCGTTCACGCCCCACCAGGCCCCGGGCTCAGCCCCCGCGGCACCCGGTCGGGTCCTGGGAAGCAAACGGCCCCGCGGAGCAGGATGGAGACTCTTCTCACCCAGCACCGTTCCTGAGTCTCGAGGCCAGATCGGCCCTGGGGAGGGGGTCAGGGGAGGGGGCTCCAGAGCCCGTGCTTCTCCCCCGCCACGGGGACAGGAGTGCGGGGGGTACCCGGGTGCCGCCCCACACACAGGCCTGAGAGACGGTGCGGGAGGCACAGGTTGTCAAGGCCCCTGTCAGCACCCCTGGTGTGGAGGGGGGGCTCCTCCCAGGGGTGAGAGGCATCAGGGGGCACAGGGCGGATGTCAGGGTGTCTGGCATGTGCATATTTCAGCAGCTCACGTCTTCAGCTTTGAGGGAATGGAAGACCCTGTGAAGTCTGCCTCTGTTCTAGAAAAAAGGACACATCTTCTGGAAAACCTACCGCCCAAAGCTACTCATTAGCCAAGCCGCTGACATTTACTGGTCCGTTACCCGCAGAACTGGCTGTGACACAGGCTGAAAGAGGCGGGTGCGCTGGCATGTGGGCACACGCAGGCCCCAGACCGGCTTGGCCCCTTGGCAGCGCCCGAACTTGTGAACTGGTTCACGCCCGTGCTCCCGGCCAGGTGTCGGTGGTCTATGAGCGGGCCACCTCACTCTTGTCTCCTGCTCCGGCCCCGGCCGCCAGCACAGTGCCCGACACCACGGGGTTCCCACTGAAGGCTGCTCCGTAGCTTAGCGTGATGACGGGGCCCAGATCTCAGCGGCCTGAGGTCAGGGTGGCACGGAAGGACATCATGTGTGGCTTTCTCAAGGTCATGGCCGGAGGGCCTGAACAAGGGGCAGCCACTCGGCTTAGAGACAGCACTCCCCTTGTTAGCGGCTCCTGGGGCCGTTATGAAGTCAGGCTGCCCCATTCGCGGTTCAGCCTCAGAGAAGCTGCAAGGGAGGTGGAAATTGACCGTGGCGGCACTTTCGAGAACACGAGAAATGAAATCATCATATATCGGAATGGAAAATTCTCTGTATTGTGGAGCTTTTCCCCATCAAGGCACAGGCTTTAATAGGATGACTTGAAAGCAGGAAGAGACCACTTCTTAAAATTACAGCACCCAGCTCCCTTACTAAGTCGGCTATCAGAACAGTGATTTTGATACAAAATAACAAGCTGTGGCATCAGAGAAGTCGTAATACTGCTAAGAACTAACATTTGTAGAGCAAGGACTCTGCCCCCATCACCTCTGAGCACTTAACGGTGTCACTTCTGGCCATCCTCGTAAACCTTACCGTCCCTTAACACACGAAAAGGCCACGAGCCCACAGGTTTCCTCACGCCACCATCCCTGGTAACAGGTCTACACCGCCGGCCTCAAAGCCTCTGGCTAGCTCTGGGAGCAGCAGAAAGACCCCCTGGTCGCATGCGGACTCTGGAGCCGACAGCCCTGGCTCCACACCCTGCCCTCCCACGGCTGCTGACCGTGGCTACTGGCCTCAGCCCTGTCTCCCCACCCGGATGCTGACGACAGTGATTTTCATGTCCCTTCTGTGTGCTGGACGTGGATCCAAAACTTCCTCCCACAGGGCCTCATTTAATGGGACAACAGACTCTCCCTCTCCGGGGCGACCCGAGGAATGAGTGAGAGCATCTGTACGCGCCCAGAGCCCCGCCTGGCACAGAGCGTGGGCACACCGGATGCCAGCTGCGATGGAGCCACCGTGCTGGGGTTCCCCGTCCCGGCTCACGGCCACGTCTCCACGGCACTGGCATGCGGAAGGCACTTGGTCAACCTTGGTGGGGAACCAAAGTTCAGGCTGTGCAGATGCCCTCGGGTCCCCCCCGGAGAAGAGCCGCTGGGTCACCAGGGGACCCCCGAGGAGGGCCTATCTGAGTCCCGTGACATCAGGGACACGGTGCTGGTGCTGGTGCTGCCGCCTCCACTGCTCTCGCTGTCGAGGCGCCGGGCCTGCTGCTCGTCCTCGATGAAGTCGGCCACCAGGTTCAGCTGACAGGCCCTGAGCGCCCTCACCAGGTGGGACACGGACGTGTCTTCCTTGTGGCTGTTTTTCCAGACCCGCAGCGACTCCCTCACCTGCTCGGTCAGGTTGCGGGGGTACTTCTCCTCGATGGCATCGATCTTGGCGTCAGACACGTGCAGCTGGCGGGCCAGCCTTCTCCAGTCCTTCCCCACGTGGTCACATATGATGTCAAACGCCGCGCACAGCTCTGGGGAAGAACAAGATGATTTAGCAGAGGCCCAGCGGGGGGCCCTTTAGAAGACAGGGAGTCCTCCACTCTCAGCGGTGGCGCAAGTGCTGGGTACACCCTCCAGTGCAGGCTGACGGCGCCCAGCAGTGGGGGGGCCGGGGGAGCGTCCCAAGGCGGCCTCCAATCCTGTGCCACTCGGGAGGTGTGGCCTGTCGAAGACCTGCTGGCGTGGGCGGGGAGGAGGGGGGAGTGTGGTGAGCTAACCGCTCCGGGACAGGGGAAACTGAGGGAGAGCCTGCAGTGGGTTGAATGGTGGCCCCCAGGTTGTATCAAGTCCCCAGAACCATGAACGGTGATCTACTCAGAAAAGGCTCCTTGCAGATGGGATTAAGTTAGGGATGTTGGGAGGAGGTCACCCCGGGCCCCAAAGCCAGTGACATGAATCCTGGGAAGCACACAGGAAGGGAGCCACGAGACCACGGCGGCAGCCACTGGAAACATGTGGCCATAAGCCAAAGAACGAACGCCTGGAGCCGCCAGAAGGCGGAGAAGGACCTGGTCTTCGAGCCTCTGGGCCCCGACGGCACCTCGATTCCTGACCCCTGGCTCCAGAGCTGGGAGGGAGTCCGCTCCGCACTCCTGCCTCAAGGCCCCAAGTAGTGGTCGGTTGTATGGCGGCCCAGGGGCACAAAGACAGCCCAGTTCTTATTCTGGAAGCTGCCCAGACTAACCAGCAGTCTTTGGTTCTCAGCTACCCTGTTCTCATCTGCTGAAAAGTCACTATTGAGAGCAGCAAGAGGGGCCACTACAGGCCAGAAGCTGCTTCAGGAAAGGGGGGTGAGCAGAGGAAGGACAAAGTGCTGCTCAGAGGGCCCTGCGAGCATGTGTTTAGCTACGAGCCTTCGTGATGCCGGCAGCCCATGGACCGCCTCTTCCGGCCCCGGGAGGTGGGCACTCGTGGTGCTGAAACCAATGCAGAGACGAGGAAACTGAGGCACAGGGAAGCGGGGTGGTTTTCCCAAGGTCCTACAGCTAGACAGTAGCACAGCCAGACAGTAACACCCTGACGGCCTTGGGCCAGGGTCCATTCTGTCATTAGGCTCTGCTGTGTTCCGTGAAGGGGTCAGAGTCACCTCTCCTCAAGCTGCCCGCACCCGTTCCCGTCTAGTGCACTCTCCTGCGACATACAAACACGGACGCACGTAAATCCACAAAATTATCGTCCGTACCTTGTGGGCTGCTTCTTATTTTTTAAATTTTGTTAACCTTTTTTTATTTATTATTGAGAGACAGAGCATGAGAAGGGGAGGCACAGAGAGAGGGGGAGACACAGAATCTGAAGCAGGCTCCAGGTTCTGAGCTGTCAGCACAGAGTCCGGTGCGGGGCTCAAACTCACAAACCGCAAGATCATGACCCGAGCTGAAGTTGGACGCTTAGCCGACTGAGCCCCCCAGGCATGTGGGCTGCTCTTTAAACGTATCATGTTAACAATCTTCTCGTCAACTGAATGTCCTTGGAAACAGAGTTCTTCTGTTTGCAAAGCAATGAGTGTGTGTATGGGTGTGTGTGCATGTGCAGGTATGAAAGCTGTGCTGTCTCCATCTGCACCAATAAGCATGAGTCTTTTAAAAAATTTTTAAAATTTATTTATTTTGAAAGAGAGAGCATGCAGTGGAGGGGCAGAGAGAGAGAATTCCAAGCAGGCTCCGCCAGTGCGGGGCCCGAACCCACAAACCATGAGATCACGACCTGAGCCAAAATCAAGAGCCAGATGCTCAACGGACTGAGCCCCCCGGTGCCCCAAGCACGAGTCCTTATGGAGTAGTGCCTGCGGTGTTAGATTTCTATCCTTTCTGATGCCACGCCACAGCTTCAAGCCCATGAGGGGTGTCGGCAAAGCACTCCTCCCCTCCCCCTCCCAGGGGCTCTGAGAACACCGGGTGTGGCTGAGAAGCCCTGCTCTACCCAGGTCTCGTTTTTCCCCCTGGAAGCCCTTTTGAGCCCCAGGGGAGGGCGAAGAGAGAGGGGGTGGCTGACCACAGGGAAGGAAGCCACACAGAATGGACCTGGTCAGAGAGGCGGCTGGGGAGAACCCCACCCGCGCACCCCAGGCTGCCTCGGTTCAGTCCCTGGTACGTAAGGGCAGTGCGTCTCAGGCAAGTCACTTAACACGTCCCAGCCACAGTCCTCAGGCTTGGACGACAGGAATGAGCCCAGACAGCAGTCCCTAACTGCTGGGTTACTGCCAACACGTCAAGCGTCGGAAGCACGAAGCCCCTGCGTTAAGAGCCGTTTTCAGCGCCGTGCTCGCGCTGCGGTCCAGGGAGCAGCCGGGGCATTCCCAGAGGCAGAACGAAACCAAAAGCAGCAGCGCAGGGTCCCCGAGCCCCCGCCCCCCGCGCCCCCCCCCCCCCCCCCCCCCCCCCCCCGCCACTCCTCTCTACCCAGAGGTGAGCAACACCCTTCCCTTTGGAGCGACGTCCACGGAAGCCGGAAGGATCCGGGCGTGAGTTCGTGGTTTGCAACCCAGACGGAGTGCGTTAACCTTGAGGAGCCTGGGCCCCGCCGTCTGCGCGCTGGGCAGTTCCCCGCCCCCCAGGCCCCGCGCCCACCTCGCTCCTCCGCCGAGGCCTCGGCCGCCGCGCCCGCCTCGAAGCGGTCCAGGCGCGCCAGCAGGTCCTGGCGCCGCAGGGAGGCGAGCAGCTCGCGCAGCAGCCCGGTGCGCTCGCGGTCCAGCTCGTTCTGCTCGAGCAGCACGGTGAAGAGGTCGAGGCCGCACTGCACGCGCTCCAGCTTCCTCTTGCCCACCCGGCCCTGGCACAGGAACTTGAGCTCGGTCAGCTCGCTGTTCGACAGCCCGGCCGACACCGAGTGCAGCAGCACCAGGAACGGGTCCATGGCGGCGGGCCCCGCTCCGCCCCCGGCCCTGTCGGCGGCCCCTGGGGCGCCCGCTGTCCCCGCCCGTCCCCGGGTCCCCGACTTTCCCCTTCAGCGCCCAGCGCCGCAGGCCCCACCGCCGGAAGTCCGCGCCAGAGTCCGCCTTTCCAAATCTCGCGAGAACTCCGGGACCCACGCATGCGCCCCGGGACCCACAGTAGCCGTTTCCGCCCGGAAGGCGCCCGGCCGCCGCCAGGGGGCACCCCTGGAGACCGGCGGCGTCGGCCCGGGCGCGCCTGTGCGCCTGCGCGCCGCGGACCCTCGCCCGCCCGGTGGGCTCTGGGAGGCGGGCGGGGGCGCCAGGCCGGCGTCCTGGGCAGCGTTGCCCCGCGGACGCCGGTGGTAAGCGCACTCGTCGTCACCAGTCGTGAGAGTGAAGTCGGAGCTCCCTGGGCACCTCGTTGGAAAAAGACTGTGCAGAGGTTTATTGGGGCGCTAACATTTGATTTCGTTAATATTTGATTTTTGAAATTATAGTCACTTATGCTTTTTAATGTTTTGAGTGTTTGCCGAAAGCCCACTGTGTGCCAGGCAGTAGGTGCTGGGGACACATCTGGGAGCAGAGAGAAGTGCCCGCCCGCCTGCAGTGCAGCCCTTAGCGCCCAGGCTTGCAGCGCGCAGGAGGAAGGCGGTGGGGTGAGGCGATGGGGGTGCGGGGGTGCAGACGCGGGTGCCGGGCGGGGGGGGCGGGAGAGTGCGGGCGGGGGCGCGTGAAAGCGGGTTCTGGGAACAGCTGGGGCCGGTGGGCCTGGGGCAGCGCGGGGGGTGTAGGGGTGCCGGAGGGGAGAGGGGAGGGCGGATTCCGAGGGGCCTCCAGGGCCAGGTGCGGGCCAGGCTTTACTGCCCCGGAGATGGGAGTCGCTGCAGTGTGCGAGCAGAGGAGGCGCGCCATCCGAGTTGCCTTAGCAAAATAAAATAAAGGTGGGGGATGCTTGAGTGGCTCAGTCGGTTAACAATCCAACCCTTGATTTCTTTTTTTTTTTTAATATCTATTTAATTTTGAGAGAGAGAGAGAGAGAGAGAGAGCGAGCGAGCTGGGAAGGGGCAGAGAGAAAAGGAGACACGGAATCCGAAGCAGCTCCAGGCTCCCGGCTGTCAGCACAGAGCCCGATGTGGCGCTTGAACTCACAAACCATGAGATCATGACCTGAGCCCCCCAGGCGCCCCTCCAACCCTTGATTTCGACTCAGGTCATGATCTCAGCTTTAGTGGGATCGAGCCCCCTGGGGCTCTGCGCTGATGGAGAGGAACCTGCTTGGGATTCTCTTTCTCTCTGCCCTCCCCTGGCTCTCTCTCTCTCTCCCCAAGTAAATTTGCATAAATAAATAAACATATATATTTAATTGAGAGAATTCACAACCCATATAACTCACCTGTTTAAAGAGTACACTTTAGTATAGTCATTAGGTTGTGCAAACCCCACCATTGGCTAATTTTAGGACATTTTCATGACTCCCAGGAGAAACCTGCTACCCATTCATTAGTAACCACTTCCTTTCCCTCCTCCTCCCCCCAACCCCTGATAACCACTACTTCATTTTCTGCCTCTTTGGTTTTGACTATTCTGGACATTTCATAGGAATGGCACCACACCCTAGGTGGCCTTTTCTGTCTGCTTTCTTTCACTGCACAAAGTGTTTTCCAGGTTCATCCATGTTCCAGCAGGTGCTTCATTCCTTTTTAATGGCTCAATAGTCCATTGTGTGGATAGACCACATTTACGTGTCCAGTCATCATGGACATTTCGATTCTTTCCACTGTTAAAAACCAAATTCAACTGAGTAAAATGGAAGATCTAATTGGCTTTATGCAACAATTCGTGAGCCAGGCAGCATTCTGTGTAGCAAGTGGACAGGAGTTTGGGGAGATGAGTATAAAAACAGAAGGCTTTTGTAGGTAGAGGGATAAGAAAAAAGTTTTTTGTTTGTTTTTTGAGAGAGAGAGAGAGCGTGCGGAGAGGAGAGGCAGAAGGAGAGGTTGAGAGAGCATCTCAGGCAGGCACCATGTTCAGCGTGGAGCCTGACTCCGGGCTCCATCTTGTGACCCTTGGATCATGACCTGAGCCGAAATGAAGACTCGGACACCCAACTGCCTGAGCCCCCCTTGAGCCAATTCTTAGAATAAGTCTTGTCTTGTACAGGGTACTATGTACCTTACTGGTTCTGTTTCTCTGGGGAGCCCTGACTGGTATAGGACTTTGAGCACATGCGAGATGAGGTCACCTGTGTGAAGAGAGCAGACAGCATAGAGGGTCAGAGTGCCCAGCTGTGTGGGGGAAGTGGAGGAGCCCGTGGCGCCCCTCAAGGCAGGATGTGAACCAAGGAGG
Source organism: Hyaena hyaena (assembly GCF_003009895.1). Lineage (NCBI taxonomy): Eukaryota > Metazoa > Chordata > Mammalia > Carnivora > Hyaenidae > Hyaena > Hyaena hyaena. The sequence goes on along the minus strand of NW_024080730.1, from coordinate 2,355,366 downwards.
GGCAGATGACGCCCCTGCCTGCGAGCCCTGCTGGGGTTTCTTTGTTCCTTACACGTCCCGGGTCTCCTGATTCACCACGTAGCTGGCTTCTTGCTCTGCACCTTTTACCCGTCTCTCCCACCAGAATGCGAGGCAGGGACTCCAAGCGCCCAGAACTCTGGCTGGAGCTAACAGGTGCTCACAAGATGTTACTGAGTGAATCTCACATAAGGGGTGGTTAATTTGAATCTCCCTTGACACAGCTAGACCCATCCCTGACCCACTGCCTCACAGTCTGAAGCTCGTCTGTTTGCTCTCCTTACGTGGTCTTTCATACAGCAAAAGATTCCACTTTTATCTAATTTTCCTTTTATGGATTATGCTTTTGGTATCACGGCTAAGAGCCCTTTGCCTACCTCTGGGTCCCAAAGATTTCTCCTATGTATTTTTTTCTGAAAGTGTTAAAGTTTTCTGTGTCACTCGGTGATCCATTTTGGGTTGCTTTTTGTACGAAGTGTGAGGTTTAGGCTGCTTTATTGTGCTTTGCCTGTAGGTGTGTAACCTGTTGGAAAGCCATGCTCGTCCCTGTTGGATTGCTTTTGCCAAAAACTCCGCTGAGCACGTTTGTTTCCCTTCTGTTGTCTCTGTTCTGCTCCATTGATCTATGATTCTACCCCCACCAAGAACACCCTTTTTGATACTGTATAGGAAATCTTAATTTTGTGTAGAGCAATTCCTCTGACTTTACTGTCCTTTATTCTAGGTTCTGACGTGTCTTTCCATATCAGTTCAAAAATAAGCTTGTCTCTGGCCAGAAAACTTGCTGGGATTTTTAAACAGGAATTGCATTAAATCCATAGGTCAGTTTGGGGAGAATTAGCATCTTTTACCATATTGAATCTTCCAATCCATGAACATGGTATGTCTCTCCATTTATTTAGGTTTTCTTGGATTTCTTTCTCTCTTTTTTTAAATGTTTTATTTATTTCTGAGAGAGAGAGGCAGCGTGAGCAGGGGAGGGTCAGAGAGAGAGGGAGACAAGAATCTGAAGCAGGTTCCAGGCTCCGAGCTGTCAGCACAGAGCTCGACGTGGGGCCTGAACCCACGAACCATGAGATCATGACCTGAGCCAAAGTCGGACGCTCAACTGGCTGAGCTGCCCAGGCGCCCCTAGATTTTCTTTCTTTCACCAGTGTGTGCACATGTGCGTGCACGCGCGCGCGCACACACACACACACTCATAGAAAAGTCAGGAGGAAATGCTCACGACAACCACAGTCCTCATTTCTGTGAAGACCAGTAGGGCCCGTGGTCCTCGCTGGGGTTGGGGCTCCCTTCCTCCGCTGCCCACCGCGCGTGCCTTCCCTCTGCGCCCAGCGAGCACCCGCGGCCTGTGCTTCCTAGCCTGGTGCGGCGGCCCCACACCTCCTTCCTGGAGGGCCATTGCGAGTCCTCCCCGGGCTGGGTGGACTTAATCCCGGGGGGGGGGGGTGCTCCTGAGAGGCGCCCCGCGGGCTCCGCTGTGTCCGCACCCACTCTTCCTTCAGGCAGCAGAGCATAAGGTCGTGGGGACGGGACACAAACAAGTTGCCGGTGGGTCACTAGGGGTAGTAGTGAGGGGGCCCCCGCCCTTTCCAGGCCTTGATTCCTGGGCCCGTGAGTCCTGGCCGGGGGGCACACAGCACCCTGTGTTGGACGCTGACTCAGAGCACGTTCGGCCTTCGGGAGAGCCCTGTCCCAGCCCCGGCGGGCACGGCCGCCTCCCTGGGGCTGTCACGGAGCCGTCAGAAGGCCGTGCCGCTGTCCTGTCGTGGCAGCTGCTACCGTTGGTGGGGACCGCGGTGAGGCCGGTGAGTTCCGGGAGCGCGACCCGTGGCCACGGCCCGTTTGCCGTGAGCGAGTTTCTGGGTCAGAGCTCTGGTGGCAGACGCCACGATGGCGGGTGAGGCGTCCTGGAAGTCCACGATGACGTTTGGCGGGAGTCCCGTGTGCACAGAAGGCGGGTCTGTATCCCGAATGAGTGTCTGTTGCAGGAAGGGCGGCCCTGCCCTCTCCGGGCCGGAGGCTGTCCCGCGCGGGCCCCTGCCTGCAGCTGGCCGGCCGATCGCCCCGGGAACGGTGCGCGGGAGGGCTCCGCGTGGGTCTCGGCCGCTGGCAGACAGGACGCGCACTGGTGGCCACAGCCGGCGGCCTTGGCGCGGGAAGTCCACGACCACCTCCGTCTCTGCCAGCGGGGCCCCTTTGTTCCCGGCCCGGTGGGCGGCGGCAGGGCTGGCCGGGGGAGGGGCTGAGGGCGCCCACAGAACGGGCCGCCCTGCCCCCCGACTGTGGAAGTCCTCTGCCGAGCTCCCGCCTTGGGGGCCGTTCCCACGGGCCGCACACACGACCGCTTTGCCTGCCGCGGGCCTCCTCCCCGAGTTCCCTTGTCGTCAGTCGCCCAGTCGTGGTCCTTCCGAGTCCCTGACCGTCCAGCAGACCGGCCGCCGCCCGCGGGTCAGTGTGTGGCCTCACGTCCGGCCTCCTCCTCCCGAGCAGAGAGCACGACCAGGTGCGCTGCCCACGGCCCCGCGCCCAGCGGGGTGTCCCTCCCCCCGTCCTTCAGGGATGTCCCAGCGCGGGGCTGCAGGGGCGCCCGTGCAGGGGGCAGAACCGTGTGTAAACCCGGCCCCGGGGCTCCTCTCCCCCCGCCGGCTGATCGCAGGGGACGCCCGCGAGGCCACGGGTGTACATGGATGTACAGGTAGCTTTTTGGGCCCCTGACTCCAATTCGTTTGGGCTTATATCTAGAAGTGCATCTGCTGGGTCACATGGTAATTGTTTTTAAGTTCCTAAGAACCGTTTTCCGTGGTGGCTGCACCATCTTACATGCCTACCAGCAGTGCCTCAGGGTTCGTCCTCTGCACAGCTGTTGTGGGATAATAGCCGTCCTGCTGGGTGTGAGGAGGGATCTCCCTGGGGTTTTAATTTGCATTTCCCTGATGACTGGTGACACTGAGCATCTTTCCGTGTGCCACTGGCCCTGCATCTGTCTCCTCTTGAGAAATGTCTGTTCCAGTCCTTGGCCCATTTTTCACTGGGTTGCTTGTGTTTTTGTTATTCAGTTTAAGGGGATTCTTTATATATTCTGGAAATGAATCCCTTATCAGAAATACGATTTGCAGGGCACCTGGGCCACGCAGTTGGTTGAGTGTTCAACTCTTGATCTCAGCTCTGGCCATGATCTCATGGCTTGTGAATCTGAGCCTTGCATTGGGCTCTACGCTGGTGGTGCAGAGCTGCGTGGGATTCTGTCTTTCCTCTTCTCCCCCCCCCCCCCCCCCCCCCTCCCAACTTGTGCTCATTCTCTCTCTCAAAATAAATAACTTAAAAAATGAGAAAATGAAAAAAAATACAATTTGCAAATGTTTTCTCCCATTTTTAAGTGGATGTTTTGTGGATTGTGTTCTTTTTTTAAAAAATGTTTATTTTTGAAGGAGACAGAGACAGAGCGTGAGTGGGGGAGGGGCAGAGAGAGAGGGAGACAGAATCCGAAGCAGCTCCAGGCTCTGAGCTGTCAGCACAGAGCCCGATGTGGGGCTTGAACTCACGAGCTGTGAGATCATGAGCTGAGCCGAAGTCGGACACTCCACCGACTGAGCCCCCCAGGTGCCCCTGGACTGTGTTCTTTGGTACGTGAAAGTTTTAAATTTTGACCAAGTCCACTTTATGTATTTGTCTCACTTAGCATTGTGTCTTTTTTTAAAAAAAAAGACAGAGCGTGTTTGCTGGTTTCATGGATGCAAACTTGTCTTGGGGAGGACGCTGAGCAGAAAAATTTCCTTTCTCTTCTCCTTGTATTATTTTGGTTTCCCCTGGGTACCTTTCTTCTGTTTGTTTTGGTCTCTCTCAGTTATGTGGAAGCCTTTCCTCAAACATCCCGGGATGCTGTCTTTGCTTGGGGGGAAAGTTAGTCTTTCCCAAAGAAAAAAATCCCTTCCTGACAGGAAGGGGGAATGTGGTGGCTGAAGAATGGCCCCTACAATGTCCACATTCTAATTCCCAGACCCGTGAATACGTTAGCATGCATGGCAGACACAGAATATGTGGCAGTAGGTGTGATAAAGACTCAGGTTTCGAGATGGGGACGTAACTCTGGATTTTCCTGGGGACCTAGTCCTTGAAGATGGTGGAAGGGGTCGAGCCCTGAGGACACCCTGATTTTAGCCCAGTGAGGCTGTGTCAGACGTTTCACCCATGGAACTATAAGATAATACATTTGTGGTGGTGTTTTTTTAAAAAATATAATTTATTGTCAAGTTGGCGAACATACAGCGTGTGCAGCGTGCTCTTGGCTTCGGGGGTAGGTTCCCATGATTCATAGCTTCCATACAACACCCAGTGCTCATCCTAACAAGTGCCCCCCCTGCGTGCCCATCACCCATTTTCCTCTCCCTCCACCCTCCCATCCACCCTCGGTTTGTTCTCTGTATTTAAGAGTCTCTTATGAATGCCTCCCTCCCTTTCTGTTTAAAACTATTTTCTCCCCTTCCCTTCCCCTATGGTCTCCTGTTAAGTTTCTCAAATTCCACATACGAGTGAAAGCATATGATATCTGTCTTTGACTTATTTCATTCAGCATAATACCCTCCAGTTCCACCCACATTGCTGCAAACGGCCAGATTTCATTCTTTCTCATTGCCTAGTAGTGCTCCATTGTATATGTAAACCACATCTTCTTTATCCATCGATCACTTGATGGACACGTGGGCTCTTTCCATAATTTGGCTATTGTTGAAAGTGCTGCTGTAAACGTTGGGGTACACGTGCCCCTATGAATCAGCACTCCTGGATCCCTCAGGTAAATTCCTACTAGTGCTATTGCTGGGTCGTAGGGTAATTCTATTTTTTTTTTTTTTTGAGGAACCTCCACACTGTTGTCCAGAGCAGCTGCACCAATTTGCATTCCCACCAGCAGTGCGAGAGGGTGCCCGTTTCTCCGCATTCTCGCCAGCATCTGTTGTTTCCTAGGTTGTTAATTTTAGCCACTCTGACCCCTGTGAGGTCGTATCTCGGTGTAGTTTTGATTTGCAGCTCCCTGATGATGAGTGATGTTGAGCATCTTTTCAAGTGTAGGTTGGCCATCTGGACGTCTTCTTTGGAAAAGCATCTGTTCATGGCTCTGCCCATTTCTTCACTGGATTGTTTGTTTTTTGAGTGTGGACTTTGATAAGTTCTTTACAGATTTTGGATACCAACCCTTTATCTGACATGTCATTTGCAAATGTCTTCTCCCATTCTGTCGGTTGCCTTTTACTTTTGTTGGTTGTTTCATTTGCTGTGCATAAGCTTTTTATCTTGATGAGGTCCCAATAGTTTATGTTTGCTTTAGTTTCCCTTGCCTTCAGAGACACGTCAAGTAAGAAGTTGCTGTGGCTGAGGTCAAAGAGGTTGTTGCCTGCTTTCTCCTCTAGGGTTTTGGTGGTTTCCTGTCTCACATTTAGGTCTTTCATCCATTTTGAACTTATTTTTGTGGATGGTATAAGAAAGCGGTCTAGTTTCATTCTTCTGCATGTCGCTGTCCAGTTCTCCCAGCACCATTTGCTAAAGAGACTGTCTTTTTTTTCTCTTGGATACTCTTTCCTGCTTTGTCAGAGATTAGTTTGCCATACGTTTGTGGGTCCAATTCCGGGTTCTCTATCCCATTCCTTTGGTCTGTGTGTCTGTTTTTGTGCCAATACCATACTGTCTTGATGATGACGGCTTTGTAGTAGAGGCTAAAGTCTGGGATGGTGATGCCTCCCGTTTTGGTTTTCTTTTTCAACATTACTTTGGCTACTTGGGGTCTTTTGTGGTTCCATACAAATTTTAGGATTGTTTGTTCTAGCTTTGAGAAGAATGCTGGCGCAATTCTGATTGGGATTGCACTGCATGTGTAGATGGCTTTGGGTGGTATTGACATTTGAACAGTATTTGTTCTTCCAATCCATAAGCATGGAATATTTTTCTACTTCTTTGTGTCTTCTTCAGTTTCTTTCATAAGATTTCTATAGTTTTCAGCATACAGATCTTTTACATCTTTGGTTAGGATTACTTCTAGGTATTTTATGGTTCTTGGTGCAGTTGTGAATGGGACTGATTTCTTTCCCCCTGAGATCAGGAACACGACAGGGATGTCCACTCTCACCGCTGCTGTTTTACAGAGAGCTGGAAGTCCTCGCATCAGCCGTCAGACAACAAAATGAAATAAAAGGCATCCAGGTTGGCGCAGAAGTCAGTCTTTCATTTTTTGCAGATGACATGATACTCCACATGGAAAACCCAAAAGACTCCACCAAAAAGCTGCTAGAACTGATCTATGAATTCAGCAAAGTCATGGGATGTAAAATCAACGTACAGAAATCGGTTGCACCTCGATACACCAATAATGAAGCAACAGAAAAAGAAATCAAGGAATTGATTACATTTGTGTTGCGTTAAGCCATTACGTTGGTGATCATTTAATAATTTTAAATTGTTAAAATTTAATAACTTTAAATAATTTTGCCATCCCCAGTGCAGCCCCCACAGGCAGCCAGCAGAGGGCAGCAGCCACCATCAGCTGAACCAGGCAAGCCTCTCCGGGACTGGAAGCCGGGTCGCGGGTCAGGGCCACTCACCGCTGGTGAAGAGGGGTGAGCAGGAGGGAGCATCCTGGCTACAGGCGTGTGTGTTTTCTGCAGAAGGTGGCTGACTGCACATGTAAGCTGTACGGTTCTCCGTACGTCATACTTCGGGCTAGGGGTGGGGGGCGAAGAGAGTGGGGGGTGAGCATGGAACACAGCAGATCAGTTACTCAGCAGAGTGGAGGGAATCAGACCTCAGCATCCACAAGATGCTGCCTTTTCCGCAGACGTGCATCCCTGGCGGGCTTCTGGCAGGAGCAGCAGACAGCAGCGCGTCTGAGCAAACGAGGCTAAATCCCCCGCTGGTCCAGGTCAGTGTCTCGGGTGCCACACACTCTGCGGCCACGAGCTGTGTGAGTGAGCAGTGAGTGGGCTACTTGCCGTGGATGGACCTGTGGGCCAGAAGGCACCACACCCCCCTCACCTCCTCCACCAATGCCTTGACTCCAAGGTCCACTCTGCTCAAAGGCAGAAGCCCCGTTGTCAGTCTCTTACCGTCCCCATCCACCCATCCATGCACCCAGACATCCATCACTCCGTCTCACCATCCCCTCTGTGCGTCCACCCGTCCACGCACGCGTCCTTATCCACCCCTCCTCCGCCCATCCGTCCATCCATCCAACCTTCCATTTAATGACCCATCGTGCACTGCTCATCCATCCGTCCATCTATCCATCCAGATGTGCATCCCTCTAAACAACCATCCGTGTACCTATCCATCTACCTATGTCCATCCATCCATCCACCCACTCATCCATCCAGCCAGCCAGCCAGCCAGCCATCCTTCATCCATCCATCCACCCACTTAACCTTCCATAATCCAATCACTCATCCATCCGGCCACCCTTCCAACATCCATCATCTGTCCATCCATCTATCCGTCCATCTACCCACTTAACCACCCATCATCCACCCACTCATCCGTCCATCCGTCCATCCCTGCATCCCCCCCTCCCTCACTCATTTATTTATTCAGCACTTTCTGGCACCTCTCTGTGCCTGGCACCGTCCCGCTCCTCCCTACTGGTCTGTTTTCTGGCGAGAGCTAGCACTTTCCTGTGCTGAGGCTCTTACAAAACTTGGACAAGTAAATGAGTGTTGCCTGAGTGGGGGGCACACACCATCTGTGGTGGTGGCTTATTTTAAGGGGCACACAAATGACTCCTGGGACCTGTACATGAATGTGTGTGGGGGTGGGGACGTGGGTGCCCCTGAGTAGGGGCTCCGATTCCGGCCTTGGGGTGGGGACACCCCTGTGCCCAGCACACACCTGGCCACGCCCTGTGCCAGGGAGTCTCATGGCTGGTCTGGGATCCCAGGACTGGGGCCTGGCCCCGGCGACCCTCGGGACCCGCGTCCCAGCTGCCCCCTCGCCAGCGGGCAGGCACACGGGGGAGGGCGGGCGGGAGGGGGCTGTGGGAGACTGCAGGGTGCACGCACTGTCTGAATCACAACAGCCGCCACGGCCCCGGTCACGTGGGAGAAGATGACAGACTGCAGAACGGGGCTGTGTTGTCAGACGGCTTGGGAGCTTTCGGGAGAACGTGCAGATCTGGGCTTTTACGTAGATTTACTTGGTTTTTACGTGTTAAGTCAACTAAAAAATAAGCAAGTGGTGAACTTGCCAAACAGATGTCCTGGGCTCACGGCGGCCTCCGGGGCTCACGGCGGCCTCCCGGGCTGGCTGCAGCTCACGGTGGCCTCCCCCTGGCGAGGGAGGCACAATCCCCAAGGCAGATGCCAGCATGAGTGCCCGCCCCGCCCCAACCTCAGGCCTGCGCGGCCCTGGCCCATCACTGCCCTCCTGGGGGCGGGCAGGACACCCCTCCAGGACCCGTAGCAGACGGCACTCAGCGTTGGGGGCCACAGGGCCTGGGTTCCCAGCATGGCTGTGTTGCTGGTTTGCTGTGTGACTGCAGTGGAGCCCCAACCCTCTCTGGGCCCCATCTGTTCCTGTCCGAGGTGACAGTGACCCCGCGGCTGGGGTCCTTCTGTGGCCAGACGGGTCTTTGTGGCATCATCTCTTGGATTTTCTCCCCCACCTCTTCCATCTGCATCCAAACCCCACCAGCGCCCTCCTGAATCTCAGCAGCACCGCTCCCTGGCTTCCCATCCCACTGCAGTTTTCCCCTGACAAATGCAGTGACCTCAAAATGTGAATCGGATCCCACCTCTGGGCTGGTTAACACCACCCAGCCCCTGCTGTGACATCTGCCACCAAGCCCCAGGTCCTCAGGTCTCCTGGGAGCCCTGTGACAGTCGGCTCTGGCCATCTCGTACCCTGTCTCTTGCCCTCCCCCGCCCCTCCCCTCCAGCCAGCTGTCCGCACGCCGCTGCCTCGGGGCCTTTGCACTGCCCTTCTGCTGCCTGAACGGCCTGCTGGCTCCTTGTTGCTCAGGCCTCCAGGGGCCTCCCTGACCAACCTTGTCACACCCTGTGCTACTTCATCAGCGCCTCTTTCTTCTGCTAAAACTGTCTGGCTCGGGGGTCTGTCTCCTGGGTAAGCACCTCACACCTTCTGCCGGAAGTCACAGCCTGAGGCGAGGATGGGTCTGCTCTGTCCACACAGCCTGGACGCTGCATGGACGAACGTCTACAAGGTCTGGGTGCTTATCTCGGCTGAGCTGCTAGGAGCCCCGTGGCCTGGAGCAAGTCACCTCCCCACTCGGAGGCCGTTTGTTTCTTCATTTGACAAGTGGGGCCGTCATGGGCTTCCTGGAGGTCCCTGCGATGCTGACCCTGCACGCTGCCTTCACGTCTGGACTAAGGAAGTGGTTCCAAAGCTTTAGAAGGACGTTCAGGGCCCTGTGAGCTTGGGCTTTGCTGTTTTCTCAGTGATGCAGAATGCGGGCACTAGGGGGCGCCCGAAGCCCTCCCTGGTCCCCAGGCCTGCGGAGGTGGAAGGAAGGTCCCCCAGCCACCAGGGCGGTGCGGCTTTGCCGGCGTTGGGTGCGAAAAATACCTTTCAGGAAGTGGTTGTGTTTCTAGGTGGTAGTTTTAAAACGTGTTCCCATGGGCCCCAAGGAAAACACCGGCAATTCTAGGTGGGTCCCCAGGAGGGCGGGGGACGTTTTAGGTCCCTGGAATCCTCAGAGCTATCGTGTTGGGTTGGAGGGACCAGGGGGGACCTTGAGGATCGTGGAAGAGGGTGTTGGGAAGGTGTGACCCCAACTCCCTCCCAGCATGAACCAGGGACCCGCGTGCCTGCGCCAGCACACGTGTGCACACAGCCCACCCACACATCAACACGTGTGTACGTGTGGCGCAGGCAGACGCAAGCACATACAAAACCACACACGTGCACACACACTCTTACCGAGCAAGGAGGTCCCAGGAACGTCTAGAACGAGCCCCGTGTCCAGCACCAGAGGGACCAGATGCCTGTGAATCCACATCCCTCCCAAGTTTGCGGCTCGACCCGGGGGCCCTGGGTGGGGGCCGCATGGACAGCGCTCACCGGAAGGATGTGGTTGTGTGTCCAAATTTATTTAGTCGAATGAACGTTTGGCCACGGTCCTCTGCGGATTTGCGTACATGCTCTTTGTAAAAAAAAAAAGGTTTCCATGAAAGGATTTTGGGTAATCACCTAATTTTTAATACAATGTTTATATACAAAAACCCCATTTCAGGCTCACTGTACAAGAGAAAACAAGCATCAGACTGTAAGGTTTAGCAAGTAACGGAAATCTACGGCACCTGCGGACTTCGGTCAGTTGGCGACTTGAGGGAAAGACACTGTACCAACCACGTTAGGACAAACACCGTTACATTCTCTTCCCTTTCTTTGCTGAGACATCCCCTCTGTTTCTCTTGGTGCTCGAGAAACTTCAGGTAATCGGTTAGGATAATGGCTGCAAATTTAGAGCACTCATGGCATCTAGGATTTTACAAGCATTAAAGCGATAAGTGTCTGACAGTAACATTCCTGTAAGTAAAAATATAGAGAAGTGTTACCAAAATAGAAGCCTTTATTAATAAAAATCTTTGGTAGTAACAGTATTTGAAATTCTTCTCAATGGTATTTGGTTAACTAATGAAACAAACTCCTTCCACCTCTGAGCTACAGGAAAAAACCCTCACGTCCACCAGAGAATTGATTTATTAAAAACCTAATAAATATCCTAAATCTGCAAATGTTTTTCTGATGCCTTAAGACTCCTTGAAACCCGAAGCTGCCTTTAGGAAGGCCCTCAAGGTCGTCTCTCTCTGCTCTGTTCTTGCCAACCCGGTTTTCTTTCCTTTGTTTTCTGTCCCACCCAGAGGACAGACCATTTTGAGGCCGCTCACAGGGCCGGAGCAGGTGTGCGGCTGATGGGGGGGTGCCCCTGGAGGTGTGGGTCACCTGCTAACCGGGGCACCGGAGCCCTGTTAGGTGCTAAGCTCGCAGGCACCTCGTTCTGGCCAGAGCGACTTGGTGTCTGGACCGAAAACAGAAGACGAAAAGCCGTCTGACTTTTCCGACCCAGAGGCAGGGACGCCTTCTGGGAATGGCGTCAGCCTCAGTTTTCCACTCTGCCTCCAGTACTGCACGGCGCCTGCCCGACGCTCTGGGACGTCTTTTTGCATCTCTCTCTAAAGGCATCAGGCGGCTTGGGAAAGACGCTCTCTGGAGGCCTCTGCTCGCGTTCCGCCGCCAAGCAGGTCTCGGTCCCCGAGAAGTGTTTCTGCGAAGCGCCCGCACTCCCGCGTGCTACCGCCCTGTCCCCAGCGACTGCTTTGATCATCCTTGAATACTACAGATAAAAACATTCCCTGCGTTATGGTTTTGTGCAAAAATGAGGAGAAAAAACAACAACAGAAGAAAGACAGGAAGATGGTGGTCTTCCAGGAGCCACGGGGCCCGGCGGGGGGCTCGCGCGTCGGCCTCCGGGCGCTACGGGGCGCCCGCGGGGAACTCGGGGCTGCCCGGGCCGGCTCTGGGGCCGTGGCTGGTGGGGGGCTCCTGCTTCTTCCGGTCCTTCTCCATCCACGTGTCCAGCAGCTGCTGCTTGCCTTGCTCCTCCCTCATGAACAGCTCCACCATGAGGACCTTCTCCTTGTGCACCTGCTGGCTGGTGTCCTTCGGGATGTCCGGGATAACCCAGTCCACAAAGTCGCTCATGAACATGACCAGGTTCTGCAAGGACAGTCGGTGTGCGGGGGGTGGGAGGGGGGCCGCTGTCCCCACCTGCACCCGCCCTGTCACGCCCAGCCCATGATCTCAGGCACATACTTCGGGCTCCCCGGGCCTGTTTCCCGCAAGGTATAAATGCAGCAGGAAACCGGCCGGTGGGCCGTCCGGAAACGGTGGCCAACGCCTATGAAGGATCTGAGCTCAGCAAACAGCCAGTTTCTGAGCAATTGGGAATCCCGGGGCCGGGGAGCTTAAGTGGTTTGATTGGTCAGGCATCGCCACATATAACATGCGCCGGGCTTTGGTGGGGGGCCGGGGGGGCGGCACGTAAAACAGAAATAGCACAGAAGCAGCCGGAACGTGGTCTCTGCTGGGCCCACAGCCCCTTCCTCACCCTGCAGGGCCTCCAGGGCGACCTCAGAAGTCCACGCCCTCCCCGGGGAAAGCGTCTGGTGGGTCACGGCTTTTACGGAAACACCAAAATCTGTTTTTAAAACTTCTGTCCAGTGGCCCTTTGTCAGCGCGTCTGGCTGAGTCAGACACCTTGTGGGCCGTGCGGGTGCCCCTGCCCTGCTCGCCTTTCCTGGCTGGGGCTCACCCTGGGAGGCTGCCTCCAGTAACCCAATTGCACAGAACCCTTGTCTCAGGCTCTGCTTCTGGCAGACTGAGCCCCAGACACTTGTCTGTTGCAGAGTGTGCTGGAAAGCTGCCAGGTGAGGCAGCAGCGCCTCGGGCAGGGGGAGGGGCACGTGGGAGGAAGTCCTGCCCAGGGCCATGTGGTGCAGAAAAGGCAGAGCAGGGGCCTGAGCCCAGTTCTTGGGATTCCAGATGCTAGCAGGACACACGTGAAGGGAACCTGGGCCCACGTGGCTAACGATGCTCCCCCATCTCTGAGACCTTAGCGGCTGTAAGTACCAGCCTGGTCCCCAGTCTGGGGTCCTGTCCGCTGGGAATCACTTTGGCCTCAGAGTCAGCCTGTCCCCTCCCCAGAGGTCAGGCGAGGCTGGGCCCCCTGGCTCTCCTCTGGGGTCCAGAGTCAGTGGGGAACCCAGGCCCTCGTGCGTGTCCTCTGGAAACGCCTCCTGGTACACAGACCGCGAAAGACTCAGAGGGGAGACGGTCTCCTTCATTAAAGGGCCCTTACATGGAACTCAGCCTGCCCTCCCCGAAGGGCTCCAAACCCCACTGTCAATGCTGGCCCAGGCCTCCCTGCCTGCCTGGGACCTGTCCCTGAGGGGGCCTGGAGTCACCAGGCCCCTTCTTTGGGGGCCCCGGAGTAAGTTCTCCAGGGCTCCGAAGGCCCCCGTCACCAGCCACCTCCTGCCTTCTGGCGCCTCCTCAGTGCCCAGTTCTCAAACCTTCTGGAAAGGGGACCCCCCGCACCTGGAAGACGATGACGAAGGCCAGCCGGGCTGCCAGCACGGCCCAGAAGTCCTTGGAGATGTCGTACTTGTGCTCCGACCACGGGGGCTCCCGGTAGTCCTTGTACCTGCGGGGGTGGCCGGGCATCAGGGTCGGGTCTTCATGCAGAAACTGGGATTGCGGCCGGCGCCCTACGGCCGCAGGAAGCCTCCACCAGACCCCGACCCCCGCCGGGTGCGCGGCCCTCCCTGCCGGAGAGGCCCCAGACCCCCGCTCACACTCGGGGGAGTCATTCTCCGTGTTAGAGGCTGTGGCCTGGACCCCGAGGGCCGGGCAGGGTCCCAGGGGCTTCATGGAAAACTCAGACACCACGAAGAGGCCCCACAGGCCTGTCCATGAGCTCAGAGAAGTCAGATCTGGACCAGCCGGTCCAGGGGTTCCAAACTTAAAACAATTTTTTTTTAATGTTTATTTTTGAGAAAGGGGTGGGAGGAGCAGAGAGGGAGATACAGAATCCGAAGCAGCTCCAGGCTCTGAGCTGTCAGCACAGAGCCCGACGCGGGGCTCGAACCCACAAACTGTGAGATCATGACCTGAGCCGTCAGATGCTCAACTGACTGAGCCCCCCAGGCGCCCCATGGGGTTCCAGACTTTTAAAGGAGGTGGAACCCTTCTTTCCCAAAGGGATCTCACCGGAGACCCTAGTGGGTCGCACACAGCAGGCACCCCCCCCCACCTCAGCCCAGTGTCCACTGTCCGCCAAACCCCCACTGGGTTCCGTGAAACCCAGGTTTGAAGACCACCTCTCCAGGCTCCCCTCTCTACCGAGAAGCCTGCCGGAAAACCAACCAACACACGTTCTCTGAAAGCAGCCGGGTCTGAGGTCAAATGTGCACTTGGTGCGGACAGCGCCTGCCAGTCAGCTGTCCCCCTGCCTGCCTGTCCCGCGGGACCCAGCGCCCCGGCGCCCCTCCCTCCTCTCTTCCAGTCCAAGCTTCTTGGCTCTTCGCTCCGTATGGACACAGGACACCAGCCCCCCCCACCCCGGGTGACCAGTCGTAGGTGCTGTCCGATGACCCCTGCCTGGGCGGACACCCTTCCCCCAGGTTCCCCGCTGCCAGCCTGTCACCGCCCCCCCCCCCCCCCCCCCGCCCACGCTTCACAGCGCCCCGCCGCCGCTTCACAGCGCCCTGGCCCCGCCCCCGCTTCACAGCGCCCGCCCCGGCCCCGCCCTCCTGTTCTCCAAGGTCCTGAGATGCCCATCGGGCTGAGGGCGACAACGCCGGGTCCTGTCTCCGCCCAGGCCCTCCAAATTCAGGGGATGCTGTTGGCTTTAACGGGGCTGCCCCTGTGCTACGCGTGGCAAAGTCTTCCCCAAAGCCTGGGGGGGGAGGGGGGCAGGGCTGCTGGTGCCCCCGCTGGGACCTTCTGGAGGGCCCGAAGAGGAGGCAGCTAGCTCTGCGGGCACAGCCCTAATCTGCACCCAGAACCAGTGACGTCCCTGCTGTGTGTTCCTGAGCGATGGCTTGGCCTCTCTGGGCCTCTCTGCCGTCGTCTCACTCATGCTAGAAGCACTTACTGAGCAGCTCCTGCGTCCCAGCCCCGTTTCAGGGGTGGGCATTCAGGACCGCACTACGGTCAGGGCTCCTCACCCACGGAGCTTTATTCCCGGGATGGGAGTCTCTGAGGAGCCACTCAGCACTGAGCCGCCAAACCCGGAGATGGGATCGGGCTGGGAACACGCACTTGGGCAGCAGCTGCACGCGAGCGACACAGGACTCGCTCAGCCTGCTCTCTGGTGGGGACAGGTGGCCCGTTCTCCCAGCGTCAGAGGCCACACACACTCGCTCCTCCCTTTTCTTTCTGTGCGCTGGGCCGGCGGCATCGGGGTGCTAGCGAGAATGGTTGGGGCACCTGGCAAACTCCTAGGCATCCCTCAAAGCCCCTTACAGACCTGCCCGGGTGAGATGTCCCTACTTGCCCCTTGCCAGTGTGCCTGCAGCCCCCACCAAGAGGACGACAGCGCCCGCTCTAGGGGTGGCTGTGGGGACCAGGTGAGACGGTGCGGGTCTCAGGGCAGGAGCGAATGGTGGCCAGCAGCCACGCCGGCTCTCGGGCTGCTCTGCGTCTCTGCACACCCACCTCCTGCCGCCAGCTCCGTGAGAGCCGCGGGCAGGGGTGCGGCTGGTGGAGGCCCAGAGCTCCCAGGCCTGTGGAGCAGGGTCGTGGCCAGGATGGGGGGAGGGCCTGGCTGGGGCCAAATCCCGGGGAGCGAGTGGTCTGACCCACCGTCTTCTGAGGCCACGAGGGGAAAAAGCAGCAAAGATGCTTAAAAACGGGTCTTGGCCCTGCCCCCCGGCCTCCCCTCACGTGGCCAGGCCCCTGGGCTGACGCTGGGCCGCTTCCTTAGCCAGCGTCTGGGACCCAGTGTCCGGTTCTGGAAAGCGAGGCTAACCTTGTAAACTGCAACACTGACCTTTCAGGGGAAATTCCTAATCACACGAACACATCTCCCTGCCCTGTTTGTTCCTGATTATTCTTTCCCTAAAACAGACCCTCCTGTGTGCTCGGCACGAAGCGTTCGGACAACAGGGACGAGGCGCTGGCGGAGGAGAGGAACCCGGGGGGCGAGGGGGGTCTGCCTGTCAGCACCAGCCAGGACCTGTGCCTACTTAAGGGTGGGGGAGGGCGTCGGGAGCCCCCTGCCCGGCACTCCCAGCCCCCACGCCGGCCCCTCCCCAGGTGACCTCCCTGAAGCTGGTGGCAGATAATTCCGGGCCTTTCCTGGGGTTTCTGTGCCCCAGGAGCGTGTGGGTGGGTGGGCTTCTGGGCACGGGCTGTGTCGCGGGCCTGGCCGTGTGGCGCCTTCTCTACCTGGCGCACCTGGCTCTCACTCGCCGTGCCTGTGCTGACACAACACCGCGAGACCGTGCTGTCCCCACGCGGGGCCGGCCCGAGTGCCCGCTGTCTGCTGCAGCGCCGCTGGGACCCCGAGGCTGGGCAGGCCTGGTCCCCTTCCCCAAAGGCCCCGCCGCTGCTGGCTTTCCAGTTCTTGGGCCTGTGGTTTTGCTGCAAGCTACTTCCTGTTGCCGTCGGTACCCAGAGCCCAGCAGTGCCTCCCCCCCCCCCCGACTCCCCTTTAATGGGTCAGGATGACGGAGACCCAGGAGCAGGGGTCACGGAACTAGCGAGCTCTACCGCACGGGCTCCGTGACTGGCATGGTGGCCCCTGAGGTCTTCCGTGTTCTGAATAAGCCGGGTTAGAGCAGCTCAGCCGGGTTCGCACCTCCCGGCTTTCTCCGCGTGGCCCCGCCCCCTGGAGTGACCCCCCCCCCTCCCGCGTCCACCCTTCGCCTGGGCTTCTGGCTACCGTCTCCCCTTTACACTGGTCGGCACCAAGGTCCTTGGATAGCAGGGACCATGCCACCCACTCCCGAGTCCCCAGACCCCAAGGCTGGTGCATGTGGGAGACGCACAGGGAGTGGCCGGGTCTCAGCTCGGCCTCCCACGCCCGGCCTGCCTCCCCCTCCCTGTGGTGCTCCCCGCAAGCCCAGGTGTGGACTCGGGTCCTCAGGTGTCTGGCTGTCTCATCCATTACCTCTTCTGCGAGTCAGAGCGCCCAGTTTTCCTTAGGGCGTCTCAATTCTCCCACCAGGACCCCACACCCTGGCCCGTGACCCCGGTCTGGCCTCTACCCGCAGGCAACAGGGCTTCCCTTAGCGCTGGGCAGGCCAGTGAGATTCAGCCCTGACTTGAGAAAGACGTTCTGCCCGTGGGATGGCCGAGCGGAGGCGGCGTCTTCACTGCCCGCCGGAACACGGTGCCACCGCGGAGTAATGCAAAGCTGGGAGGCAGTGCCACGGGGGCCTGATCCATCCACGGCAACCCCTGGATCCAGCCACGCCTGCGGCTGTTACGGCCTTAGATAAAGGAACTCCGAGCGGGCACCTGGGTGGCTCAGTCAGTTAAGCATCTGCTCGATTTCAACTCGGGTCGTGATCTCGCGGCTCACGAGTTCGAGCTCCGTACCCGGCCCTGCACTGACAGTGTGGAGCCCGCTTGGGATTCTCTCTCCCTCTCTCGTTGCCCTTCCCCTGCTCACGTTCTCTCTCTCTCAGAATAAACAAACATGAAAACCCCTAAAAGCCAAAGGGACTCCTAAACCACCTCTCGGCGCCTCCCTCGTGTGTCTGCATGCAGCACCACCGGGCTTCTCTGGGTCTTGCTCCTGAGAGTTCTCACTTGGACTGCGGTTTTCTTCCCGAAAACGCCCCGAATGGGTCTTTTCAAAGACGGACGCCGAGAGCCGTACCTGCAGATCTGCACCTCGTAGCCCAGGTCCAGGGGGTCGCTGGGCGCCGTGCCGTTCTGGAAATCACTGACGTTGAAGGAGGACAGGGTGTGGTTCACGAAGCCGTGCATCGTCCCGTCCTGGCTGTACATGTACAGGTACACCAGGCGAGGGATGAAGTCGGACGTGAAGGAGATCACGAACGCCTGGGCCAGGGGACAGCGGGGTGAGCGCGGACCCCCGGCTCGGGGGGAGGGGGCACGCCCCGAGTGGAGCCTGGCCACGTGACACTGCCTGCGAGTTGGCCACGTGACCAGACTGTTGTGTGAAGAAACGAAAGGTCCAGGTACTCCTGGAGGCTCCCCTGGCAGCCTAAGGGGGAGGCCCTGAGGGCAGGAACAGGACACCCCTGAGCAGGAAGGCATGGGGACTAATGCTGCCTCTCACTGGCTGTGTGGCCTGGGGCACGTCACCTAACCTCTCTGTGCCTGTTTCCTCACGTGTAAGCTGGGCGATGACAGCCCCCTCCCTGAAGGCTGTGTGTGTTAGTGGGTGTATGTGTGCAAAGAGCTTGGAAGGGCCTGGAACATTCTAGATGCTCAACAAACGTCAGCCACCATTCCTCCTGTTGTCGTCCCCACGAGGTTTCTAGCCGCTCGCAGCACCCCGGTGCTCCAGACGGGCTGCACCCCGTTCCAGCTCTGCCCTGCCCCCTCCAGCCCTGTGCTTGGCTGCCCAGGTTCGGATGAGGGGCCGTTGCTGTCCAGCGTACACGCTCTGCCCTCCATGGTCCTTTAATGAGGGGTCTCAAGGCCTCGACTGGGCAGGGGGCCGCCACCAGCAGGGCAAGCGGTGTCGCACGGAGGGCTCTGAGGGTCCCTCCTCCGGGACTGAGCTTCACCTCCTGTGCTGTGGGAGCTGAGTCCCCAGGTCCTGACCCTGACCCAGCACGAGAGCAGCTGCCGGGGTGCACACAGCCTGCAGGGGGAGGGCTGAGGGTCACGGGGCGCTGGACCTGCGAGGCTGACTGGGCTCTGCATGCCTGGGGTCCAGCCTTGCGCTCTGAAGCATGTGCCCAGCAGGCAGCTCAGCCACGGGGACCTGGACAGGAGGCTGCAGGGGAGACTGAGGGCTGGTTCACATACAGAGGGGCCACCACCCTCCTGAGCTGCGGGCTCAGGGGTAGGAGAGGCGGGAAGGGCCACCCCATGGGGCAGGGTGGTGTGCATGAGATGCCGGCGGGGGGCTGCCCAGGCAGGAGTTTGGCAGGGAGCAAAAGGGTGAGCAAGCTCCACGTGTGTGCTTGGGGGGGTGCGGCTGGCAGCTGCTCCCCGTCGTCTGCGTGCTTCTGCATTTTCAGAACCTCTAAAGAACAGGCACACACTTTATATAAAGGGGAAAAGCTAACTTTTTAAAAGAACAGAATGACTGCTAGTGAATAATTTGTTTCTGTCTTCCCTCTCTGTCTCTCTCGGGCATTCTCAGGACTCTGGGGGAGAGAGTGGGCTCAGGGGCAAGGGTGGACGTGGTGGAGAATTTTGCTCAAGGTCATAGAAACGGGTGGAGAAGAATTTGGGGCTCCCATCCATGGCTCACCCAAACCCCTCAACACGACCCAGGGATGACAGGTGTCTGAACAGATGCTTCCACCAGGCTGGGGCTGCCCAGACGTGGGAGCAGAGACCCCTGCCTCCCAGCTTCTCGGGAAAGGGCGCCCCGTCACGTCTCAGCTCAGCCGGGGCCTCCCCTCAGCCGATGTCCCCATGTCACTTACATTGATGATGACGGCCAGCTTCCCGACACCTCGGAGAATGTTGTACCAGATCCCT
This sequence comes from Hyaena hyaena, assembly GCF_003009895.1. NCBI lineage: Eukaryota > Metazoa > Chordata > Mammalia > Carnivora > Hyaenidae > Hyaena > Hyaena hyaena. The sequence goes on along the minus strand of NW_024080730.1, from coordinate 2,336,151 downwards.
GGGGGAGAAGAGAAGCACAGTTTCAAGGCCCCGCCTTGACCCGGATCTCAGTAACTCTGGCTCGCAGGCCAGCAGCCCCGCTGCGGTCCTCTGCTGGCGCTCAGATGCATGGCAGTGAGGACACGTCCTGGAGCTCTGGGTGGGGGTGCGGGGGGTGGGGGGTGGGCGTCCTGGCTGATGACGGAGCCTTGGCTCGGACTGGCTCAGAGGTGCTGAAAATCAGCCGCTCCCTGGGTGGTTCTGAGCCCTCCCCCATGAACCTGCTCACGCGCTGACTGCCTCGGACGAAGCCTTTCCTTCTAGAAAGACAAAGACTCAATTTGGGTGCAGTTCCTGCACAAAAGGGTCCAGGTAAGAGTAAGTGGAGCCCAAGAACGCGAGGTTTCGGTGTCCTAGACCCGTCACGGAGCTCTGGTGCGACAAGGAGCTATCTGGGGACAGACCAGACGTAGCGTCACAACCCAGGGCCCCTGGCTGCTGAGGCCGGCATCATGCCCTGAGTCTAGCAACTTGACATCAGCGACGTGTGAGACACTTCCTGTCTGGGGGCCCCCATTTCTGCTGCTGGAGGTTCGGTCTTGTACCTAATTACAGGCGAGCAGGAGGGTCCCCACACGGCACCCAGACAAATGCGTGTCCCTCCACCGGCCTCCCCAGCAGAGTCCGAAGGACCCCCTCCTCCTCCAGCCTCGCGGGGCCCCAGCAGGCCAGGCACGTGTCACGGCAGCTGCTGGGCTCAGAGCCCCGTCCCGGTGCTCTGTCCCTGTCCTGGGCTGATCTGAGTCGGGCGGGGGAAGGCAGCACTTCCTGGGAAGGGGGAGGGGCAGAGGCCTGGCATTCCGGTGTTACGGAGGGGGTGGCAGGGTTGGACATCTCTGCCTTAGCAGTGAGCGCTGGGGGCCCCGGGCCGCGTGGGGGGCCCGGCTCAGCCACAGCCCGAGGTCCACATGCGAGAGCATTGGGGTCTCCTGCTCCCAGCGCCCCGGCTGCGTCCGCACAGCCAGCGGGTGGAGCGCGCCGCAGACCCGGCTCTGCGAGGCCGCACGGGAGCAAGGGTGGCCTCCCTGCCTCTGGTGAGCGGCTCCAGCACCTGAGGGGGCCGGCACGGGACCTTCCTCGTGACTGTGGTGGCTTGCTCTCAATGCACCTTCGTGCCAGAACAGAGCGGGCAGACACCCACCCCGCCTGTGTCCCCTCCAGGTGGCGGATGGGGACGGGGCCGGGGGCGAGCGGGCGATGGCCTCAGCCGGGTGCCGCTTCCCCATGAGGTCGGCCGCCGTGCCTCCCGCCAGGCTGCTGGGGCCGGGTGACCCTTCTGCGGCCCCCAGGCCCCCGGGCAGGCGTGAGCAGCACCTCCCTGCGTCTCTCCCAGGGTCTTGCGTGGCGTCCGGCGCGTGGGGTGGACGCTGCTGGGTCCACGTTTGCCGAGTGACCACAAGAGGGTCGGGAGCCCTCTGCAAGCAGCCTGCTGGCACCAGATGGTGCCACCTCCGTGGGGGGCGATTCGCCGAGCTCGCTCGCATGCTACTTAAAAACACTGACTGGTGTTTGTAAATCAGGATGATGTGTTTTTAACAACCTCGATTTGCAGCAATCTGAGCCCGCCCCCCCCCCCAGCCCAGGTCCACGGGGCTGGCCTGGCGCCGTGGCTATGGTAGCGCCCCCTCCTGGCTGGCCCGCGCACCGCGCTTCTGTTCTTTGCAGGGCGAAGTCCCTACAGAAGTGATCCCAACTCCTGTCCCCGCTGAGGGGGAGGAGGGCTCAAGGACGAAGGGGGTGCCGGCTGCTCTGTGCCCCGAGGGCATCACCTGGGCCCGCTGCTCACTCGTCCGTCCGTGTGGCCCGCCTGGCCCTGTGGGCTCTGGGTTTGAGGCCCCTCAGACGCGGTGATGGGGCACGGGTAAGCCTGGTGTGGGCGGAGCGTCCGGGCAGGGGGCTCCCGGGGGAGGCGGCCCCACCGGAACGCAGTGCGGGGAAGAGAGACGGGTGACGAATGAGCCACAGGGGTGAGCAGGGGCAGTGGAGTGCTGAGGCCGGATGAGGCCGGAGGGCTTTCTGAGCCCAGGACGGAGCCCGGCGCTCGGGGCCCAGGACATCTCTGTGTCCAGGCCCGAGACCCCCCGTGGGAGCCTGCGCCGGAAATCATGGGGTCCTGTCCACAAAGAGCAAAACCAGGTCGCAGGCCTGGCCTGCAGGTCAGCCTCTCGCACGCCGCAGGGTCCTCAAGGCGCCCCTGCTGCCCCCGGGGGGGGGCGCTAACCCCCATTCCCGAGAACCGCACACGGGGCCCAGGAGCCGGACGTGGGCAGAGGCGGCACACCGGAAAGGCCCCGGAAACCGAGTGCAGCAGGAAGCGCACTGATCTGGTGTCACAGGCCGGGCCGGGAGGCTGGAGCCAGGTTCCCACTGCTGGCCCCCGCGGCGCCTCCCCCTGCACCGCCCCTGGGGCCCCGTGTCCCCTCGGGGTGCACACGGATCATAAGAACAGTACAAAGGCCCGTTCAAGGAAAGGTTACAGTGAAGGAGCCCATAAACACCTCGTGAAAGACGGGCAGATTATGCCTCCAGCCAAGCAGACAGGAACCAGGAAGTGAGCAGGTGACCCGTAAGAATAGAGAAAAAAGGGGAGCCGTGGGCAAGAGAAAGAAGACAGGTGTCCCAGCCTCGCTGGCGGGGGGCAGGGCGCCGGGGCGGGGGGGGGGGGGGTATGGTGGTGGCCGAGGCGCTCGCCCTCAGGGTGGTGGGTTTGCCAGCTTCAGGACGCGGCTGCAGGGGAGAGCAGGGCTTTGCCAAGCTAAGGATGCCAAAGCAAACACACGCCCGCCGGGGGCTGGCCCGGGGCCTCTGGGCGCCTGAGAATCAGGCCTTTGTCAGGGAGGCCACGCTCTTGTCTTTACCGCCACTGGGCTCAGGGCTGCAGAATTCCCGAGGGCTGTCCAGGGAGTGCCTGGCAAGCTGCCCTGTCCAGCCCTTTCCTTTTGGGGACTCTGCTGTGCACTATAAGCTTTTCCAGGCAAACCCTCTCCTCGTGGGCATGTGCAGGAATGGGGGAGCCGGTGGAGTGGGGGGGCTGCTGGGGGCTTGAGGTCTCCAGTTCCTGCTCGGCGTTGTTAACCACCTGGCCTCAGTCTCCCCATCCGGTAAATGGGACTGAGGATTTCCCCAAGCTTCCTCAAGAGGTTTCTTGGAGGACCGAACACTGAAAGCCTCAGGAAACAATCACGGCCCCTCCCCCAAGCCCGGCACAACCGTCTGGGGTTGATCCTAGAGCAGGGCGCCAACTGCCTGGTTCGCCCACATGGGTGACAGACAGGAGCTCAGCGTCCTGACCTCTATATTTGGGCCCCAGCCCTGGCTCTGGGGCCCCTCCCTACACAACGGCAAGGTTTCCTGGCCCCTGAAGGACCCCCTGTGGATCCCCCCCGCCCCCCCGGAAAAGCCACCGAGAATCACCAACAGGAGGCCACGCGGGGGCTTGCGAAGGGCGCTTTCCTACAATTCAAGCTGGGAGAGCGTGTGTAGGAGGGGCCAGAGGGGGGCGCTGGAGGGGGGCGGGTGTCACCACCAGAGGCTGGCAGGGCGGGGCCCCCAGGGGCCAGGCGCGGACGGAGGAGCCCCGCTAACACAGCGGGACGTGGTGGCCGAGGGGCATGTCCCACGGGGGAGAAGCCCAGGCGGATCAGCGAGATTAGTCCGCCCTGGTGGGGTCCCAGCGCCCGGCGCCCCCCGGAAAATGACCACATGCCTATCACGCCGTGCACTCTGTGTCCTCCAGCAATGAGCAGCGACCTGCCCTGCTGACTCGACCTGTGCCAAACGGGACTTCAATGTACCTTTGTGACTTTCCATCTCATTTCAAGATAAAACGGGCACTTTCTGCCTTCACCTTGACATTCAGTTGCCTCACATGGAGATCATCATCCTCACTGCTGACGCTGCAGCCAGTTCCCACGCTCCCCGCGAGCGCGGCCCCCCATAAACCCCCAGCCTCTCCTGCACGGCAAGGAGGAACCTTAGGGACTCAGGGTTAGCACCCGTGGGCTCTGGCCCCACAGGCAGGCCACGCGGCGCCTTCCTGAGTCCTGCCTCCCCTTTCCTGTTTCTGACTGTTGACTGACTAAACAACAGCCTACTTAGAACGGCACCAGCTCAGCAGACACCGGCTGCCCGTCTCGCTCTGTCTGTGCTCCAGGGGCCACATGGTCCCCGTGTGGGGGTGCGGAGGGCCTCAGAGAGCACGTGCACCCTGGGGACCTACTGGTGCAGGAGGCAGGCGGCGGGGACAGGCAGACATCGAGGCACTGTCGCCCTCAGGAGGCCGGGGCTGTGCAGGAGCCCCCCACGCCCGCCCCCCACGTCTCCATCCTGGATGGGTGCGGCAGGAGCCTGTGGGGACGTGCCTGACCCCATGCGGCCTCTCTGGGCTGGGCTCCTGGGGGGCAGGACCCCTCCCCCACAGCCGGCACGCCCGAGAGTCACTCACCGATGTCTTTGGCCCTGACCGCCACTGGCCTGCGCAGCTCGGTGATGAACTTCTTGGCGTCCAGGCGGATCTCGATGATGTTGTTCAGCAGCGCGAACAGCGGGGCCAGAGGGAAGGACGCGACAAACAAGGTGACAAAGCCGAACTGGATTACTGCAAGGAGGGCAGGCCAGTGAGCTCACAGCCGTGCCTCTCGGCCCCACGGCGGGACCCCACGGAGGGACCCCACGTGCCGCTGGCTGAATAAACCGGGTGGGCTGGGTCTGGCTGGCATTCTGCCTCTGACACGCCCCCTGCACCCATCTAAGAGGGGCCCTGGGGACACACCCAGTGCAACCCCGGGTGACAGGGCGAGGAAAGGGCTGCAGGGAGATTCCAAACTTCACTCTGGCCCTGGGTGCTGACCCCAGAATAACGAGCAGGCACCGCTTACTGTACATCTAATCTCAACAAAGGAGGAGCAGGAAGGCCCGGACGCAGTCCTGACTGCCGGCCTGGGCTGGCGAGGGCCTGTGGGGCAGAGCCTGAGCAGTGGGGGGCCTGGACCCGGGGATCTGCCAGCATCCCTGCGTCTCCAAGAGCCCCCATCGGGGAGCCGGCCGGGGCCCACCGTCCAGGACAGTCAGCCTCACGTCCCTCCTCTTGCTCATTATCCTCACGGTCAAGACACTGGCCATGAGGGGCTTCACCCTCGGGGGCCGCCGTCGCGCAGGGCCCGGCTCCCGGGGGAGGTCGGGTAAAGGCTGCTGAGCGGAACGAAGGCGGCTGGTTCAGGAAGTGTACAGACTGTCCGAGGGCCCTGGCTGCCAGGCAGTAAACAAGGAAGCCGGCAGAATGTCACCGTGCACCTGGGGTGCTGAGTGCGGCCATTGTTAGCGCCGCAGGGGGGGGCCCCAGGGGAGCCTCCGCCGGGAGCTGGGCCCGAGGGACGCTTGTGCGGATGAGGCCTCGTCTGAAGCAATGGAGGTGTCGGACAAGCTTGGCCGTGGGCCCCGCTGGGCTGCCCAGGCCCGAGGCTGTGGGGTCCGCACTCCCGCGTGGGGCGGCCTCGTGTTGTGTGGACCGAGAAGTGGGGAGGGGAGCTGGTGCTGGTTCAAGGCTGGGCGCTCCCAGCTGCGCTTCTCTCCAGGCTCGGGCACCATGCACTGCAGGAGCCCCGCGGGGTCTGTCCGCCCGGAGCCCGGCAGCGGGTGCGGCGTGGGCCACAGGGTGGGCGGCTCCCCGGCCGCGCAGGGGCCTGCACCAGGGGTCCTGCCACACCAGACAGGAAAGCGATGCCAGCTCCAGCCTCCGTAGGAATTGAAATCCGGGGAGGCATTTGTCTCCTGCCAGCGACGGCCGCTCTTCCTGCTGTCTGCCCCCCGCTGGCCTCAGGCAGGTGACAGGGACCCTCCTCCTGGACCCAGGGCTGAGTCTACGCAGCCCGGTAGGGAGCGGGCCCACGGGGGCCCACGGGGGCGAGGGACCTGCCTGACCTTCTCTGGTTCATCTTGGATTTTGTTGCAGGAGAAAACAGAGTGGCGTCTGAGCACCGCACGGTTCCCATTTTTCAGTCTTAAGATGCTTTTCCTTCTGAGTCAATGGCAAGGTTCTTCTTGAACACTCATCTGGGAAGCTGGGCATGACACTGACTTCGCTGATATTTGTTAAAAATGCCAGGTCGCAGGCCCCACCCTGCACAGACCAGGCCCCAGAGCCAGCATTTAAAATGTGCTGTCCGTGGTGGCCAGGGGCCCTCCACTCTGGGACCCTCTGCAGGGGTCTTCCTGACCGCCTTTGCTGGTCTGTTCACTAAGCGAACGTGTACCAAGTGCCCACCATAAGCCGGGATCTGTTCTGGGCGTAGGGAGTATGGCCACGAAAGGGAAAAAGGGTCCTGTTTTCACAGAATGTCCATCACTGCGCTGGGAGACAGAGGCAAAGGCATGACGGGGACTGCAGATGTCAGCTGGGGCTGAGGGTCAGAGCGGGGGGGAGGCAGAGGGTCACAGCTGTGCAGGGGAAGGGCTGACCCTTTAAACCCTGTGGTCACGAAGACCCCTCTGGTGGGGTCTGAAGGGAGAGAGCAGGCCATGCAGGTATTAGGGAAAGAGCATGCCAGGCAGGGCACAGCTAGGGCAAAGGCCCTGTGGCAGGCATGAGCTCCGAGTGTTTGGGTGACAGCACAGGGGCCAGTCTGGCTGGAATGGAGGGAGGAAGTGGGGCTGAGGGGCTCCAGGCGGCCACGCAGGCCGCACTTGCCCTTTCCCCACTTCTCTCTTGTTTAAAAAAATTTTTTTTAATGTTTTATTTATTTCTGAGAGAGAGAGAGAGAGAGAGAGAGAGCGAGGGGCAGTATGAGCAGGGGAGGGTCAGAGAGAGAGGGAGACACAGAATCTAAAATAGGCTCCAGGCTCCGAGCTGTCAGCACAGAGCCCGACGCGGGGCTCGAACCCACGAACCGCAAGATCATGACCCGAGCCGAAGTCGGACGCTTCACCGACTGAGCCCCCTGGGCGCCCCCCCCTTCTCTCTTGACCACACTGAGAGTCGCGTGCCACCTCTGAGCACCCTCCTGTCCAGTGACACCATAGCTGGTGACAAGGCTCCATCCCTGGGTTATCTCCTCTTATTCTTAAGTTTGTTTATTTATTTTGAGAGAGCGCACGAACAGGAGAGGAGAGAGAGAGCCCCAAGTAGGCTCCACACTGTCAGCACAGAGCCCGGGGTGGGGCCCAAACTCGTGAACTGTGAGATCATAACCGTATCAAGGGTCAGATGCTTAGCCCACCGAGCACTCCAGACCCCCGTCCAGGGCAGGGGGCTGCAGCCGGCCCCCCGGCCCCCACTCACTCATCTCCATGTACTCCGGGGTGAGGCCTGCGAAGGGCTCCAGCGTGTAGTCCACTTCGTAGCGCTGCCTCCTCTTCCCATACTCGTCGTGGTCCGAGGGGCTCTGGCGCCTCAGCCGCAGGTAGCGGATGAACTTCTTCATCTTCCTGAGGGGACACACCATCACTTCAGTTAGGGGTCTGGGAAGACGGGTTTGGGCGCTGGGGACTGTCACCTCCAAGTTGTGCTTCTAATGCTCTGAGCCGTCGAGTCTTTAAAGCCCTGACCTAACGCATCTGCGAAGGCTTCTCCGTCCAGGATTTCCTGTGCCCTTCCCCGCAGAGGCAGGGGTCAAGTGTGGGCATAGCAACAGGTGCATGGAGGGTACACGGCCACCTGAAGCCCCAGGAAGGGCTCGGTGTCAGGGGTCAGCGCGGTGGGGGGTGGGGCGGGGGTCACAGAAAACCATCCCATGTCCCTGATTGCAGAGGGCAATCTGCTGAGGAAACAGGACGTGACTCTCAAAGGGACCAGGGACACAGAGCCTCCAGCTGGTCCACTTGCCGACCACAGGGAGCCGGCTTGTGTGTCTGGGGGTGCCTGTCAGTACCCCGAATCCTCAGCCCGCTGCGGAGCAGGGGGGGTCATCTCAGCCTCCGCCCCCTCCTAGTCCCCCATGGGGTAGCTCTGTCCTGCCTCTCCTTGCCTGCCCTCACCACCTCCCTCTTCCTGGTGCCCCATCCTGGTCCAGGCCCCAGCCACCTGTCCCCCACCCAGACCACCACAGGGCCCCATCCCCCACCCCTGGCTCCGCGTGGGCCCAGGGCCACAAAGCACTCACGGGATGCCAATCTCAAACAGGTTGTTCTGAATGAGCTGCTTGCCAAGCATGATGATGCTGAGCTGGATACAGAGCTCCATGAGGCAGCCGCCCGGGGCACACTGCGGGACAGAGAGCAGGTGCCTCAGCCCCCTCCCCCACTGCGGGACAGAGAGCAGGTGC
>NW_024080730.1:2134392-2326848 GCF_003009895.1 Hyaena hyaena | reverse complement strand
CCCCCTCCCCCACTGCGGGACAGAGAGCAGGTGCCTCAGCACCCCCTGCCCCTGCCCATCCTGGACACCTGGAGACAGGCCGCCATCCCCAGTGAGGGGAGGTGGGTTGGAAGTGTCTTTCACAGACACATGTCTACGTCCTAACCCCCAGAGCCACAGAAAACGAGCTCATTTGGAAAAGGGTCTCTGCAGTTGTGACCAAGTTAAGACGAGGTCACGGTGTATTAGGGTGGCCCTGATCCAGTCACTGGTGTTCTTGGAAAAAGAGAAAACAGACGCACGGAAGACTGACAGACTAGAGGGCCGGCCGAGGACGCCAGCAGCCCCCGCAGGGCAGAGGCCTGAGGAACCGCTCCTGGGCCTCTGAAGGGAGCACAGCCCGCTGGCTCCGTGATTTTGGACTTCTGGTGTCTAGAACCATTACGCGACTACACATTCCGGATGTTCTGGGGCCGCCTGATCTGTGGTCTCTCGTTACAGCGGCCCCAGGAAGCTGATGCACGTTGCCTCCAGGCTGTCAGGGCTGGAGCGAGGCCGAGCGTCAGGAGCACAGTGCCAGGGAGGGGGCACTGGAGGGGCTGGACCCAGGGGCTCCTCTTCCTCCCGAGGGCGGGGCCTGGTCCCACGTACGGCTGTCCCTCCACAGGCCCCGCACGGGGCCTGGGCGGCTGGCCACGCCTCTGAGGCCTAATGTCCCTGTCCCCTGTCCTTGGTGGGCCTGCACCAACTGCCTCTCAGGCCGGTGACGGACCAGAGGCTCCACTTGTCCACGTGAAGAGAGCTCAAGGGACACAGGACAACCCTGTGGGGGCACAGCGGACCCCTCCACGGGCCCGGGACAATGTTTTCCACCCTTACCATGGAATTTATGTCAGAGTGCCACAATTTCATTTAAAAAATGATGTCCGTTGTTTTAATCTACTTTACAAAGTCATTTCTCCAATTTCCGCAACCGTTAAAGAATCTGGCGGTATATCGTTTATGTAAAGAACGAGTCATACGAGGGGAGGGCACTTCACGGGCTTTTCGCAAACGTGTTACTGCGGGTGAGGCCCACGTCTCGGGATGCGCAGAGGCCGGCACTCGGGGGGTCGAACCTCTAGGCTGTGCCCTGGGCAGCCAGATCGCCCTGTGCCCAAGCCCAGCCCAGTCCTCTCCACCCTGTTTCACAGCGTCTTTAGCAGAAGACCTATCCCCCGTTTTCCAATAAGCTGGATTATTCTGGGCATCGCTGACTAGTGCCCCTGAGACCTGGATCTCGGGTGGCCCTGGGGCCCGCTTGGTCTGACGGGGCAGCAGGAGCAAGTCTAGTGGCAGGTGCGCCAGCCAGACCCACGGTGGCTGGAGCGGCCAAGGAAGCCCAAGGTCACCAGCGCTGATTTAGGGGACAGAGGTGGGCATCTCTATGTTAAAGTAAAACAACGAAGCTAGTTCTGTTTCTTCCCCATTAATCCATCTTAATCAGAAACAAGAGCGTTCCAGATATCAGAGGAAAGGGAAAAAAACACAACTGGCGTTATTTTTTGGTTTCTCCTTCGAGGGTAACCCTGCATGGACACGCCGAGTAAGATCAAAGCCCCGCGCCGCAGCCAGACAGCAGGGGTTCCCCCAAGGAGGGAAACGCTGCTTGACAAGCTTTGCTTCTGCTGAGCCCACTGTGGGGACAGAACCAGGACGAACACGCGGTCAGTTACCTCCTCCATCCGGAAAGAACGGAAAATGTACACGTAGTCGCCCGGTCGGCCGACAAACCTGCGAAGAGTGGGGGTGGTGGGAGGGGGGGCAGCGCAGGGAGACCCCGAGGAGGGGGCTGGGCCCCCCTGTACCACACCCCCAGGCTGAGCCAGAACCGCTGTGCTGTGTCGAGTTCCAGGGACTCCCAAACCCACGGAGGTGAGAGGAGACGGAACCTCAGTGGGAAACCAAGAGGCAAGGGCCCCTCCCCCACAGGGGGCAGGGTGGGGGTGGGGAACGGAGGCTAAGCAGCCGGACAGAGGACCCTGCCACCTGCCAGGTCAAGTCAGGTGGGGGAGGGGAGGTCCCGGAGGCAGCCTCTCCATCCCCTGCAGGACGTTCAGGGCAGGGACCTCCCAGGGCCTGCTCCGCTGTCCTGCATGATCTCAGGGGAGCCCCGACCCCTTGGCTGGGCTCTGTGACCCTGGGGTGGGAGGGTGGCCACGAAACCACACGATGCTGAGGAAGAGGACTTTGGAGAGGTTCTGGGATCAGACCTGCTAGCCCCTGGCAGGAGGGGCGCTGGGAGTCTTGGGGCGGTTGGCCACAAGCCCCTCCAAGCCCAGGGTGGCACAGACGGTCCTGGCATAGGGTTCACCCACCACTAACCGGAACAACAGGCTAGCTGTGACTCTGCCCTTCTCCTGACACCCCAACTTGGTCATCCCGCCCTCCTATGAGGGCACCTGGAGCTTGCTGCCCGGGGTCCCCGCTGCCTAGAGTCCCTGCTGTCTGGGGTCCCCGTTGCCTGGGGTTCCCCACTGCCTGGGATCCCCACTGCCCAGGGTCCCCGCTGTCCGGGGTCCATGCTGCCTGGGGTCCCCATTGTCTGGGGTCCCTGCTGCCCAGGGTCCCCGCTGTCCGGGGTCCCTGATGTCCGGGGTCCCTGCTGTCTGGGGTCCCCGCTGCCCAGGGTTCCCCACTGTCTGGGACCCCGGTAGAAGCCCGGTCTCTCCATGAGCTCGGTGGCAGTGAGAGCCACACTGAGCACTCTGCCCTGGGCCTTGACCCCCACCCACAGGGAGGTGGGGGAGAGTCGCTACCACACTGGGAGGAGCACGTTGGGAAAGACAGTTTCAGTAACTGAAGTCCCTACCTGCCTTTGAAGAAAGCCACGTAAAAGATGGGGGTGTAGGAATTCACGAACTTTAGCAGGAAAGCCTTGAAGATGAGCCTCTCCTCGAAGCTCTTCTCTGTCTTTGGGACCTCTAGAAGGAGTGAGACACACGTGACCACTTGCCTCCCCCCCCATGCGAACGAAGCTCAGAGAAGGTAAGCGAGCACCTGAGGCCCCGCGGCAGGAAGGTGGCCAAGGTCGCACACTCACCAATCTTGGTGAGCCACCTGGCGATGCAGCCGTACACCTCGTCCAGGAGGATGATGACCACCAGGTTGATGATGACCGCGGTGGCCGTGACCGTGACCCGGATGTTGGACCGCACGGACGGGGAGGAGTTCATGGCCAAGGCTGCAGCTGTGGAGATCCTGTAGATGATGACTCCCAGGACGATGGCGAAGGTCACCGCGATCTGCAGAGGGAGGAGGTCCCGTCAGAGACCCCATGCCCCCTGGCTCCGCCCCCCGCCTGGCTCCGCCCCCCGCCTGGCTCCGCCCCTGCCCAGCTCCGCCCCCACGCCTGCAGCAACTCCACTTCAACAGGGAGATGGGCTCTCCTCACCCCCTCTACTCGATGGCAGAAAACCTTCACAGATAGATGAATGAGGGATTAGTTTCTGCTTTATGAAAAAAGACTGAGTTCAGAGAGACTAAGTAGCCAGGCCAGGGCACCCAGCTCACCAGCCGGGACTTACTGGGTGAGACCACCAAGCCTGACATTCCCGGGGTCTCTGCTGCTGCCTGCCGCGGGGCACCGAGCCTCCTTGCCCGCCCACTGGCCCCAGCAGGGCACAGGGTGGTTGAAACCCCAGGGGCCCGCCTGGCTGGTGTGAGCCAGGCTGACTTTGCGGGGAGGGCTTTTGTGGCCCTGAGTGGGAGGCAGGCGGTAACGGAGGTTGGGGGGGGCAGCCCCAATATTGGGCAGGCAGGGCCGCAGGCCTGGCTGGGACAGACAGACTGGGACCCTTCTCCCAACCTCTCCAGGAGCTCAGCGCTCACCTGGCCACACCTACCAGTGGCCCAGAACATTCCAGCAAACTCAGGCTGGTGGCTGCCTGGGAGGCGGCTGAGCACTGCTGGGATGGTGACTTTATTCCACGTGGAGCAGTCTCTCTGCCTGGGTTCCTCTTCCTCAGAGGCCCTAACTCCCCGGACAACCCCATCCTCACACTGTCCTGAAGACGCGGACAGCCCCCGCCCCCCACCAGGACGCACTGAGGACGGATTGTGGCTGAGTCCAGCTGCCGGCCAAGCCTGACTCCACCTGTGGGCAAGGCCCCGTGCCCTGCCCGTTCCCTTCTATGTGACCCGTGTCGCTTCCTCCCGTGAAGGGTGCGGAGGGCAGGCCCTGCCCCGTCAGGCTGGTTGCTCGCGGCTCCTGGGACCGCCCTGCAGAGGCATGGGGCTATGCCCTGCGTCTCAGGTCACAGCTTGGAAAGTCTGCGGCTGCCGCACCCCGACGGAGGCTGCTGCCATCAGAAATCTAGGAAAACTCCTATATTAAACTTCGCTTTTGCACACAGCTGTGGGTGCCCGGCGGTGACCACACCCTGCTCAGGAAGCCTTGGCAGCCCACGCCACACCCTGACCCAGCTCCCTGGCCAGCTCTGGGAGCCAGGGCTTTCCTCGGAAACTCCCTGGCTCCTGCCAAGGGGCCCCTCCCGGGGGAGGGCACCACCCTGGCCCCAGCGACGGCCCCGAGCCAGCACACGGAGGTGCAGACGGGCAGCAGACCCACAGGGTGACTCAGTGAGGAGGGTGTCCCCCTCTCCCTGCCCAGGGGCGGCGTGCCCCCTCGACAGCCTCACTTCCCATGGGCAATCCCCCCTCTGGGTTTAAAGGGCCCCAGGGGTCTGGCTGGTGTGTTCACAGTGGCCTGCCCGGGCCCGGGAACGTGGGGGCGCACTCGACCAGGGTTTGCTCAGCGAGCAAAGCTCCTGGGTGGGGGACAGAGCTGGGACTGATTCATCCCTGAGGGATGAAGACATTCCCCAACACCTCCAGTCGGGTTCACACAGAGCAGGGGCACTCCAGGGGCAAGGCGCCTGAGTGGCACCTGGTGGCCTGGGGAGAGGGACAAGCCTGTTTGTGACCTGTTTCCTCGTCAGCAGGAGGGGGTGGTATCAGGCTAGGCAGGCTGTGAGGACTCAGTGGGACCCCCCGCAAGGCTCTCAGGCCACTGGCCACAAACTGGGCACCGGTCCACGGCAGCCAACCCCAGGCCCTGGGTACTAGCCCACACCTAACACAAAGCCCCCGGGTGGACAAGCGGCCAGCCATTTTTACAGTGCCCGCAGGTGGCCCCGACCTCTTGGGGAGGATGAAAGAACAGCTAGCAGGGGGCTGAGGCCTTCCAAGGATGAGACTCAACCAATGTGGGGTGAAAGCCCCCAAAGAGCCAGGGCGTTGGCGGATTTAAAGCAGCAGGGTTGGTGATTCACAGACCCTGGGCCTCGTGGCTGCCTCGGACATGGGACACGCGGGCGCTGCCTGCGAAGCGGCTCCTGACTTGTGTCCTGTCTGTGTGTTATTTATTTCATGATTTTCTTTAAAAAAATCCTCAGTTTTGTCTTAACATGTGGAATTTCAGGTTTGAACGACTAATTACTTCAACGTGTCACCCTAGGGGTGAAAGACGGGTATCGGGGACCGCAGGATGCCATCTCACGTACCCTGGGGCACGTGGGTCCCCTTGGGGTCTCTGTGGAATCCTGGTCCCCTCCCATTTTAGGGGGCAGTGGTGGGGCCTCCCCCCACCCTACATCCTGGGACAAGAGCAGACGGCACATGGTCGCCCGACTCTGGTCTCGGTGAGCACACAGCTCTCCCTGTGGGCCTCCCGGTCTCTCCCACCTCAGCCTTCCGGAACTTACCATGAAGACAATGGAGACCAAGTTGGTGACGTAGGCCGTGAATCGATCTCTCCAGGTCAGCTTCACCTTGTCTGTCTGCAACAGGAAACAACACTGGGTCACCCGGTGGGAGCCAACGCGGTGGAAAGAGGTCTGTGCGCACACGGTTGGTGGGGGGGGGGGGGCGGTAAACGACTTGGACAAACGGAAATACTCAGAACACCTTTTAAACAAATGCTTGCAGGTGACGAGTGAAAGCAGACACCCAGCGTCCAGGGAGGGGTCTGGGGTCTGACCGCCTGTCAAACGACGTCACGTAATCGTAGAAATAGCGTTTAAAAACGTGGTTTGTCTGTGTCGAGGGCATCACGGCGCCCAATGCCTTTCTAAAATAGATGCTGAGACCCACGTCTGGAAGAAGGAGCCTGCGTCTGTGCAATGTCTCACGTGGGAGGTGAGACGATCTAAGGTGTTTTGCTCTCTGCCACCCAGACCATAATAGTTATTTTTCCTCGGCGGGACAAGCCGAAACAGGCAGCTGGCTCTGCAAGGTAACACCTGCCGGCCGCGTAGCAACGGTGAAATGTGGCGCCTCGTGGCCCCAAGGCCCCCTGGCTCGGGGGCAGCCCAGTCTGGCGGGCCCGTGCGTAGCAGCCGGTCACTAACCCGCGAGGTTTCAAGAACAGGGGTGGATTTTTAAATGAGGATATGCATGTATCTATCAGGTCAGACAGTGCAGGCAAGGGCATCGCATGGACGCCGCGCGTCCGGGGCCGGGGGGCATGCGTGTTAGTGGGAGAACGAGAAGCAGGCAGCTGTGACAAGCATGATTCACAAGCTCCAAGTAAGACCGGGCCCCCCCTCACCCCCCCACCCCGATCTCGGACCCACCGTAGCCATGCAGTGACATCTCAACACACGTCACAGCTCGACGGGTGAGGGAGGAAGGCACAGCGGCGTGGACATGAATGTTAAGAAAAGGACACAACAGACTTCGTGGAGGAGAAACACAACGGACTTCAATCGTCGGCAAACAAGCCAACACTCGCGTTGCCCCGAAGTAGAAAAGTACCAATTTCACCCCCGCCATGGCTGTCTTAACCCTCTGCTTCCATTTGTTTGGTGACTCCTCTGGAATATGCCGGCACTTCTGAGGGCGGGTGGGGGGAACAAGAGAGCACCGTGGGGTGAAGTGTGGCGAGGCTCGGGGGCCGGGGGGGCCTGACCCCAGCACCCCCTCGGCGGCAAGCTCGCCCTTCGTGGGCTGGCTGCCAAGGCTGATTCCGGTTCTGGGCGTTTGGAGCCACTAAGGGGTGGCGGCAAAAGTCTGGGCACGGGAGGCGGGGCTTTCGAGATGGACCCCAGCGGGGAAGGCCGGGCGGGGCTCTGAAACGCCCACTGGTGAGATGGCCACTGTCCTCCGGATGGCGGGCAGCAGGCAGAGACAGGTTACTCTGAGCAGTTTAGGCTGGTGGAGGAAGCCACGCCCAGAAGTGCAAGTTCATATGCCAAATAAGGGGCAGGTCTCTTTTTCTTTCATAACTGAATTTGGTGCCTTAGCTGGGGGAGCAATTACAGCCATAAAGCAGCCGCTAGGAGCCCAATGAAACAGAGGAGAAAATCCGGGGTGTGCCCGCCAGAAGCACACGAGCCCTGGGGTCACCACCGGAGTCCTGCGTGAAGGAACCGGGCACCTCTGCTGTTCTCATGACCATGGCCAAGAGGCGGAGTCACAGAGTCCGGGAGGCGCCCTTGGCACGTCTGCCCAGATCTGCCATTCGGGCTTGGTTAAGTCACTCGACTTCAATGGATGTCATGTGTGCCACAAAGCCTACTGCTAAGAGGTGCCACCGTGAAGCCACGTGGACGGTCTCGTGGGCCGTACGGGCTGGGGGAGGGGGAGGCCGCACTGAACGCAGGTCTCGGCGGCCCACCGTGAGGCCCGCAGGGCGGTGTCCACACTCTCCCTCTAGGAGGAGGCAGTGAGCTGGAGAGTCTAACGGGCCTGATCAAAGCTGCTGGGCGCCTGCTCCGAAGGCAGGGGGCACGAGAATGTGCACACGTTCTGATCTGTTTAACTGAAAAGACGACCTCATCTGGGGTGACGACTCACACCCTTGCGCTCATCTGCAATCCCACTCGAACCCTAAGAGCGTGTGCAGGGAGATGCACCCCCTTCCCGGCCGCAGCAGGGCTAAGCCGGGCTCTTGCCGGGCTCCAGGAGCTGTGGCCTGAGGGGGGGGTTCTGGCCAACTGCCGCTGCGGGCGCCTGGAGCGAGCAAACCCTGACCGCGGACCACGCTTAATAGGAGATGCCCAGGGTTCACCTCGTCTGCCCCAGAGGCCGAGAGCGTGACTGTGGCCCGGGGGGCTCGGGGAGCGTGTTTCCCACCCTCCAAGGACTGACAGAGACTTCCCCAGCCGCAGGTGGGGGCCGACGGGGGCCAGCGCACTCCACGTGTGTCCCAGGGCACGGAAAACACATTCCTTACAGCCACACACTCCAGAGGCTGCACACAGAAGGCAGCCAGTTTCAATGAGAGGTTCGGGGAGAAACAAAGTTGCTTATTATGCACAGGTGGTGACCTTGAGGATGTCATAAAGCACCTCTCTCTCATTCCCACGTCTGTGAGGGAAACGGAATTGGCTGTTTGCTCGGGGATGCTGGTTGGGCAAACCCTCCGACTGCATAATTCAACATCGAGTGCAAGGGGTGCGCACACTGAATGTCAAGTGTCCTGTGAAAAAGCTACAAAGCTACCTGGTCCTTGATGGTGACATGCTGGCTGAGGTCTGAGATGCCCCAGGACAGGTCAAGGAGGTGGACCCACAGCAGAGCTTGGCAAACTTCAGCCTGTGGACCAACCCTGGCCCCTTGCTTGTTTTGTTAGATAAAGTTTTATTGGAACCCTGCCCTGAGATATTTATTATCTGGCCCCTGTTTGGAGTCTGGGCCCTGGTCTACACCACGGACAAGTGCACGGTGCTTGCTGACTCCCAGGCTGCACCGCGGACGAGCACAGGGTGTTTGCTGACCCCTGGTCTACACTGCTGACGGGCGCACGGTGTTTTTAGGAAAGCCAACCGGCAGTGGCCACCGTACCTCTTTGTTTTTGGATTCTTTCCTCAGCGACTTCTCCAAAACTCTGGCTTCGTATTCGGCTCTGGGATGATCCTGTGAAAAAACCAAGTCGACACGGGGCCGTGTTAATTGTGCGATTGCGACCCTCCACGTGAGCCCACAAGACAAACTCAGCCCTTGGCCTCGGGCGCCCTGGGGGGCAGTTCATGGCTTGGCTGCTGTCCCCTTCCCGTCCAGGACTCTCGCCCTCGCTGGGAAGCCCGACCTCTGGGCGTCCGCGTCCGGAGGCAGGCGGTGTGCGCGAGGCTGCGGCCCCCGCCCGGCCGCCCACTTCCCGTCCTGAGCGCCCAGCCATGAACTGGCCCCCGAGACGGTCTGGCGGGGGCCGTGGGGGTCGGAAGGCGGCAGTGCGCGTCAGCGAGCGCGGGCAGACCCGAGGCGCCGGCCTCGGGCGAGCCCAGAGCAGGTCAGCGAGGGTGCGCTGGAACGGAAGAACAGGGTTAAGAGAGGCCCGGAGGAGGGGAGGAAGCAGAGAGCCCTGCCCGCGGTGGAAGCCGGGAGCCGCGCGGCACAGACGCATCGGTGCGGGAGGAGGCCCTCTTCCGGGGAGACAGGCCGCGGGGGGGCAGAGGAGTGACAAAAATCCAAACCTTGACCGCCTCCTTCGGGGAACCAGGACGTAAAAACAGAAACAAAAAGACTGCGTTACTTTGTGTTGTTTTTCTAAGAAACCGGCCGCGTCCTCTTGAGTTCACGTTCTTAACTAGGAAGAAAGCAGGTGGACGCAGTGGACCAGGCGGGCGCGGGGCTGCGCGGGTCGCTCCCGCAGCGCATGGGGCTTCGGGGCCCCAGGGGTGTCGGAGACTCGGGGGGAGGGCACGCAGGCCAGCCCACTGCGCTGGCTGCCAGCTCGGGGTCAGACCCCTCCTGGAGGGGCTGCCTTCCCCTCAGTGACCAGCTCCCCCGGGGGCCCTACAGCCTTGGGGGGGCGGAGGCTCCCTGTGGGGAACTCCTTCCAGTGGGGACCGGTGTCCAACGGCTCTGACAGCCACCCTAAAACCAAGCCTCTGAGCTGTCGGGGTGAAATCACGGGGAGGGTCCCCGAGGGGTGGAACAAAGGGGAACGCCCCCCACCATGGCCCCTTGCTTTCCCCCAACCACAGGCACATCACTCTAAATCTCCTAAAAGAATGCTAAGGCTGCTTTTTGTTCTACTTGGATATTTCCACAGAAAGTTACAAGGCCAGGTGGAGGCCAGGTGGACGGCTGGGCCGTGGGGCAGGGCGCCGGGTGCCACGTGGGGCTGCACCCCGAAAGAGCTGCCGCCGGTGGTGGGTAGCCGGGTGCCCGGTCCTGGGCCCTCCCCGCAGCCGGGCCCTGCTCCAGATCTACTGACCCTTTAAGACCCCCTGAAGCCCCCTGAGCGAGGACTACTCCTCAATGTGCATTTGAGAGGCGTGGACACCGAGGCGCAGAGATGCCCGGGTCACACGGCGAGGGCGGGACCCAGCCGCCTGGCGCCTGAGGACGCGTGTCTCTCTGAGCCGCTGTGGCTCTCTCACCCCATGTCTATCGACGGCACTGTCGGCACGCAGTCCGGCACCGGCCTCCCTGGCTGACCAGGAGCCTGCCCTTCCGTCCCAGGGGGCGTGGCGTGTGGGGAAACACAGAGGACTTAACGACATCAGTGGAAGATGATGTCCATGTCACAGTGAAAGTGCATGAGAGGTTTCTTAAAAAAAAAAAAGCATGTAGGGCTGCCTGGCTGGCTTAGTTGGAAGAGCACGTGATTCTTGACCTTGGGGTCATGAGTTCAAGCCTCAAGTTGGGGTACAGTTTATTTATTTTTAAATATTTTTATTTATTTCTAGCAGAGAGAGAGAGACAGCGTGAGCAGGGGAGGGTCAGAGAGAGAGGGAGTCACAGAATCTGAAACAGGCTCCAGGCTCTGAGCTGGCAGTCAGCACAGAGCCCGACGTGGGGCTCGAACCCACGAACCCTGAGATCATGACCTAAGCGAAAGTCGGACGCCTAACCGACTAAGCCACCCAGGCACCCCGTACTGTTTACTTTAAAAATAAAATAACACAGGGGCGCCTGGGTGGCTCAGTCGGTTAAGCGTCCGACTTTGGCTCAGGTCATGATCTCACAGTTCGTGGGTTCGAGCCCGGCGTCGGGCTCTGTGCTGACAGCTCCGAGCCTGGAGCTGCTTCGGATTCTGTGTCTCCCTCTCTCTTTGACCCTCCCCCGCTCACGCTCTGTCTCTCTCTCTCTCAGAAATAAATAAAACATTAAAAAAAATCAAAATAAAATAAAAACATGAAAAAAAATTAAGAAACCATAAAAAACAAACAACAAGCACGTGTTTCATAAAAGTCAGTTTCAGGGCCTGCGCTGCAGCCCTGCCCTGTCCGCGCTCAGTGTGGGGGCCGCTCTCCTTAGTCCGTCTCCTGCCCCAGGGAATTCTGGTCGGAGCTACCAATTCCGGATGGGGCAGTGGCCAGGGTGCCTCGGGGCAGGGGCCTCCCCAGCCAGGCCCGACTGCAGGCGGAGAGCGAGGCTGGCCCTCCTGGACCCGCCCGGCCACCCCAGACGTGACGGGGTCAGTGCGGGGGGGCCGGGCTGTCCTCGGGGGCTTCGAGACGGAAGGCTCGGAGATGCAGGCCCCAGGGAGACGGACGGGGCCGCCGCCGCCAGCAGCCGGGCCTAGGCTTCCCCGTGAGTCCCTGGGAGCTGACCGGCTCGGGGCAGGGGCGGGGCGTGGGGATCGCAGGGACAAACCCACTCACCTCCTCCTCCTCGAAGCCCGTGAGGTCCCAGCGGTAGTTGAGCCGCATCTGTTTCCGTTTCCAGTGCTCCATGAAGGTGGCGGCTGCGGGCAGGGAGAAAAGGCAAAGCCATCGATGACGTAGGGGCAGCGAGGGTGAGACCTTCACGCGAGTTACCCTGCTCTGCCGTCCCTCAGACCCTGCAGGACAGGGACACTCACTTTCCCGTTTTACAGACGGGAAAACTGAGGCACAGGAAGTCAAGTCCCCACCAAGGTTACTCGGCCAGCCAGCGAGAGGCCAGGCAGGGCTGCCCTCCTAACATCCTGCTTTGTCAATCTTGAGGACCCCTGGGTCACGGGTGGGTGTCCTGAGGTCACAAAAGGCGTGGTGTGGGCCAAGGTCACTCACTCAAGCTCTAAACTCATGGAGAGGGTCTGATGGCTGAGCTGCACTCTTAGCTGTAATCCCAACAGACTAGACATGGTTCAAATGCTGCCTCCTCCAGGAAGCCCCTGATCATCCCCCTCAGTGTCAGAAAAAACCCAACTCCTCTTGGGACCTCTCTAGCTCATGGTGTCCACACCACCTTCCATTATGAGCCTTTTCCCGGTACGGGGGCCCTTCTGGGAGCAGGGCAGGGATGACGCCCTGTCCGTCTGGATCCGCAGCCACAGCCCGGTGCCCGGCACAGACGGGGCTCAGGAGCACTCAGTGAACGAATGAAGGGCTCTTAGCACAAACACTGGGGACACGACTGCCTGAATCATCTATCACCAATGCCCCCTGCGCCCCAAAGGACGGTGGGCAGAGGCTGGGGGCCGGAGTCACGGTAAGGACGGTCACAACGTCAACCAGAGCGCTGAGCCCGCAGGCGCCTGGCACTGTTTGAAGAGCCGTCACACGAAGTCTGAGCTTGTGGAAACCTCCCAGGGGCGCCTGGGGCTCAGTCGGTCTAGTGTCCGACTTTGGCTCATGGTTCATGAGTTCGAGCCCCTCACTGGGACTCACTAACAGTGCAGAGCCTGCTTGGGATTCTCTCTCTCTGTGCCTCCCCCACTGGGGCACACTCTCTCCCTGCTCTCAAAATAAACTAATAAACTTAAAAAAGTAAACCCCCCAACAACAAGAGAACCCCAAACCCTCCCACAGTCATCACAGGAGGGAGGTGCCGTTCCATCTCCCGGTTTCCAGAGGAGGAAACTGAGGCTCGGAGGAGTGAAATGGCTTGTCTGGTAACCGGCGGTGTCAACGTGGAAATAAAGTGAGGTGGGCAGCTGCGGAGGTCTGGGCGGGCTCGGCGTGTGGTCCCTCACCGGGAAAGGACGCAGCTTCGGAACTGGCGAGGAGGGGGTCTGAGGCCAACTCGTCTCTGGATTCAGAGGGCTTTCAGTCATCCAGAAGTGCCCCTCCAGCCAGAAGTGCCCCCCTCCATCCAGAGCCCCACCCCCCCCCGTCCAGAAGCCCCCTCCTCTGCTTTAGGGAGGGGCGAGAACACGGCCTCTGAGCTCGCAGGAGTCTGTGCACAGCGGCGGCGCTTCAAGTACGCGCTGCTCAACCAGCCGGGTCCAGCCAGGAACCAGGAACCTCTCCAGGTCTTTCAAATGGGGGTGACTTAATCGTGGGAGCTGGCGGCCCAGGCAGTGGGAGAGCGGAGGGGACGAGGGCGGAGGGTGAGCGGCCGGAGGTCAGCAGCAGCAGGAGAGGCCGGGTCAGGGAGGTGGGATGACGGGAGGCAGCGCTGTCAGAGCCCACGCCCCCCCAGCAGCCCACATCACGGCGCGGGGGCGCTGGGGGCCAGGCCAGGGCGAGGCCGTACTACCTCCCAGGAAGGAAGACACAGGGGGTTTCTCCACCGACACCCGTTCCGGAAGGCACCCCCTCCTCCGTCTGCGCCTGGCGGCCCGCGGCAGCCCCTCCTTTCAGTCCTCGGACCGAGCGAGCGTGGGAACGTGCAGAAGGGCTGACCGCGCACCCCGAGAGTCGGCCTGTTTGCCTGCCCGTCCGGCCTCCTGGGTCCCCCCGCCCTGTTCCTGGGCTGGCCCATCACCACCGGCCACCTCCCCCTCCAGGGCCCACCCCCTCCCCTCCCCTCCCTTCCCCTCCCCCCTCCCCTCCCCTCACCCCCCCCTCCGCCAGTGCACTAACACCACCCCCTGCTCGTGAGGGCTCCCCTCTCCCGCGCTCCGGGCTCGGAACTCACCGACGGCTCAGCCCGACCCTCGCAAGCACGCCACGCGGTAGGAACGACTTCTACCCACGGATTTACCAACGACCACAGACACTCGGGGTTGAATGCAGTGCCCAAGGTCAAGTGCAGGATAACAGCAGGCCTGGGGTTTGAACTGGATTCTATTTGGCCCCAGGGTCTGCACTCACCCGCCGCACCCGACCGGTCCTCTGTGCCAGTACTTGACAGTCCTTCAGGGGATCAGCATCACTGAGAAAATGAGTACTCTGAGACTTAGAGCAAACTTGAATTGCCATTTTATGGACGAGGAGACAAAGGCACAGAGAGTTTAACTACTTTGCCCAAGGTTGCACAGCTGGGCACCTGGTATTTGCTTCTAGGCACGCTTGCTTAGAATTTCTGCATGAAATCTTATTTTTTTTTCCAAAAACATTTTTAATGTTTATTTTTGAAAGAGGAACAGAGTGCAAGCAGGGGAGGGGCAGAGAGAGAAGGAGACACCGAATCCGAAGCAGGTTCCAGGCTCTGAGCTGCCAGCACAGAGCCCGACATGGGGCTCGAACCCACGAACCGTGAGATCATGACCTGGGCCGAAGTCGGACTCAGCCAACCGACTGAGCCCCCAGGCGCTGTGAGGTCTTAAGACAGATACCAGGATCCTCCCCCAGAGGGCTCTGTGTCAAGGTCCAGGACTGGAGCCTGGAGAGGATTTGGTATACAGACCAGCCTCGTTTGGCCTTGGTTATGTTTAAGAAATAAGCACGTTTTATATAAAATAATTAATTTTCTGCCTCTTTAAAAATCAGAAGCATTGGCACCAAAAGGCGGGAGCTGAGGAGAGACCACCTATCGTCAAAGGTCAGGTGTGCCTTCCCCACTTGGCCACAGACCCCCCCCCGCGGCCCCCCCCGCGGTGCCCCCCGCGGCGCCCCTGCCGGACTCCGGCCCCGAGGGGTCCACTCTGGCTTTGGAGCGAAGGGCACGGTTACCAGGGACTTCAGGCGTGGCCGGCAGCAGGGGCCGGTCCCGGGGTCTCAGCTCAAGGGCCCCCGTGAGCGACTCGGCTGGGGAAGGCAGGAAGAAGCCGAGTGTCTGTCCTTCCCTCCTTCCCAGCCGTGCTGCTGCGCCCCACCCCCACCCCCACCACGTGGATCGCGGTGGCCCTTGCGAGGTCCCCTCACTTCCCTCACTTCCCCGTGAGGTTCTTGCTGGTGTGACAACTAAAGCAGCGGAAACCCGGACCCAGAACGGATGCCAGGATTGGCCGGGGGTCGGGGTGGTGGCTTCCCGCCCATCCGAGGGCAAGCCGTGTGCCGACCGTGGTCAGGGCACAGGACGGCAAAGCGGCCCCCGACCCACACCAGCGGGCCCGGGAGCCAAGCCCAGATCCAGAGCCCAGAGGGCAGCGGGGCGCAGAGACACAGCCGAGAGGGAGTCAGGCCAGGACGGAAGCAGGTGCGGGGACTACAATTCTTCTCTCTTCAAACACTTTTCTCGGCGACACAACGCGAGACAAACACGTTCTTGTAGGGGAGCCCAGAGGCGGCAGGCGAGCACAGGACTCAGGACCCACCCGGATCAAATCCCGGGGTGAGCCTGGGCACGTGACCCCCTCACCCCTGCAGCCCCAGGCCGCCTCCCCCCCGCCCCCATCCCCGGTCTACACAGCGGCCTTGATCACAGAGCCTGCCTCGGGGGCTTCAGGACTCCGCGACAGTCGTTCCCAGGACGTGGCTCTGGCGGGAGGATCCCCACTGTGTCTGGTTAGGATAAAAGGCCACATACGGTGGCGCCGCACTCACGGGAGCACCTAGAATGTTTACAGAGGGCGGACGGGACTGGTGGTGGCCGAGGGCTGGGGGCGCAGGGTGGGGCGCGGGGGCAGAACGAGGGCTGTAAGACTCAGACTCCAGGGCGCCCCCAGGCAGGCAGGCAGGCGAGGGTCCGCAAACAGCGACCCTTCCACCGTCCGTCCTCCCGAACCTTTGCCACCTGCTCCGAGCGCGTCCGGGGCCCTGGGGGGACGCAGGGCTCAGCGTCAGCCCAGGGGAGCATCCTCCTTGAAAGGCCGCCCACCAGAGCTCCTGCGTGGGGGCCAGACGCACCCCGAGAGCCGCAGCAGCAGCGGGGATCCTGAAAACGCCCGTGAGCACAGACGGGGGCGGGGCTCCGGCACAACGGCCCCCAGCCCTTCTTTTCCTTGCGAGTCCCCCCTACTTATTCACTGCGAGCAAGAGTTACCGCGTGAGCCCCCGCCAGCCGAACAGCTCTCCCTACACACCTCACCCCCGGCTTGGGGGAACCGGCCGGGAAGCCCGGGGACGGATCTCAATCACAGCTCTGCCATCTCATCAAGGCCAGAGCCCCCCTTTCCGCACCTTCCCGCAGCCGGGGCTCAATTCAAACAACCTGCTTTGTTCTGCCCAGAACTGACAAGCCGTTAAAACCCCATCATTATGCCCTAATTTCAGAAAATCGATCCCAGCAAATAGCTAAGTGAGGCTCCAAGTTGCTTTGTGTGACACCTTATAAATGTCACAAGTCCCAGGGGGCAGGTTGCTGACGCCTCCGGGACCAGCGTGTCAGCGCCCAGCACGCGGACCGCACTGCGAGCGGGCGCGGGGTTGGAGCCTTGGAGCCGCAGGAGGGGACGTCGCCCGCTCCCCCTACAGGCAGGGGCGGGTCTGGGGGCGGTGCCATTGTGCCAGCAGATATGGCAGCAGCCAGAGGACACAAGGAAGGACACAGGGAAGACGACGTACCGGTGGGAAAACGATCCCCTAGAGGGAAACGAACAAATAATTGAACAAGGGATTTAAAGAAAACGAACCTCGAGGACTCGGTTGATTAGCCGTGACAGTGATTGTGCAAAGGCCGGACAGAGGGGGCGTCGCCGCCTCCCTCAGCCCGCTGGTGGGGTCTGGGCCGCACCACCAGCGCCCTGGCCCCCAGGCTTCTTCCTGTTGCTTCGGTCTCGATTCACAATAAGCTCCTTCTTCCCTGAAGCAAGGGCTTCACGGGAGTGGTGCAGTTTTTTTGTTTTTTTTTTCCCCCAAATGGGAGTGTGTACACTGAACTTGCACTTGACAGACAAGCACATTGTTAGTTCCCGGTGGTGGAAGGGAAGCTGGAGCAGGTGTGTGCGGGGCGGGGGCAGCCATCAGAAACACAGATTTGTCCCTTTCCATACATCTGGGGGGATGGAAGCATACGATTTTCTACCAAGGGCCGGGCACCGGTAAGGGCTGGGCACCGGTAAGGGGCAGGCACCGGTAAGGGCTGGGCACCGGTAAGGGCCGGGCACCGGTAAGGGCTGGGCACCGGTAAGGGCCGGGCACCGGTAAGGGGCAGGCACCGGTAAGGGCCGGGCACCGGTAAGGGCCGGGTCCTGGCGAAGGCTGGCCAACACCTCTGAGGCTACGAAACGGCACTGCCCTGCACATAGTAGGTGCTGAAAGAAGCGTGACCAGAGCACGCTGGCTTCCCTGGGCAGGTGCGCAGAATGTGTCCAGGTCCCCGCAGTGCTGGCCAGCAGAGCCGCGTGGCTCCCTGCCTGCCCCCCACGACCGGCTCTGGGAAACTCTCTGCTCCCCCAGGAGCGCACAGAACGGAGCTTGGACATGTCTGCATGGAGAGAGGGAACTGGAGGAAGCCGATGGAGAGACGTTAGCTGTGTGATCTGGGGCAAACGACACCCTCTCTGTGCTGCAGTGTCCCCATTGGAGAATCACCACCGAGACCCTCCTCCAGGGCTACTGGGGAGCCCCGAGGTCATCTGCGGCAGGGCTCTCTCCTGGGGTCTGGCACACCGTCACCCTCAGGGCAGGTTCTGAGGGGAGGCAGCAGGCATATTTGGGGGTGCACGGGGAAGCTGCCCAGGTGAGGACAGCGCTGAGGTAATCCCATGGGGCAGGAAAGGCCCGTGTCCAGCACGCGTGTCAGCTGGAGAGCGTTCGCAGTGCAGGTGGGGGTGGGGGAGGGATGAGCGGCCAAGTAGGGGGCTGGAGGGTCAGGAAGCCAGGGCTCCGTCTCACATGTGCCTCTTCTTCCTGGTTCGCCAGGAAAGTCGCCTCGATGTGCTCATCTGTCAAATGGGGCAATAACACTGTCTACCTCCTATGGCCACTGGGGGCACTACTGAGCATCGCACCCAAGCTGCTCAGCACGATGCCTGGCGGACAGCAGGACTCCCCTGAATGGGGTGAAGTGACATATGTGACAGAGGCCCCCAAGCATGGGGTGACCCAGGAGCTCCAGCCCCCTATAGGGTCCAGGCTGTTCTCACATTTTCAAAAAACCAAGTGCTCGCTGAGCCAGTGTAGCAGCCAACACGAGGTGCTGAGCAGCCGCAGGCACAGCCCCGAGAACGTCACCAGGAACGACGCACCCAAGGCTCCCGATAACCCTCCGAGTGGCTCGTGCTACGATCTCCATTTTACAGACGGCGAGTCTGGGGCCCAGAGAGCAGAAGCAACTTGCCTGAGGTCACACAGCTGGTGGGTGACCGAGTGGAGAGACCGGAACCCGGGTCTGGCCCGGGAACTGGCGCAGAGACCCGCTCGACTGCATGACCAGCCTGCTACAGAGCCGACCCGGGGTGGGATCGGCCCCACTGCGGGCAAGTCTGCGCTGCCAGGTGCACCTTCCCAGCTGGGAGCAGGGGCCCGGAGGCCGTGCGCCAGGCCAGCAAGTGCCTCAGCCTCTGCCCGGAGCCTCCTGGGGCCAGGCTGAGAACAAGGAGCGGGGGTGGGGGGCTCGGGGGCCAGACAGGCAAGGACGGGCGGTGGGACCACAACCACACACAGGTACCGCCTCCCCACGGGTGCAGTCGCCCCAGCAGCGGGTCCTCGAATGCCGCCTGGAGCGGGGCGCTCACCACCTCCCTGGCAGGTGTCGCCCAGCGCCGCACAGTGCTCCCTCTTGGAAATCTCCCCGCCCCCCCCGCCACTGAGCTGGTGGCCACGATCTCATAAACGGCCTCGCCTGGAAGACTGAACCGCTTTGGCCGTGAACAGAAGCGACGGCGTCTATCGTGAGGTCACGCTGACTACTGCGCGGGTCCGAGTCCCGCTCTGAGCAGACGTCCGGGAGCGCGGAGCCGCCTCACCGCCCCCCGCGGCCACACGTCACCAGGCAGTCCAGCCCGGTCCCGGGCTGCCAGGCACTTGTCTTTGCCGACACGTGTGCGCTGATGTCGCTAACGCACCCGCCTCTCCCGCCGGGAAGCCTCCCGCTTGGCCCGACAGAACGACTGAGTCCCCAGACGCTACAGATGGGCCCCCGAATGTAGGATCAGTAATAGGGCGGTTGTTGTCTTAAAGCAAAGCTGGGCCCAGGAGATGCACGTGCGGCACAGACCGCGTGGCCGGGCTCAGGGCGGGCACCCCGGGGCGGGCTCCAGGAGGGGCTGTGTGCAGGCGTGCCCGCTTGCCGCAGCCTCGTCCCGTCTGGTGGGGACCCTGGCAGAGGCCTGTGGGAACCCAGCGTGAGAACCACAGGGGGGCCGTCGGTGTTTAAACTCGTGGGCCAAGACCCATGGCTCAGACACGCGGTGCAGGGGGGCCCAGACGCTGCCATTCGGGGCGCAGGGCCGGGCTGGGTCTGGGCGGGAGCTCCTGGGGGCCAGGGTGACGGACAGTCCTGCACGCGCTCTGTGAGCTGGGTGTGCACGGGCCGTGGGGGCTCGGGGCCACTCAGAGCCCAGCGAGCGAGGGACAGGTCTCGGCGGCCTCGTCCCGACAGCCGGGCTGACTGGCCCACCCCCCGCCTCGGGCGCGGCCTGCGTCCCCGCTGCGGTGACTGCCCAAGAAAGAGTGCAGAGCCCGGCGTGTGTCCTCGCGCGTTCCCGGGAGGCCGTGCGGAGCTGGTACTTCTAAGACGACACGTGTGATGGCGGGAAGCCAGCGGAGCTCTCAGGGCCTTCCCGGCAAGAGCCGCACCTGGCGCCTGTCTCCGAGGCCTGGGTGCCCACAGCTTTCAGCAGGAAGCGTTAATTACAGCTTAAGGCGGTTCGTTCTGCCCGGCGCATCCGGGGCCTCTCCCCTGCCTGGGAACAGCGTCTCAGGACGCGGAGAGAATGGACACGAAGCGATGCTCGCAGAGGAGAAAGGCCGCTACCTGTAAGCTCCAACCTGTTCCGAGAGGCTGGGGGAAGCCGGCGTGTGCGGAGGCCGGCCTCAGAGAACGACCGAGCGCTGGGGACCCGGGGCCTGTCTGCCCCCCACGCAGGGGCCACGCCGGGACGGGCAGAGCCCAGGAAGCCGACTGACACCCTTGCGGGCCTTGTTCCTGAGCGGGGTGGGGGGTGCGCGGTGACCGTACTGCTCGTGCATCACACAAAACGGCCTGGCCACACCTGCGGCCTCTCCTCAGCCCCCGGGAGTGGCCCGTGTGAGAGAGGAAGCGACAGCCCGAGTCCTTTCTCCGTGGTCACCTGGAGTCTGGGGGCCGGGTCCCTCTTAGAGCGCCCCCACCCCCCGGGGAAAGTGGGCTGGGCAGGACAACGCCGGGGAGCCCGGGGCTGGGGACGGGGGCGGCATGGTCTCCTGACGGCTGCTCTGACCCTCCCCACAGGCCCCCTCCCTGCTCGGCCGCGCTGTGCCCCCTCGGGGTCACCCCGCTCCTCACCAGTGGCCCAAGCACCTGCCACGGAGCTCACTGTGGTCACGGGTGAGAGCCCTGGCCAGCGTCCCCGTTGCAGCTGAGTCAGCCCTCCCTTCACTTTTTCCCAAGCTGCCCCTACATTTGCTACCTCTGACTCCAGAATTAAGACACAAACACACCTTCAACACAGTAGGCCTGGTTCATTGGCTTCTGATGCGTCCCCGTAAGAACGCTAAGTTCTTCATAGCGGGCCCTTATTGGGTCTCTGGGATCCTCTGCACCATTCCCACTTGCTCCCTGCCCCTGGCAGGCTCCTGCACCAGGCCCTGCATCCCTACCACAGGGCCTTTTGCACATGCTGCTCCCACTTGAATCCTGGATTGTCATCTTCCGAGGGCAGCGGAAACATCAGTTTTGCTTCCCAGGCTTCCCCAAGCACAGGCAGCTCCCCTCGGCCAGAGACGATCACATACATCTTCTTTACTCCCCTCCCTGCCCCATGTGGTAGGGAGCGCTGCCAGTGGGTGTGATGTCAGCGGCAGGACCCCTACTGGGTCAGCTGCGCGCCCTGCAGTGGCCGAGGCTCCGTGGCCAGCACCTCTGAGCCTTGCCACACTGTTTCACAGACAGGGAGGCTGCGAGTTTCAGTGAGGAGGAGGTGGCAGAGGTGGGGCCCGAGTCCCCGGGGTTTCAATGCCTGCCGGGCAGCCTAGGCCGACAGTCTCAGGGCCACTGATCCACCTCCTAGCAGCTCAGGAGCTCGGCCCTGCGAGGCCGCCATTGCTCGCAAGTCACCCTACGGAGCACCGGCGGGTGCTGGCTTGGCGGCCCCACGGGCGCCGGGACCCTGAACAGGAAGGAGCCAGGGGGCTGGTTGAGAGCCACCCCCTTAACCGAGCAGGCAGGGGTGGGGGACTGTGGCGTCGGGCACGAGGCTTCGGGGCGGGGGACCCCTTAGGGACACCAAGCTGCTCTCTAGATTCGAGGGCGGGTGGGGGTCTGCACGGCGTCTGAGGGGAGACGCCCCAGCTCACATCCTCACCAGGACCCGTCCCAGAGCGGACGGCCACCCCAGCCGCCCCCAGCTCTGTTTCCAGCAAGTGCAGAAACGTGCCGGGGAGCCAGCCCCCCTGCTCAGCCTTCGGCGCCCGGGCCTGAGACACCGCTCAGGTCACCTGCCCCCCGCCCCCAACCACCCAGGTTCAGCCAACGCGAACCCGCTGCTCCAGGGAGACCAGGCCGGGCAGTGCCCTCAGCCCCTCCCCCGCCGCTGCCTGAGGATTCTCTCAAACACCACTCTGGGTTTGAACAGACTCTCGCGGGCAGGGGCGGGGGCTGCTGGGCCGGGCAGGGGCGGGCTCAGGCCCAGTGAGGATTTGGGCACCGGCCCTGCTCTGCCGCGGACGCCTGTCGTCCCTTCCCTCCTCTGCCGCGACAGACCTCCCCGAGCTTCCGGCCGGCACCCCCGGGGCAGCTGGCGGGCGCAGGTCCCGACCGCGAGGATTCTGAGATTCTGAAGAATGCTCCCGAATGAGGGTTCTGGTGACGCCTCTGACGCCCGCTCCGCTGAGCAAGGAAGCTCCCGTGCCGCATTCCCTGTCTGACCGATCTGCGCGGATCTGATCCACACTGACAGGCCCAAACCACCAGCCTCCGTCCCCACCTGCAAACTGAGCAGCTTCTCGGCCCAGCCCTGCCCCTCGCACGCCCACTGTGCACGGGGACGATGATGGGTGTGCAGAGCCTGGGGGGGGGGGCGCGGCAGTGACGTGAGGCCCCAAGGGGCCCCAGCAGGGCCGTTGCCAGGCCGCTGTTTCTACGCCGAGTCCCTGCGCCACACGTCTGCCCTCCGCATCTTTAGAACCCAACTCGGGGGCTCACACCTCTTCCAGCAAGTCTGCCCTGATTCCTCCTCCAGACCTCTTGACTTGTGTCCTCTCCGTGTCCAGCTCTGTCTCCTACTAGATGGAGCCCCTAGAGGCAAGGACTGGGGCTCTGGTGCCCAGGGGGCAGGTCTGCACACTGCTGCCCAGGACCGGAGTCCCAACCCCCCTCACCCCCCAGCAAAGCTGGGACACGGGGCCACAGAGGAGGGAACGGCCTGTCTGCTAATCCAAAAACACCTGCCGAAACGCACCCAGCCACCACTCACCAACCTCCCACGCCCCCCGCATCGGAGTCGGGTACCAGACGAGGGAAGCATCTTAGAGAACAATGCCCTGGACTCGGATGGCACTGGAGTCCAGCGGGTCAGGGCAGGGGCTCTGGAAACAGGCCACAAGCTCGCTCTGGATGCCCCGGAGCTGAGCGATGCTGGGAAACTCACACCAACCGTCTCTGGGCCTTGGTGTCCTTCCCCGTGAGGTGGGCACGTGGGCCCCGCAGGGAAGCTCCGAGGATCTAATGAGGGACGTGCCCCAGGGCCGGGCGCCGGCCCCGATGAGTGCCCGCATCGCCTGGCACTCCCAGTTCTGAAGCGCCTGCCTTCCTGGCCCAAGGATCCCGGTCCCGGGAAAGAGGGCCTTTTCTAAGAGCAAAGCGCCTTCCTCGGCTTCTCGTAAGGGGCCCGTGGCTGGGCTGGGAAAGCCAGGCTGCTCTGGGACACGGCAGAGAACGGGGCGTAGTCCCTGCGGCCCCCCCTCCCACGCTGGCTCCTGGCAAACGCTGCCTGTGGACGGTCTCAAGAAGGAAGGGCGGGCAGGGGCCCATCCAAAGTACCCGGACGGCGGCGCTCCGCTTACCCCAGAGGGCCATGAAGACCGAGAAGAACACGGTGGCGGGGTTGTCGAAGAGGTGGCTGGCCCGGGCCGTGGCGCACGCCGAGCTCATCTTCCAGTAGCTGCAGGTCTTGTCACACAGAGGACACATGGTGATGTTGTGTCTCTGGTCACACATCTCCATGCTGGAAGAGAGGGAACAGGCTGCAAGACCCCGGGCCGGGACGCGGGCCCGGACGCTCACACGGACGGACACCGAAACTCAAACGCCATCAGCTGCGTGAGCAGGGGCCTGTGGGAGCGTCCATCTGGCCCAGACCGACTTTGAGCACGAGCATCAGCCCATCTTCACTGAAGATGAAGAAAGAAGCCCAGAGGGGGAAAGTCACTTGCTTAGGGTCACACAGCAGCGTGGGCACTGGGTCCTGGTCTCTACCTGCAAAGCCCACGCCCTGCACGACCCTCACCGACTGCTCCTGGGTCCTCCTCGGAATATGCCTGCCCTCTGTGCCCCTGGCCAGAACCGCCAGCCCCAGACTCAGTTTCTCCTTCTGGAAGACGAGGAGGGGGGCTGGAGCAAGGCCCTCCCAGCTCTGGCCTGGCCTGAACTTTCTCCTCCCTGCTGACCTGGACACGCGCTGGGCTAAGGATAGACACCAGGCAGGAGCGCTCTTTCCCAGGCGCTGAACTGGGGGCCGTTTTCGTGTTTTGTCTCCGGGTGCACATGATCCTACGCCCGATCGTGCCTGGCCCGCAGCGGCCGGTGTTTAAGGAACAGCTGCTGAGCAGCTCGGGGACCCTGCTCAGCCCCGCACCGTGGGCGTCCTGGCTCCTTCTCACTTCTCAGTCACACTCACCAGCTGTAAACACACAGTGCACAGGCCGCGCGCGCCCGGTCTGTACCGGGCCCTGGAGGCGCGAAGCTGGACCGTAGCAAGGCTGCCGCCTCGGGGCGCCCGGGGGCGCGATGCCGTGCGTGGGGGGCAAGGCGGAGCCGGCACACCCGGGCGGTGGGCGACACGGCCCTTGGAGGCGGCTGGCCCTGGCTTTGGGTCTCGGCTCTAGCCTTTGTAACCTGTGCGGCCTGACGGGGTGTGTGTGCGGGGTGAGGAGGGGGCGGACACACAGGCGGAGGGCACTGCTCGTGCGTGGTTGGCAGGGGCGGGGGGGGGCCTCTGGCACATACAGGTGGTGGGCGGTGCGCAGACGTGTTTGGCGGTGGGGGGGTGGGGGGCGCTGGCGCACACACGTGGTGGGCACTCCCCCCCCCCACCGCGTCCAGCCAGCCAGTTCTGCCTTTGAGCCTAGGCTCCGGCATTTGTACTCAGTGCAGCCCGGGGCAGGTTGTTCAAACTCCTCGGGCCTCAGTTTCCCCACGGAAGAGTGGGGGTGCTGGGAATGAAGCTGCCGCCAAGTCGGCTGTCGGGAGGAGTAGACGGGAGAGCGCACGAAGCCCCTCAACAGCGCTGCTCGTCGTTACTTCCCGGGGCTGACCCGGCACGGACAGCGTGAGGGTGCACGCCCTGCCCGGCGCCCAGCCTCCTCTGCTCGCGGCCCTCCCTGGGTGGCAGGTGTGAGAGGGGCTGGGACGCCCCACCCACGCTCTCCTGCTGACAGAGGCCCCACTGTGAGCGCGCCGCCTGGGGCCACGGTGGCCTGGCGGGCCGGTGGGGGCCGGGGAGGGCCAGGCCCACAGCTCTGCCTGTGGGGGGGGGGGGTGCTCGCCGCCCAGCCCTCCTCCCTGTTGGCATACACAAGGCCAGCCGGACAAGAAGCCTTTTTTCTGCTGGTTTTAAGCCCTGTGCCGCTCCCTTCATCACCTGCAGCCAAAATAAAGACCAGGCACGGGAAAGTCTGTTCTTTGGAGTGGGTGGGCAGGGTGGGGCCGGCAGGCGGCCCCCCGAGGGGCAGGGCAGATGGGACTCCGAGGGGACACACACCTCCTGCTTCGCCCACAGCACCAACCGGGCATAGGGCAAGAAGCTCCGAGATTCTTCTGGAATCCCCAGTAAATGCTGTTTGCCTCCCGTGCGTCAGGAGGCGGGGGCCCCGGCCTGGGGAACCCGGGCACCCTTGTAGGGGAGCATACACCTGCCTGGGCACAGCCTCCGGGGTGAGGCTCCGGCTGTCGGTACTGCCCTCCAGGGCAGGGGGAAAGCGAGGCAGAGAAGTCCCCGGGGTGCCCGGCCACTGGCCATGTCCCTCAGCGCTCTGCAGGTAAATCCCCACCACACCCAGGCCGCCTTGATGGCTGCAGTCGGACCCAAGCTTGGTGACCTGATGTCACATTAGCCAACAAAGACACAAGCTTCCTCTGGCCTGTCGGTGCCCAAAATAACCCTGGAGGGGACCTAAGCCAGATTCCTTTACCGTTTTGATTCCGGGTGGGTGGAATATTTTAGGTGTTACTCATGAACCAAAGCATTACTTATACAAAAATTTGCCAGATATGGCCTTTCTGTGCCGCCGGGTCGTAAAGAGCCACCTTCCTGGCCAGGTAAAGACTCATCTGAACTTTACTGCCTGGAACTACAGATGAATTTTCCGAGCCTCAGCCCTGCTCTGGAGACTCTGGGCTGCATTGGAAGAAAGTGACGTCCTAGGATCGTCCCCGAGAGACTGCAGGCCTGTGGAAGGCAGGCCCGGCGGCCCTGACAGAGGCGGGGCCTGTCCGGCATACGACACAGCTCCCTCTGGCTCCGTGTTAGCGAGTCAAGGAACCAGCCGGAAAGGATGAGAATCCGTGCCCACTGAGGAGCGGCCTCCAGGCTCCCACCGCCTGACTCATGTTCTGGCTGCCATCTGGGGACAGCCACACCCCAGCGCGAGGCCAGGCCGTCTCGGGGACCCCGGCCTCCTTCCTCCACAAGCTCCCCGTGCCTGACGTGCCCGTCGGGGAATGGCACCCTGCACCACGTCCCAGAGCCCCAGGCGAGAAGAGAGGGACTCGCCTGAGTCCAGGCAAGTCGTGTGTCTCATTCCCTGAGCTCACCGGGAAGAAGGGCATCTTCTCACCGCACGGTGACTGAAAACTCAAAGGGGGGAAAACCCTCCAAAGAATGAGAAGCAGTCGGATGCTCATTTGTCGTCTCCCACGCTCAGCTCTCGAGCCCGCGGCCGCGCCCCTCCCGCCCTGGCCTGCGGCTGCGGCTCCCGGGAGGGGGTGGTGCCGAGTGCTGGGACGGGGGCGGCGCCCGCCTACCTGGGGATGTTCTGGTCGACCGTGGCACATCCGTACAGGAAGACTATGATCCCGACCACGGACGCGGGGATGAGCATCTGGGTGTACACGCCCAGCCAGGCGAAGTACAGGCCGATCTTCTCCCCGAAGTACTTCCTGCGCCGCGGGACAAACGGAGACCCGCTCGCCATCACCCCACACCCCTCCCCGCCCCGCAAAAGGAGCACCTCGAAATGGGGCCCGGCATCTCCCGAGCAGGACTGGGGTGGGGGGGCCTCAGAGCGCCGGAAAGGTGGGGCGCTGCCAGTGGGGCGGTGGGCTGCCCGGGGGGGGGGGGGCGTCTGCTCCGTCCCAGGTCCCGGAGGACGTCATGTGGTCCCCTCAGCATGAGCGCAGAGGCACCGCGAGAACGTATTTAGGGTCTCTGGCACCTTGAGGGGCTTACGTGAATTCTCATGGGCTGGACTCCTGTCTACAAGTCCCCACAGGACATACGTCGCCTCATCGGCTCCCCTTCCTGCCCCGGGGAGAGAGCACCGAGCTTTTCCTCCTCCCAACCCGGAGATGCAAGCAGCCTCTCCAGTTACCCAGCGCGGTGGGGCCGGGCCGCGGCTCTGGGAGAAGCGGGTGAACCGGCTGGAAAAGCATCTGTGGGCCCGCGGGGGACCTGGGGCCCCCTACCCAAGGTCAAGTTCAGACAGGCTCCCAGGTGCGGAACATTCAGTGTGGTGAAAGCACACAGGGACACCGGTCCAGCTGGCTGCCAACCAGCACCTTGCCCCCCACGGCCTCTTTCAGAGCAGCCGGGTCTGCCCGCGCCTGGGGACCCCCTTACCTGACCAGGTCGATGGGCTGGTACTTATAGAAGACCCCGTAACTGGCCCATTCTTGATACAGGAGCTGGGGGAGAGGAAGCGGCAAAGGCCAGTGAAAACGTAGCTTTACTTCCCAGTCTCAGCTCACAGGTGCACCATCCATTCATTCAACAAACACTGGAGAGCCGGCCACACACCGGGGACCGTGCTGGGCACTGGGCTTTCGGAGGTGAGCACGGCAGACACAGCCCTGTGCCCCGGGGCTCCCGTTCTGTCAGGGGAGACCCCCTCAGACCTTTCAGCTCCCATAAGGGTCTCAAAGAACCCATCGCTGTAGGAGCTAAGCTGGCATGGGAGGAGGTAGGGGCCTCCTTAAAAAAATTTTTTTTAATGTTTATTTTTGAGGGAGACAGTGAGCAGGGGAGGGGCAGAGAGAGAAGGAGGCTCCAGAGTGCAGAGCCCGACACGGGGCTCGAACCCACAAACCGTGAGATCACGACCTGAGCCGAAGTTGGTCACTTAACCAACCAACTGAGCCACCAGGTGGCCCCAGTGGAGGTGGGGGCGTCCTGAGCAAGAACGGGCTGCGTTTTTAAGTGAGGACAGGAGGGAAGCTTCTGGAACCCTTATGATTTGATCTGGAATTGATCTAAAACAGCCCAATCCTGCGGCGCCTGGGTGGCTCAGTCGGTTAAGCATCCGTCTTCAGCTCAGGTCATGATCTCACAGTTCATGAGTTCGAGCCCCGCGTCGGGCTCTGTGCTGACAGCTCAGGGCCTGGAGCCTGCTTCTGATTCTGTGTCTCCCTCTCTCTCTGCTCCTCCTCCACTCATGCTCTGTCTCTGTTGCTCAGAGATAAATATTAAAAAAATTAAAATAAATAAAAATAAAACAGCCCAATCCTGTGACGCTTTTCCTTTCAGAGTTCTCGTGGCCGTCAGACCCTATGTCATTCTTTATAAAGGACAGAAACCACCAGGCTCGGGGAGCAGAGAAATACCGGTGGCCAGATTTTTAAAAATCTCACAGGACACAAAGAGAGCTCGACGCTTCTCTCCCGAGATGGGCTGTCTGATTAGCGCGGCTTCGTGAAATACATGAAATCTGCCCACACCCCATTCGCCCCCAGGCTCTGGGCAGGGACGGTAATGAGCTTGGTGGATTGAAAGCCCTGTATGAACACGCAGACGGTGCCCTGGGAAAGACACCACTTCAGGACTGCTAGTTTTCAAAAAGAAATCCCACCCGGGTGGCAATCGGTGCTTTACTAACCGTAACTCAAAGCCAAGTTGCCGCGGCAGCGGGACCCCTGTGTGCGGCCGCCGCGGGCATCAGACAGGAAGCAGGAGGGGCAGGCGTGAGCGCAGCCCGGGGGCTCCCGCTCTCTTCCGTGCGACACGGCTGGCCTTGTGCCCTTCCCCATCTCGTAACACTTAGACCTAACATGTTGGCGGGTGGGTCTCCTAGACTCACGCCGTGCTCTGGTCCCGTGGAAACCCCACCCCAAACGCTCTGTGCTACAGATCGCGTGCGTGTCCCCTCCCCCGCCCACCCTAATTCATTATGTCGAAGCTCTAATCCTAATATGACTGTAGTTGGAGATGTATTTGGCTGAAGTAGTTACAGTTAAATGAGACTGTGCAGGTCAGGATTTGATCCGAAGGGACTGGTGTCCTTATAAAAAGAGACACTAGAGGGGCGTCCGGGGGGCTCAGTCGGTTAAAGGTCCGACTCTTGGTTTCGGCTCAGGTCATGATCTCACAGTTTTGTGTTCGAGCCCCGTGTCGGGTTCTGCGCTGACCCGCGCCTGCTTGGGATTCTCTGTCTCCCTCTCTCCCTGCCCCTCCTCCCACTCTCTCTGTCTCTCTCTCAAAATAAACTTAAAAAAGAGAGAGTCGCTAGAGCTTTCTTTCTCCACGTGCGCATGGAAAACATGGTGAGACAGCAGGTGCCCGCAAGCCACGAGGAGGGCCCTCCCCTGAACTCGGCCCTGCTGACCCCAGGACCTTGGACCCCCAGCCTCCAGCACTGAGAGACCTTAAACGTCTGTGGTTCTGCCGTAGCGGCCTGAGCTGACGGACACACCTGCCCCCACCTCCCCGCAGGCCGGAGCTGACAGATGTGGCTTCACGCGCATGCAAAGATCTTCAAGTAATTCTCTGAAAATTAACCGTGCGCAAGCGGCTCACTGGGAGGGGTCCTGCTTCCCCAGGCCGGGGAGGCAGGGGTCCCTAGAAAGGACCCTGCAGCCCTCCGTGTCCTCGGGATCCTCTGCAGCTCTGAGAAATAATATTCAGGGGAGAAGGCAAGCGCTGCGATTGCTCAGAGGTCAACGTACGCGCCCCTTCAGAGCGGGAGGGAAGGTCTCAGAGAAGCAAGTGCACCCTCGGGAAAGCGTAAGCAAACCTTTTGGTCAGAATCCTGGGTTTTGCCTGCTCTGATCTTTGTCAGAGGAGCTCTCTTTAGATTTTAAGTCTTTCTGTGAGTGCTCTGCTCGGAGCTCGTTCACAGGGTCCGCGTCCTGGAGGACTAAGGGCCAGGCTGGTCGGTGGGCGGCCTCTGCAGCCCCCTAAAGAACGGGGTGCGAGGGTCTCCCCAGGAGGTAGCAGCTCCACTCTTGTGCTGAGATGTGGGCTCTGCTGGGCCCTTAGTGGGCGTCCTCGGACTGAGTCCGCGTCCCGAGTTGCAGGTGGGGGTCTGGTGGGGCCCCCTCCCTTCTGAGCCCATGACAGGCTGTCCTTCCCCCCTCATTAGGGGGGGTCCCCACGGGCTTATGCCAGAGACCTGGGGCTCGCCGTGTCTCAGCAGGCCCCAGTGTGCAGAAAAGGGTGGAAAGTCACCCCAGTTTCACTCTGTCAAGAGCGAACTTTGACGAGGGTGCAGAGCACCCCTGGGAAAGCAAAACGGCCATCGGTGGCCCGGGCAGCTTCCTCCCCTGGGCCGAAGTCAAGCTGTTGCTGTGGACCCCACGCGGGCTGGGAGGCGCACCGGAGACGGGGCCAGGCGGAGGAGAGAGGGACAGAGAGGGACAGAGATCTTGCTGGGGGACGGAAGCCCCTCTCAAAGGCGTGGCCATGTCACACCGCTGCCCGGGGAAACTGGCCGACAGCAGGCTGGCCACCATCCACTGGTACACGTGGCAGATGGGGGTACACCCTGCCTCTCTACACAACCACTTTCCCTCCGTGGAACTTTCTTCCTGCCAAGAAAAGAGTATCAATCACCCTGCAGCTGTCAGCGTAGAGAAATCAAATTCAAGATTTCCCTGTTAGGGTTGGCAGAGCTCTGAGGGTGCACCTCAGCCTTGTGAGCAGAGTGGGAGGTGTGAGGGCCCTGGGGTCGCCCAGTGGGGGCTGCTGGCTCCAGTCACAGTGACCTCGGAGCCTCCCAGCACCTGGACCTCAGAAGGAGCCTGGTTCAACCCACTGGCACCTCTCCTGCGCAGACCCCCCACCTGGGCCCATGCGGCTGGGCGGGCGCGCTAGGGCACTGATGTTGCCTTTAATGACTCTGTATGTATCTGTCCCTTGCTGTCTCCCTCCAGCATGGAGGCCCGGGAAGGCCGGGCTGGTCTGGTTCATGTTATCCCCAGAGCCTCGAACAGGGCCTGGAGCAGTGACGGGGTCCTAGTAACTAGGGAAGGAGAGGGGAGGGAAGGGAAGAGGGAATGATGGGTCAGGGTCCTGTGGCTCTCGGACTGGCACAGGGATGGAGACAGCTCCCTCCACATCTGGAGAAACTCCCTGCTCCATGTCCCCAGATGAAGGAACGCTCACTCCCAAGGCCTTGACCATCAAGCTGACAGTGGTGGCCATGCTCCGCCTTGGCCCTGGCCTGCCTCCTGCTTGAACACCCTACTGTGCGCCTGCTCCTCCGGCTCAGCATGGGAAAAGGGCCTTAGCTGCACTGCAACCCCCTTTCCATCCTGTGAGGCATCTAGGGTCAGCCACTGACGGGACCAATACTGGGAGAGCCATAGACTTTGTCGTTGGATACTCAGAACTAGGCCACTGGAGATGGAGCCACATGGGAGAAGGAGAAGCTCTCCAACGCTCTGAGTTAGGACCCAAACGCCTTTCTGGGACATTCCTCCCACCCTCCCTGCCTTCCATCTGTCCATCTTCCATCTTCCACCCACCCATCCCCACCCATCATCCATCCATCCATCCATCCAGCTACCCATTCACCCACACACCCACCCACCCATCCCTCCATCCCATCCATCATCTATCCATTCAGTACTCTCAGACCACCCCCATGGGCGGGGCCTGGTACTCACTCCTGAGACCCTGAATTCAGTGGGGGTGAGGGGAGTGGAGGGTGGGAACAGGTGGATCTGGACAAACCTAGAGTCATATTTGCTGGGCCAGGCGCCCAGCGGTGCCCAGTACGTAGCTCTTGAGTAAGTAACCGAATGAGATGGTTTCGGCACTGGGTGACCACCAGCCACGTCGTCTCAGATGAGCGAGGCGGCCCGTGTGACCGGTGCTCAGGGAGGCAGCGGGGGGAGGTCCCTGGTGCCCTAGGAGGAAGCTTTCTAGGTGGAGGAAGGGTGCAGACAAGTGACCCGGGGGCACAAAGGGATGGAGGGGGCGGACCCTGAGGCCCAGGCAGGCCTGGGGAGGGGACGGCGCTGCTCTGACAGAACCGAACGGGGGAGCTCTGCAAGTCACAGGGTCTCAGACGAATGCCAGATGTCCCACTAAAAATAACCAAATATGTAATTTTTGAGCTAAATCAGATAGTATCTTCAGCTGGATTCCCGGGCGGGCAAGTTGTATCCAGTACCAGAAGTTTAAAAACACGTCCGGGGGGCTGGAGGGAGGCGGGAATGGAGAACATTTCTCACACGGAGGTTCCCAGCCCGAGACTTGGGACAAGGCCACGGTTGTGAGGCTCTGGGGGAAGCACCCCCACCCACGGCCTCCGGAAGGAGGGGCGCCTGGGGGACAGTCGCGGGTCGGGCGAGGGCTGGTCTCCGAGGTGAAGGAGTCCGTACTCGGTTGGGAACTGGGAGGGGCTCAGGTGGACGTGGGGGGAGAGGCTGGACGCCAGGTGCAGGTTTGTGTGCGGGATGGCTGGGAAGAAGCTTCCGGAGTGTGGGGGTGGAGGAGACAGGGCCACAGTGCACAGTGGGGGGGTGGGAGAGCAGTGGAGGAGAAAGGGGTGACTTGGTGTCTCCCCAAGTGTAACCCCAGGTCACTGCCTTTTCCATTAGAAGGGGTTCCAGGTCAGGTAAGTTTGAGAAACACGGTCAAAGGTGTCCACAGGACTCCCCAGGGCGCGGAGGGCGCGTGGCCACAGGGGTGCCCAGACCTCCTCACCGGGAGCCGGGCAGGATTAGGCCCAAGTCCGCAGGGAGCGCGGCGGGTGGACCACGTGGGTGAGATACAGTTTAGGGGTGCGCGGGGAGGGTCCGGGGGAGGAGCACGCCCTGCCCTTCGCGCGCCCCCCGCTAGGTGCCCCGGACACGTGTCAGCGCCGGAGGGGGGAGCAAACGGACGGACGGACTTCAGCCCCTTCCCCCAGGCGGGGGGGGGGGTCCCGCAGGGGCCTCAGAGCAGCCCCACCCGCCAGGGCCCCCAGCGCCGAGCAGCGCGGCCTCCGCGCCACGTCCACTTACTTTTCTGTCGTTGAACTCCACGTTTTCGCCCTCGTAGTCTCCCTGTTCAAGAGGAGAAAGGAGAACTCTCACGACCTGACGCGGCTTCTGAGCAGCGCAAATCCGCTTCCAAACAGGAGCTCCTGCCGAACTCGCGGACACAGCTGAGATGAGCCCAGACAGCGCCTCCCGGGGCAGGGAAGGCTGGCCCGGCCCAGCACCTCTGCCGGGCAGGCCTCCTGCCTTCGCCCCCGTCACAGAGGCCACGTCCAGGAGCGGCCCCACGGCCACTGGCTAGGAACTGGCGGCATGCGGGGGGCGGGGGGAAGGATTGTTTCCACAGGGCGAGCGTGCCCCCACCGCGGGACGGGCGCTGCGGGGGTGCCGGAGGACAGGAAGCTACGCGGTGACTGAAGACAGATCCGTCAGCCCCACACTCCCATTTCACACACGGCAACACTGAGGCTCAGGGAAGCAAAGTGACTTCTGTGGGACAGACCGCTAAGCTGGTCGGACCTGGGACTTGGGTCCAAGTCTCTGACTCCAGTGGAAGAGAAGGGGACCTAAAGCTCAGACGGCCCCGCATGCCGACAGAGGTGCCAGGGGCGCAGGGCTGCAGGGGCCGCAGGGCCGCAGGGGTGCAGGGGCCGCAGGACCGCAGGGGCGCAGGGCTGCAGGGGCCGCAGGGGTGCATGGGACACAGGGACGCAGGGGTGCAGGGGTGCAGGGGCCGCAGGGCCGCAGGGGTACAGGGGCCGCAGGGGTGCAGGGACGCAGGGGCGCAAGGGGAGGGCGCGTGGCCCCGCGGGGCTGGCCTGGCCGGGGGTCTTGAAGATCGCGGAGGCCTCCCTGAGGCCCACCGGGTGCCTGCTGCCCTCACGGGCTCCTCCTGTGACCCTCCCGCCCCCCAGGCAGGAGCACTTGACCTCGTGCTCTCTGAACAAAGGTGCCCTGAGACCAGTGTCATTAAGGCCCCCCGGGGCTTCAGGGCACCGTCCGCCCCGGCCCAGCCGCTGAGGCTTTCTTTCCACGGCCACGCCCTCCAACGGCCTCTCATCTATTCAGGACCTCGAGGGCCACACGTGCCAACAGGGAGGCCACCAAGCCTCTGAGCAGCCGCCCAAAGTGCCGGTCCTGTCCCTGAATTTGATACACTAGTTCCAGGAGGCCTCCTCGGGGTCTCGCTCAGGGCAGACCCCCACTCCACAGGTTGCTATGGCAACCATGCGGCGTCTCGGAGAACGAACGAACGGAT
Organism: Hyaena hyaena; assembly: GCF_003009895.1. Classification (NCBI taxonomy): domain Eukaryota; kingdom Metazoa; phylum Chordata; class Mammalia; order Carnivora; family Hyaenidae; genus Hyaena; species Hyaena hyaena. The sequence continues at coordinate 2,292,932 of NW_024080730.1, read as the reverse complement.
GGACGAATGAGCACAGTAAGCAAGGCCTTGCGGGGGGGGGGGCGACGACTCAGTGGTGCAAGGCGGATGGTGGCAGAGGTGAAGCAGGGACCACGCAGCACGCAGCTGAGAGCCTGGGAGTGTGACTTCACACTGCCGGCCTCTGCTCGAGCGTGTGGGGTGCTTTTGGACCAGTTCAGAGCGACTTATCTCCCCAAACGTTCCAACATCAGCTTTGGTACCTAAGGGGTGGGTGTCCTTCAGCTGTGGTCAAAATCCACGGCTATAAAACCCCGTAGTCCCTCAAGACGCCCGGAGTCCTTGCTCTGGCCGGAAAGAACCCCAGAAGTGGAGCTGGAGGCTGCGTGCCCCTGGATAAACTGCTTGGGCAACCGCAGCCTCAGTTTTCCCATCTGTAAAGTGGGAGCAGGCCCCACATGGACGGCCTCTCGACTGCCGTGTAAATAAGGTTCAAAGCTGGGCCCAGCTCCTCCACAGAAGCCGTGTGACCTGGACCAAGTTATTATACCTCTCTGAGTCTCCGCATCTGCACCAGATGAAATGAGACAAAGCACCTACTAAACACAGCTCTGCATACAGCGGGCGCTCAGAAGTGTTGATTTCTACCCTTTCCCTTTCAAGCCTTGAAGGCTGACTCCAAACAGGCAAGGGTGGTGCAGAACAGGCCCCTGCTCTCAGCAGGGGTGAGCAGCTCTAAGGCCCAGCGGTCTGTGAACTGGCCCCGGGGCTGCTGGGCGGGGCTGTGCTCGGGGAGGCAGCCCGGTGAGCACGGCTGAGGAGGGCATGACGGATGGTGATCGAGGCCCCTTCAGCCAGGGCCACTGGCCGGGCCCTGCGAGGTCTGGGCCCTGCCCTTGAAACACGCAGCAAGTCCCTGGCCAAGGCAACTTAACCCACGCAACCCAAATCACCACGGTGTTCATTCATCGAGCACTTAAGTGCCAAGTGCTCACCTTTCCTGAGACCTGTGAGCAAGGAATGGCAGCCGGACAGGGTCATCTCTGTGGGACGGGGGGCTGGGGGGCTGGGGGACAGCAGCGCAGGGGCGGGGAGGGGCAGGGGCGCGCTGATGGGGAAAAGGAGGGCTTTGTGTGGACGCTTGGTCTGTCCTGGGGGACCGAGGAAGAGCCCGCAGACGGGAGGGACAGCATCCCCGAAGGCACAGAGCTGGGACAGGTGACCCCACCTCCCCCCAGGGAGCGATGACAGGCTGGCAGCTGCGTAGCTTTCTCTCAGAGTCGGCGGGCGGGCGGGGTGGGGGACGGCCCTTTGCTGTTCCGGAAACTGGTTTTCTCCAGTGCAGCCTCTTCCTGGAGGCCCTCTCGCCTCTGTGTTCCCTCTGACACCGGCTGGGAGCCATTCCCGCTTGCAGATGGGGACACCGAGGCTCAGAGGGACGACAGGGGCTGCAGAGGGGGGCGGCCAGGGTGCCCTGACTCCCCGTCTGGCTCCTGCCTCGGGGCCCCCAGTCCGTGCAGCCACGCGCATCTGGAAAGTTCCAGAGGTCCTCTGTCCGGGGTTCCCACACTGCTCGGGCCCCGCGGTGCATTCCCAGTGCCCTGCTGAACCCTAGCCCTGTCTCCATAGAGACAACGAGAAGAGACTCATCCGCCCCGGCCGAGCCAACGCGCGGCCGTGGCCACGGGCTATATTTGTCGGGGGATACCAGAGGGATTTGGAGATCCAGCTCAGGAAGCTGGCCACTTGCTCTGCAGAAATAGATACACACAGAGCCCGGGTCATTCTGCCGGGGCGGGGGCGGGGTGGCCGGGGAGACCCAGGCAGGGGAGACATCTCAGGGAGCAGCCGGCCGCCGGGACAGGGTGTCGGCCACAAACGCCCCTGCCCCGGTGGGCTTGTCCTGCAAGAAAAGACGCCCCGGGTGTAACTGCGCAGCCCCCGCTGGGGTGGCAGGGAAGGGCCTGTGCGGCTGACATTTACAGGAGAGCCAAAGCAGGAAGCCAAGACCGCAGGATAATTAGAGCTCCCTGGGGGCGTGGCCCGCGGGGATTCGGGGCGGCCAGTGACGCAGAGGCAAACTTTGTCAAGGTTACTTACATCGTGCAGGGGGTAGGCGGCCGAGTAAACGCCATTGGCCAGCAGGCTGGTGATACCTTAAAGACAGAGGCGGAGGGGGGATTAGGGACCAGCTCTGTCTCCACCTTCTCTCTTTGCAAACAGAGCAGTCCCAGGACTGACTCAGTCGCCCAGAATTTTCTCAAAGCCAGCTGCACCAGGCGGCCCAGAGCCGGGCCGCCTTTCTGGCGTTTCCTCCCCGGGCTCGACCAGGAGACGGTAAAAACATGCTCTATCGGCAGAATTAGGGAGACACAGAGGAAAGTCCGAGAGAGAGGTACCCCTGGGAGGAAGGAGGTACCAGACCTGCAAGGCACCAACTACCCACAGCTGCCGGGGGGGGCGAGTCTACAGACGAGAAAGGTGGATCGTAAGTGGTTAGAAAAGCTGAATCACGAGAAAATGACGGACGGGAAAATTGATGGTGTCAGAAAACACACATACAATTTGCAATTAGATTTTAGGTTGATTGGGGAAGAGGCCGAAGGGGAGTCCTGTGGGCCCCACGGGGGGGCGGAGGCACTTACCGTACTTACTACATTTTCTCCTTTTATTTAAAAGGGCAGAGTCCTTCTTTCTTCCCTCTCCTTGCCCTGTTTGTACATCGGGCTATTAGTTACATGAAAACGTCTGAAAAGACTGAAGCTGCATTTGGGGGAGAGAGCGCTGGGCGGGGCGGTGGCCGGGCCTCGACGGCTGCCCCAGGCCCTGTGCTGCCGTGCGATGACAGGCACCACACCTGCGCCTCCCAGGGCCCGGGGGGGGGCGGGGAGCATCGGCGCCCAGCCCCTGGAGACAAGGCCGTGGACGCCACGCGTGGGTGCCTGGCACGTGGTCCCTGGGGGCCAGTGCTGGTCACAGGAGCCCTTTGCTGCCACAGAAACCTCTGCCTGGACAAACAGGCTTTGCGGGTGGTCAGTGGGTCAGGGTTTTCAGTGGCCTAGCCGGCCCATCCTTGACCGCTCCACTGGAGAATGGTGGGAAAGCACCTTCCTGAAATCCACTTAAAAAGAGACCGTCTCCTCAGTCAGTGATCTGGAAGGATCAGGCTACCCGAGGAACAATTAGAAATCCAAACCAGAGAGACGTGGAAGTGAACGGCTAAAGACCACGTGCATGAAAATTCATCTAATAAAAGTGGGTGTGGGTCTGTCTGATTCAGGTTCATTGGCTCCTTACTGGTCCTAGAACACTCTCAACAGGGTGCTGCCACAGGGCCTTTGCACAGACCGCCCCCTCTGTCTGGACCCCTCATTTTCTTCAGATCTCTGCTCAACAATCTCCCCTCATCAGAAAGGCCTTTCTGATCACTGGTCCTAAGTCCTCCTGGCAACCCTTCCGACCCCAGCAAGACAATGGTCTGGCTTTTCTGATCATTTAGTATCTGTTTTCTCTCCCAGAATGTGAATCTCCCAGCAGTTCTTGTTACAAGGTGAATGTGTGAGTTTGGAGATCAGTAGGGCTTTTGGGTAAAAGGGACCGAGGTGAAACGGGGGGTGCAGAAAGGACCCTTCATCTATCCGCTCTGTTGTCAGGCGCACCAGAGAACTGGCGGGCACACTCAGAGAGGTCCACCCCAGTGATGACCCTGAGCAGCGACCAACTCCGGCTGAGAAGCCCCCAGAGCCTGCACTGTTTGCAGACCTTCCAGCAGCTGCGCAGGTGTGCGCCGGAGGGGGCCCCACGGGGAGCTTACGGGCAGACCGAGGTCTGGGACACACTGCAGGCGGGGAGCACACCTCGGTGACCTGGGCCGCTCTGGAAGGTCCTGTCCCCTGTGAGGTGGGCCAGGCCGAGGGGCATGGTTCTCCCGGGCTCCTCCTGCCCCGCGAAGGGGCCCCCCTCCCACGGACTGACGACATGGGCTTAGACTCCAGGCCCAGAAGGAGGCCCTGCGACTGGCCGTCGGGCGTCCCGGCCAGGACACATCATCCCGCCTGACTCCAGGGGGTGTGGGCTCTCCTCCCCGCGCCCTGGGCCGTCCCCCAGCACACTCCCCCCACCTCCGCTGCCTTCCCGCAGCACTCTCCCCTCCGCAGGAGGCCAGGTGTGCGAGGGGTCTCTGTCCTGATGCACTCTGTGTACCCCGGGGGCCGTGCGTGACAGCTCTCAGCCGGCGAGCGGGGGCTCGAGAAGAAGGGGGAACGAGAGAAAAGGGCATTCCTTTGCCCGGGGGCATTTCATTCCGGGGACCTCAGCCTGCAGCTGCGAGCACGGGGCCCGCGCAGGGGTGGGGCTGGGGGGTCAGCTCTGCACACCTCGGTCGGGAAACATCTGCACCTGTGGCTTGAGGGGTCCTATAAACCCGCACCCGAGGTGCCCGGCCGGGCTGGTTTCGTGGCAGGTTCTGAATCTGGGGTGTGTGTCAAGGACGTGCCTTTCGGCGAGGCCTGGTGCGGGTCCCTGGTGGGGTGCCTCCCGCCCCCACCCCCACCGGAACCCTAACTATTTCCCGCCGGGCCATGAGGGCCAACAGCGGGGGGAGGCGCCTTGGCCACCCCTACAGCGTCCAGAGGCCAGGATCTACCACCTCTGCAGCGCGAGCCGCCCCCCCCCCCAAAGCGCAGGCAGAGGGAAGGGCATCCCGGTGTCCAGAGCCTCAGGCCCTAAAATGGCCCCACGGTCCCGGGCGGCCCTCTCGTCTGAAACGGCCACGCCAGCTCGAATCAAAACACTCTCCAAACCCCCAAACCGGCGGCCCGCCTCCCACGGAGATGATCGGAGGCAAGATTAGCGCTGGGAGGGGCGCTGAGCTCGGGCCCCGCAGCTCCTCACCCATGCTGTACTTGGCCTTGGTACACGTTGTTCTTTTCAGGATCTCATAGACCTGTTGTGGAGACAAGACGCAGGGAGGACAGTTATCCAGGCAGCAACGGCACGCAGACCCTGCTGGGCGCCGGCCGCCAAGCGCCGTGGCCGAGCGTTACCAGCAACAACACCCCCCTCCCCGCGCACCCCCCCACTGCTCTCCGGGGACACACGGCCAGCCTCCGTGAGGCTGCATGTCAGCACTGCCGAGGGCGTGGCGTTCTCGGGGACCAGCGTGGCGGAGGGTCCCCTTCCCCCCATGAGGCACGGACTGTGTCGTGCTGCTCGGGGTTCTGAGTTGTCCCCGACGCCCTGTGGGACGGGCCATCCTCCCTTTCGACTCGGAAGGGAGCTGGGATTCAGAGCTACGGGGACCCAACCGACAGGACCCCTCCCGGGTGCAGCCCTGGGTGTCCCAGAAGCCCGAAGTGGGGATCCCATGCCCCCAGCCTGGGTCGGGAGGCGGCAGAGCGTGGGGCGCCCGGCGGGGACCCCTGGAGGGTCCCACACCATCCCTGCTCGGGGCCAGCTTTACTAACAAAGGCTTCACTCGGTGGCTTGGGAGCCGCCTGGCTCTGCTCCTGGCTCTCCTCGTAGACGCTAGGGGCAGGCCGCCCCACCACCCTGTGCCTCAGTGAGGCGGCAGCGCCCTGATGCTCTGCCTTCTCCCTCTGCTCTCGGCCCGGGGGCTTCTGCCACTGCCCTCCCGCCGGTCCGGGGCGCACACCGGGCGCTCGGGAACCGCTGACCAATGCAGGAGCAAGCCACTGGGTCAGGCGCCCCCTCCCTGTCACCTCCCGAATCTTGCCGGCGGCCCCGTCCTGGCCTTGCCGATTCTCCCGTAACCACCTCCTCCCATCCATCCGGGGTCACGGCCCCGCTCGTAACCACATCCGCCTCCACTGGCTCTAATGTCTTCGGGACAGATCTGATCACATCCCAAACCTTGCTCTGCACCCTTCTGTGGCTCCCCAGTGCCTACAGGCTAAAAGTCTGAGTCCCGAGACCGACATATCCGGCCCTTCCTGCTGATCCGGACTCCTACCCACATGCACATGGGGCGACCTGAGGCCAGGAGCACGGGGGAGGGGGCAGGAGGGGCTGCCGGCCTCCACCTTTGCCTAGAAGGACCTCACCCCAATGCCAGATACCGTCGGGTCTCAGAGACCACGGGGCCTGGCTCACCGAGGGCAAAATTCTGACCTGCCAGTTTCTCTGGAGCACTGGCAGCTTACAAACTGGCCTTCGAGGTCTCTGAGAGCGGGTACCCCCAGCCTAGAGGTAAAACTGGGGGTCATGGACTGAGCTTTATTTTCTAGAGATCCCTAATGAGATGGGGTCTAGAGCTTTCCATTCACATGTGCTCCCCCTTCCTCAGAGCACGAGTGAATTCACAAATTTGCACCCCGCCCTGCACTTCTGGGGGCCTTCTGGCAGCCCCCCGATCATGTAAAAAGCTGGGGCGCACGCACGTCTTGAAACCGGGCACGAGGCTCAGTTTCCCTAGCTGGCCGTCCCAATTCTCTCCGATTTCATAATGACGAAGATAAGCCAGAGGGCCAACGTCCTCACACAAGCGAGTTCCTTCTCGTTTATTCTAACGAGGCTTAATTCCTAAGATTAACCAGTAACACAGCGAATGAAAATCTCGGGGTTGTGGCCGGTCACCCTGCGTGGGGGGGGGGGCACCAGCGCCTCCCCCTCCCCCCCAGCAGGAGGCCAGAGCCACTTGCTCTGACGCAGGCTGGGTGTCTCCTGAGGTTATGAGGCTGGGAGCGACCCGCGCCACTGTCCTGCGCCGGGCCACCTGCCAGCTCGGGGGTGCAGCCTCCACGGGCAGTTATCTGTTCAAGGTCCATGGCTTTCCCCCCTCCCCCCAGCCCTGCACGTCCCCCTCCAGGGGCAGGGGAGGGGGCAGGGAGGCAGCGGTGGTGGCTTGGCTGCGGGGCTAATTTTTGTGCAGACAAAAGTCGGGTCCTGAGCCGTGCGTGGCCCAGCTTGGCTGGCGGACAGGCTGGCGGCTGACGGATAAACACTAAACCGATACCTTGAGCAGGGCAGGGCGGCCTGGTCAGATTTCAAACTTCAGTTCGCTGCTCTGGCACAGCCCACGGGGCTTCGCCCCCCACCTCCCAGCGCTCCTGCCTTCCCAGCAGCCCGCTTTGAACCCTCCGGGTCCGGGGCCCCCCGAATCCCACAAAGGGCAGGGCAGGAGGTGGGGAAGGACGCTGAAGGGTCTGGGGGGGGGGCTTCCCCTGGGCCCCTGAATCCTCTCGGTTTTATTATTCTAATTATTGGTGTCACAGGCAATTAGAGCCGCCTTCCCCCAGGAGTGTTGCTGAAATGAAATTATCTTCCTCGGCTCCCCCGGGCCCCCCTGCTGGTGAGCCAGCGGTTCCCACGGCAATACTCACAATGGAGCTTCGAGTTTTGCTGTCGAAAAAGGAATCCTTGTCAGACAGGTCAAATCTGTTGAAATATTGGGCGGAAAGAGAAGCAAGGTTCACCAGGCTTGGCTCTCCCGGTTTCGCTGTCCCCAGGAGCCGTGACCCCAAACGCCAGGGGTGACCCAGCCCTGGGCAACTGCAACAGCCCATTTCGTGCTTCCCACCCCCGGCCGGGAGGCTCGGACACCCCCACCTCCCTCCCAAGGATCTGACACCCCCAGTCTCTGCCTCGGCTGTGCCATCACACGCTGCCGGCATCGAGGACAGGCTCCCTGTTCTTTACGCACGGTGTGAGCCCTGACGTCTTGGTCCCCGCAGAGCTTCCCTGAAGTTTGCGGAGGGCAGAGGGACGTCTCTGGGGTGTGCTACCCCCTCCCTGAGGCACTCAGGATACAGCCGGGGAGGGTGGCTGTGTCCCCACGGAGCCTGTGGGTTAAGCCGGGCTTGGCAAGGGGTCGCCAAGGGAGGCAGCCAGGGCAGAGCCAAGGGCGGCTCGGTGTGGGGTGGGCGGGGCCGAGGAGGAGGGCCCCTCCCTCTAACACCCAGGGAGCCCCGGTCCTGGAGCCTGTAGAAGGAGCTGGGCTGGGGGCCACTTCTTAAAAGTGTCCTGTCCCTGGGAGGATCAGGAAACACAGTGGCGTGTGCAGCACGTGGTCCTTGGCCTCTGACTGACACCTTTGCCAGGGCAGGAGCCCCAGTTCCGAACCGAGAAACAGCTCTCCTGCCGGGGGGGACCCCGCCCCCACGCCCGTCCCCAGGCTTGAACTCAAGGTCCCAGTGGGCCCAGAGCCTGAGCCTTCTCTGTTCCCACCACTGCTCACACTCCAGCTGTGTCTGTGAGGCGCCATGGAAGCTGGCCCCCCACCCCTGACCCACTACTCCTCTGGAGCAGCGTAGGAGGGAAGGTTCCAGAAGGTTCCAGAAGAGGTGCAGCACTGCCAGGCAACCCGGCTGGCTGCGGGTCCCTGGGGCATCGGGACTCCAGCTGGGGCTCCTTCTTAGTCCCTGCCTCCTGGATGGAGCTCGGCTGCTTTCAGGAGGAGCGGTCCGCCAGACCTTTGCCTTGGACCGCCTCCCGAGAGGGGCGGAGCCGGGAGGGTGGGTGGGGAGGAGGTGCTTCGGGGCTTTAAGCCAGGTGCGAGCTCGCTCTCCCTCGAGCCCACCCCAGTCTTCCTACGTACCCCCCAGTGGAAGGACAGACCGTTCGCCTCATGATTCCTCGGTTGACCATGATCTTGGAAATCACCCTTGAACCTCTTCTGCGCTCAAGCACTAAAGGCTCTTACGAGAACGTGCTTTGGGGGCTGAAACTCCCGCATCCTTGGGGGACGAGAGCTTCCCTCGGCCCCCGGGGACTGTCCTGTCACACACTGTGCCACGGGGTCCACACAGCAGGGCCCTCCGGGAAGGGCCGCGCGGGCTGAGGGAGGGGTGCTTCCCCACTTACAGGTGCTGCTTCTCCCGGGAGAAGGGGTAAGAGAGTCTCTTTGTGGTCTGGGGTCTGTGCTCTGCCACCTTGGGCTGGATGGGGTCCGTGATCTTCTGGAGCACGGAGTTGATCTTTCTCAGGAGGCCCCGGGTCTCGTTAATGTGATACAGCTGCAGGGCAGATGGGGGGTGTCCGCGTCATCTGCTGAGCCGCCACCCTCGCCATCTATTCTCAGAAGGTCACAGAACCGTGGGCCCTCCGCGCCCGCCGCACCCACTCTCCAGATGAACCCAGTGAGCTCCGAGTCTGAGGAGAGCCCACCAAAAGCACACATCCTCTAGAAAAGCTGCCTGTGGACTTTCCTTCATTCCAAAAGAGGTAATCCAGACAGTCTCAGTGGACCTGAGAAGCTGGGGGCTGATCTGCACCCGAGAACAGCTTCACCTTCCTGCTTCCCTCTCTGTGCGTGAAGGTAAACACGGACGCCTCGCTTCAGGAACACGCTGTCAGGCCGCTTCCGGCCGGAAGTTTTTAGAGATTAAAAAGAAAAATCCCAGCAAGCTCAGAATCGTAATTGAAAGGAGTCTGATGAATCAGCACAAGCAGGAAAAACAAGAGCGAGAAGCCTGTTTGTGTTGATGCGGGTCCTCTGCCCCTCTGCCCGCGCCATCTCTTGCTGCGGTTTGGTCCGGGGTCTCTAATGGCCCCCCGGGGCGGCGCCACACCCTCCACAGTCAGGACACGGGAGCCCACGGCCCTCGCCGGGCTTCTCGCCACAGCCGAGTCCCCCCGGGTCCCCACTCTACGCGCCCGTGCGTTGCGACCCTCAGACCTCGGGGCACAAATGCCAGCACCAACCTTCTTTGTCGGCATCTTCAGTTTCAGAAACTCGGCCTCTCTGCACAGCACGTTCCAGGGCGCGTGGATTTTTACGAATCCAACCCCGTGGATTTTAGTCTGGAAGGAGACAAGTGGTGGGTCAGCACCGGGCGCCCTGGGGTCGGAAACCACCTTCCCCCGGGGGCACGACCGCAGCTGCCGGGTCACCCCTCCTGGCACCCCCTCCCTGCGGGGTGCCCGGCGGCCAGAAGGGCACGGACGGGGTCCCGGTCTCAGGCACTCCTGGGTGTTTTCAGGGCCTCCGAGCAGCACGGCCCCAAAAGAGGACCTCAGGCCCATGTGACCTGGCGGGGGCGCGCGCTGCCCCGTGTCCCCAAGCAGACGAGCAAGTGGAGGTGCCCCCCACCGAGTGGATGTCTTCCCTCCGTGGGGTCAGGCCAAGCTTCCACCTGCGCCCAGCAGCCCCCCTGCGCCCCCCGCCTCTGCGCTGACTGCTTCACGGCCGCGTGAGTGGGCGGCCCTGTGCAGGGGCTCGAGGGCGGGCCTGCCCGAGCCTGGCACCCCCAAAACCGCTGAGAGCTTGGAGGAGTCATCGTCCCTGGGCCAGCGGGGGTGGCCGCCCGGGAGCCGCACGGCCAGGGCCCTTCAGGGCGGGAGCGCTGGGCTTGGGGAGCGGGAGTCACGGCCCAGCTTCTCCCCAGGACGAGAACAGCACCCGGGGCAGCAGCGCCCGGCGGTCTTTCCAAAGGAAACCGAGTCTGGACCTTAAGAAGATCCGTGTGCCCCACATTCACAAGCACCGTTCACACTCACCACGACGGGGAAACCACTGCATCCAAAGATGGACGGAGAAAGAAGATGCGGCGTGTGCACACAACGGGGTACCCCCCGGCCACGACCCCGGGCGGACCCGGGCCTTCTGCTCGGTGAGGTGACACGGAGAAAGAAGGCACCTGACGTGGGGTCTTAAAAGGCTGATTTCACAGAAACGGAGACTCGACGGGCTGCCAGAAGCAGGGCAAAGGGTGCGAGCTCGCGCTAAAGAAGAGGACCCCGAGGTCCACGGGCAGCACCGCCAAGATCACTGGAGGCGTGGCGGCCACCCCGCCACGTCCACGCACCTCAGGTCACCGTGCGGTGCGTCACGCGTGTACCATTCGAGCCGTCAGTCAGTCGTGCGTCCGCACCCACGCGGCCTCGCCCCTACCCGTGGGTCAGAGGCACGAGCCTCCAGCCCCTCTCGGTTCATCTCCGAGCCTCTGAATTTTGTGTTCAGGTTCCCTTGATGGTGCCCACAGCCGCCATGAGGTAACATGAGGCGCGTGTGGCATAGGCGGGCTTCCCGAGCACCCGGGTGCCCCGTGGTGGTGACGTCACCGCAACAGAAAGCAAAGACACAAACACGGCTTGTCCGTGAGCCGGAGGCGCCTACGCAGCGAGGCCGCAGCCCCCCAGACGCCTCGAGGGCCCCCCGGGGCTCGAAGCCCAGGCTGCCCCAGACGAGATCCCCCTCACTCTCCTTTCCACGCTCCTGTGGCGCCAGGGACTGCCTGGGGTTCCTGGCAAAGGGGTGCGGAAGGGAGGGTGTGGCCCGACCCGGCCGGGCTGATTCGGCGCCTGCGTCTGCCTTCCAGCCCGGGAGGGCGCACAGCACACGGGTTCACTGCAGGGTTTGGGGAAAAGCAATGGAGCCGAAGTCACCTGGAGAGGAAGGTTACGAAGAACATCCTCGCTGGGCCAAACCCATCCACCCACCGGCCGTGAAGCTGAGATTCACAGGAACCTGGAGCAGGTGGGCAGCCGGGCAGGGGAGGTAAAGCTTCTGGGTGGGCCCTGCCTGCACCCCGCCGGGGGAAGGGGCTCTCCCTGGCGCCGAGCTCCATTTGGGGGCTTCCTCCCCACCCCAAGAGAGGGGCAAATGCCCCCCCCCCCGGCTGAATCCCAGCCCGCCCTCCTCGTCTGGAGCCCACGGTCCCCTGGGGGCCCGAGGGAGCCGTCGGGTCCCCTCCCGGCCCCGCTGCCCACCGCTCCACACGTTTGTCCCGTGAGTGGACGAAAGACAAACAGAGTAATAACGACCACGACGGTGCCGGGCGCTCAGTACGTGCTCGTGCCCACGCCGCGCACTGCTGTGTGTTCACTCACTGCCCCCCACGGGCCTGTGGGGGGCGTGGGTCTTACCGCTGTCCCCTCCCCGCCTTGGAGCTCATGATGCGAGTGTCGACCACGCACTGTGTGGCTTGAAACAACGCGGTTCATTCTCTCAGGACCCTGGAGCTGGAAGTCTAAACCAGGTGTCCTTGGGGCCACGCGCCCCCCGGAAGCGCTCGCGGGAGGGTCCTGCCTGGCTCTTCCGGCTGCTGGGGGCTCCAGGCGCCCCTCCGGCCTCCACCCCTGCCACTCCGTGTGCCTCTCTGTTTCAAGTCTTTCCTTTCTCTGCTAAGGACGCCGTGGGATGGAGGGCCCACCTAAACCCCGGGGGGTGTGCCCAGCGACCCTTAACTGAACGCGGCAAAGACCCTTCTTCCAAGTAAAGTCGCATTTGCAGGTACCAGGTGGATGCAGCTTTTGGGGCCGCCGTCCAGCCCGCCACGCCGGGGGTGAACCCGCGCTCGGAGCCCCGCAGGGCTTTGTACGCCAGCCTGGGTGCGTGGTGAGCAGAGCTGCCGCGAAGCCTGGGCCCAGGAGCTGGGCCTGAAGCTCGGAGACACCAGCCGGGACCGGGGTGCTCGGGACAGAGGCCCAGTGGGTGAGGGCCCAGGGGCGGGCCCGCCTGCGGGGAGCCCAGAGCCCAGTGCCGTACCCAGCCCAGGGGTCTCGGGGGAGCAGAGCCCAGACCCTCCTCCAGGGCAGGCAGGCCCGGGAGGCAGCGGACAAGGCCCTGAGATTTGGGGCCCTGAGTCAGCCCCCTGCCCCAACCCTGTGTGCCTCTGGCAAGTGATTCAACCTCTCTGAGCCCATTTCCTCGTCTGCAAATCTCTGCAGTGCAAGACGTGCTGCGTAGACGGGCAGCACCTGGTGCCCTTGGCACCCCCCCCAGCCCCCCGCTGGCAGCAGAGGCCAACGGCAAGGGCTGTCGCTCCTGCTCAGGAACACCTCTCCTCGGTCACGGGGCAGCGGAGGCCGTGCCGGCTAACGTGCCCGGAAGCCCCGCAGGGCACCGGGATCTGAGAGGCAGCAGCACCCCCGCCCCGGTAACTTGTGGGCGCAGCCCCCGGCAGCCCCGAGGGGCGCCCGGACGGGGTAAGCGCCCGTCGACGGCGTCCGCGCGGCAGAGGCTTTCTTCCTGTTACGGACCCGGCGCTATTTCTGGGCACTGCTCACCCAAAACACAGTCTTCCTGGTCCCATGGAGGTTTCTGCGGACGGTGGTCACGGAGCCGGAGCCGGCGGCCTGGGAAAACACGCCCCTCTGTTTACGCGGGCGACGAGGTCTCTCCCAGGAAACATCTGGCGGGATTTGGGAAAGGGGCCGTGGGACCAGGTCGGAAACAGCACACATGGGATGTGCTTGGACGTGGTGCTCGGCCTGACCGCGTCCCCCCTGCCCCGCCCCCCCCGCCCCCCCGCGGGAAGGCGCGAGAGGGCCAGGGCCCCATCCCCCGGCCAGATGGGGGGTGCAGTGAGGGGCGGGAGTGCCGTAGGGCCCTGGCACTGTCCTGGGCAGGGGCAGGGCCCCCGCGCCAAGCCGAGGACACGCTCCCCTGGCCAGGAGCTCTCTGGGCACAAACAAGGTACGTTCAAGCCACACTCGCAAAAACCATGACCTCGTCCGAACTGTTTCCAGCAATTTCCTTTCAGAAGGGAGCAAAAAGTCACAAACCAAACAACACAGCATCCCCACAGGGGACTCGTGGTGGCTGAGCGCCCCCAGGGCTCCCCGCCACACCCCCACAGCCACCCCTGCGCCTGGACGCTCTGAGTCCCGGGGCGGGACCACGTGGCTCCGCCATCTGCTCACAGCCTCCTCCTGCGGCAGCTGAGGGCTCGGGGATTGCCGGAAGGTTCTCGGCAACCAGGACTCGGCATGGCGGCTTCTGGTTGCCCTCGGCTCCCCAGAGAGCTCCCGACAGCGATGCCCCCTCACCCCTGCGGACCCCGGCCGCCTCACCCCCACGGACCCCCGGCCGCCTCACGCCCTGCAGGCTCCTTTCCGGCTGCCGCGTGGTCCTCGCTGAGGGAACGCGGGTCCCCAGGTCGCTGGGGGCACCGGGAAGGTCTCTGTGGCAGCACCCCGTGTGCTGACCCTGGAGCCTCGGCTCCGCTGCGCAGAAGCAGGGATGCCAAGGCCCTTCCCGAGTTCTGTCCGGAAGGGGGAGCCCGGGGGGGGCCAGTTGGACCCCCGACCCCCACCCAGGCCTCAGCCCCTGACGAGGACCCCGCCACGCCCGGTGGGCACCACGAAATGCCGGGGCTGCCCTCCGGGAGGGGTCGTGTTCTCTGCGACAGATGGGTTTTTGTGGCACGTGACGCCCGGTGCCACGTGCCCTGCCAGGCGCACTTTCCGTGGCACGGGTGTCCGTCTGCTCCTCCCGTTGGCACCAGCGTCCCGCACGGTGTGACGTGGAACACAGTTTGGGGGCAGAGCTGTCTGTCTGTCTGACCTTGTGTCCTCGGGATGGGGGGGCGCCTGGGGGCCCGGGGCCCGAGCAGGCCAGGAGGAGGGGCGAGGCCACCGCTGCCGAGCGCGGACTGTGTGCGGCCTGCATCCCGACCTGGCGGCAGGAAGCGCCGTGGCCCTGGCGCGGGGCCGCTGCACCCTGCGGGGCCCGCCCCCGCCCCCACCCGCATGGCGTCCCTGAGGTGCCCTCCGTCTCCGGGCGTGTTGGCTGCGTTCTCCACGTCACGGTCTCTGCGGGCCGCGTCTGCACGTCCAGGAGGACCGTTCGCGCCGCGCACTGGGCAGTCACGCCTGCCACACTCTCCCGGCGCTGACGCCAGGGTCAAGGCTCAGGGGAGCTGGGGGGGGGGCGAGAGTGGGGCAAGGATGGGGCGGGGGGCACTGCACGCCCAGCCCCTGCCCACGGCGTCTGCCCAGGGCCTGGCTGTCAAGGGGACAGATGGTAAACAAACCACCAGAAAGCAGGCACCCACGGTCCTTGCTCTGTGACGGGCAGGTGGATCACGCAGATCCACTCTCCCGTGAGAAGCAATAAAGAACACTGGGCAAAAAAATTAAATAAAATAAACATCACAGCCTCACAGGAGCTCAAGAGGTAAGAGCAGGTGCTGATGGGCTCAGAGCGGCGACGAGGCTGGGCCGTTCCCCGCGCGGCCCCGGGCCCACCCCCTACGGAGCTGGACGTCCCTGGAGACCCCCAGGAAGGGCCTCCTCCGCACAAGGGCGATTGCAGGGAAGGCTGTCCTGGAGCCGAGCAGATCGGGAGGAGGGGGAGGGGTGGAGATCACCCTGAAAGTCCTGGTCCCCACACTCCTCGGCTCCAGTGCCTCTGGGGACCTCAGCCTGTGACCTTGGTTCAAGGTGCTTCCAGCGGTGACACCTCAGATGGGTGACGGGGACGAGCCCCAAGCCTCTCCGGACGAGGGCACCCTCCTCCCTGGCCTCGGGGACCCCAGGCATGCCAGGGGGCAGGAGGGCCAGGTGCCGCAGGATGACAGGCGGCCGGGGAGAGCCAGCACAGGGGGCCCTCGACTGGGGGGATGCTCAGAAAGGATGACACAGGTCACAGACCGGCCACATATACCTTGTTTAAAGAAATACACGTCAAGTGAAAGGTCCCGCAAAGGACAGGAAACCGCTAAACAACGTACGGGGAAATGACACGTTCAGCACAGACGAGGGTCTCTAGCGGCCCACGGCCCACGGGAGGCGCTCAGCCCCGGGCGGGGGCTGGTTCGTACCACGTGGCTCAGCACGCAAACATGAGGCAGGACCCCGGTCGGGGGCCTGAACCCCCCCCTCGGCCGCCCCCACCGCAGGTCTCTCTGCTCCGCATCCCAGAGCCTCAGCCCTTCCTCTTCCGCTCGTAAAGGAGGGTGTCCTTCCGGGACCACTCACGGAGGGGACAGGGAGCCCGACAGGGTGGCTGGGGTTTGCGTCCAGGCCAGCGAGTCCCCAGGCCGTCTGCCGGGACAGGTGTCGTACATGTGGAGCTGCCGGGACAGGACCCCAGGTTTCCCAGTCAAGGACCGCCACCCCCTGACCCCCGGGGCAGCGAGGAGGGGCCCGCCCCCCGCCCCCCCAATGCCGAGGGCTGTGCTCGTCAGCACACTTGGCCAAACCCCAGAGTCGCCCAGGACCCCCGCCCCGTACAGCCTCAGCTGGAAACTTCAAGAAAGCTGGCTCCTCCTCCTCCCTCTCCAGGGACCACGGCGGCCCCTCCCACCACCAGCCACGGTCACCTGGTGTCAGTGCAGGTGCGCAAGCGGTCCCCACGCACTGGAGGGCCCTGCCACGCCCAGATATGCCTTCTGATTCCCGTCGGGCAGGAGGGCTCCCGAGGGCTGTGGGCAAGGAGGTGTTTCCCCGCACTCCACTGGGGAGGGTAATGCCGTCACGTCCATTTCACAGGGGGGAAAACTGAGGCCCAGAGAGGGGAAGCCACTTGCCCCTGGCTGTCCGGGCCGAGCGAGTCTGAAGCTCACCGGAAGCGCGGAGGCCGACCTCACCGCCCCACTGTGCGCCCTGAAGCTCGGCCTGGAAACGGTGACCACTCCTCCTGACCTGCTTTTGAAGAGCAACATCCACGCTAACGGAGATGGGAAACCCTTGCCTCAGAGGGCCACGCCAGCTCTGGGACACGAATGCTGGCCACAGCCCGGGTGCAGAGGTGACGCCCCAAGCAGCAGCATGAGAGCAAACAGATGTCACAGGGCTCCCCCATCCGCAGCCTCCACAGCCCTGCCAAAGCCAGGGTCAAGTTCAACCCCGGGGCGTAGTGGGCCCCGGCCACCCCAGCACACATGGCCGGGACTTGAGTGTGTGGCCTTCTCGGCAGTGACCCACGGACATAAATAATGTCCGCAGGCTTTGAGGCCAGACTTGAAAAATGCTGATGGATTTCAGTTCCCTCTCCTCCGTTTAATGGGAAGCCCGGACGCTGACCCCACTGCTGTGGGTGGGGACGGACGGATGGGGAGACACTGCCCTCCCTTCCTGCTGCTTCCTGTCATGCCGTCCTGGGTGCTCTGACACGGGAGCCCTCCTGGAGCCTCCTGGACCCCCGTGCCACCCTCTGGATCCTGGCACCGAGGCCCGTCCAAGGCTCCCGCCCTTCTAGGAGTCTGGGAAGGAGTTTTCACAGGGCTTGGGGGAAGGTAGCGGGGGGGGGGGGGGGGCCCANATTGTACTCTGAACCTAAATTTCACAAGTTTATACTGTTGGCTGAATTACTCATCCTTGGTTTCAGTTCTCTCCAAGTTCTTAGAATCATAATGGCATTCAAAATTGAACATTGCTCTGTAATAAAGCCAGGAAAGTATGATAAAAATTATGTTTCAAAACATTGCAGAGAGCCATACCCATTTCAAACAATACTATCTCAAAGGTTTTTTAGAAGGATGGAAAATAACCATCAAAACAAATTGTGGAGGACAGCTTTACACCTCAGAGATTTCATTAATAAATGTACATCAAATTATTTACCAAAGATAGAATTAAGAATGAATGTGGCTTAGTCGGTTAAGGGTCCGACTTTTGCTTAGGTCATGATCTCGCGGTTCGTGAGTTCGAGCCCCGCGTCGGGCTCTGTGCTGACTGCCAGCTCGGAGCCTGGAGCTGCTTCAGATTCTGTGTCTCCCTCTCTCTCTGTCCCTCCCCTGCTCACGCTGTCTCTCTCTCTCTCTCTCTCTCTCAGAAATAAAAAAAAATTAAAAAATAAACAGAAAAGAAACGCGGGTCAGGTCGCCGCATGCTTTCTGACAGGACCGCCTGCAGGCTGTGTGGACAGCAGGGCCCCGCCCTCCAGACCACCCGCCCCAGACCACGAGCCACGCCTCCCTCGCCCACTGCTGGCGCCCCCGCTCTCCTTGGTGGGTGTCGTGAGCTGAGGACATGCCCCAGAGGAGACATCCACGTCCCAAGCCCGGAATCTCAGAGCGGAAGATTCTTTGCATAGAAGACTTTGCAGGTGCTCAAGCTAAGACGGGGCCACGCAGGCGCAGGGCGGGCCCTTACCAGCAGAGGAGACACAGACGGCGGCCGTGGGAGGCGAGGCGGAGGCGGGGGGGCGTGGAGCCCCTAACTGAGGGGACAGGGAGGACCCTGCGCTTGAACCCTTCAGAGGGAGCACAGCCCTGCCGACACCTGGATCTTGGCCACCTGGTCTCCAAAACTGAGAGACTCAATTTGTGGTCGTGTTAGGGCTGCCCCAGGGCACTAACTGTTCCGCGTCCCCAAGACCCGGCCCGCACTGTGCCCGCAGCCAGGACGGCTTCAAAACAATGAGCCTCCTGACTCCGGAGAAAGGCGGGTGCACACGGCCCGTCGGTGTTGGGCTGGCAGCCTGTTCTGTGCGGCCTCGCACGCCCACCGGCCTCTGGCAGAGCAGAGGCAGGTCACGTCCGTGCCCTGGTGACCTCCAGACGGCTGCCTGGTCATGGCCTCAGAAGGCTGGGCCAGCAGACTGGGCCCCCCGGGCGGCTCAGGCAGTTGAGTGTCCCGCTCTGGATTTCAGCTCAGGTCATGATCCCGGGGTCGTGGGATCGAGCCCCACACCAGACTCCATGCTGAATGTGGAGTCTGCTTGAGGTTCTCTCTCCCTCGCCCTGCCCCCCGCCCCGAGCCCCAATTCTCTCCCTCCCGCTTTTCCTCGGCCTCCCCAGCCAGGCTCTAACGCGGGACATCTGGCACCTGGGAGCATTTCGGTTGTCACGACCTGGGGGTGCCACCGGCCAGGGCTGCTGTTAAGTTCCACACAGCACGGGAGCCGCGGCAGAGAGGCCCCGCCTTCAGGAACGACTCCACCTTCCCCGGGCCTCTGAGTAACGAAGAAACGCGTGCACTTTTCTCCCCAGGAAAGCGCACGCGAGCCCCGATTCTGCTTCGAATCGGGTACGACTGCGCGGTCAGGCCCCCTGGGGGCCATCCTATTTCCAAAGCTGCCAGCCCTTCGCTGCTCATGATTGGAACGCACCCCGGGGAATGGTTCATTAGCCAGGAAGCCTCTCCCTGAAATGAAGGCGACAACCGCAATCTGCTAATCACACTGGCGGGGCCGGTGCACACCTCGGCAAACCGCCTCTGGACACATTCTGGTCCCGCCGAGTCCCGGAAGGGGCGGAGGGGGCGGGGAAGGGGGGAGGCACCCCGCTGCGGCAGACTCAGACTCGGTTTTCCCAACAGCCTTGGGCCTTGTTCATCTCAGATGAAAGCTCAGGGATGGGAGGGGCCCTTGTAAAATGCGGTTTAGGGCCTGAGGGACCCCAGGAGGGAGACGAGGCAGCCCTGAGCCGCCCAGCCCCACTTTCACTTTTAAAATGGCCCAAATCCATCACTGAAAAGCCTCTTTTAGCCACAGAGCAAAACTTTCAATGAAATTCTTGGGTCACTTGTTGGGAAAATGGGATCTTTTGGAGGGACTGTAAGCACCATGTCGATGTTTGCTTTTTTAAAAATTATTATTTTTTATTTTTTAATATTTTTAAAAATTATTTTTTAAATTTATTTCTTCATTTTTGAAAGGGAAAGAGTGCTCACGTCAGCTAGGGAGGGGCAGAGAAAGGGAGACACAGAATCCGAAGCAGCTCCAGGCTCTGAGCTGTCAGCACAGAGCCCGACACGAGGCTCGGACCCACGAACCGCGAGATCATGACCTGAGCTGATGTCGGACGCTGAACTGACTGGGCTCCCAGGCGCCCCTTCTATGTTAGCTTCAAAGTCATGATGGAGAATATGAAGTTTCAAGAAAGGTATGTGTGTCGCCGTTGACTGGACTTGGAAAGGCTCCTTTCTTTCACCGTCCATACGAACCGTCACGTGTGATTTAACGTTAACGACAGCCCAGGATTTGCCGCGCACCAGACTTAAGCCCCTTGCCTTAATCGCCAACACCCAGTGATGTAAATACCACTGCCATTCCATTCTATAGATGGGGAAACTGAGGCCCACGCAACTCTGTAAGCCTTGCGAAGCACAGGCCGAGGCTCTGGGAGCTGGCCAGAGTCCGTGCGCATTACCAGGCCTCGGGGGGCCTGACTCAGGCTGTCGTCGGGTAAGAGTGATGGGAACAGAGCTCCTCCCCTAGCGACAGACCGGGCACCCGTCGCTCAGAGCCCAAGCTCGCAGCTCCACGCAGCCCCCAGCAGCCCTCCTGCCTCCGACGGAGCCCGCCTGCTTCTCCAGGCACGCAGCGACATGTCAGAGCTGGGCCCACACAGCGGCCACACCGTCTGCACAGACGTCTGCTGCTTGGGGACCGGCCACTCTCTTCTTCCGAGAGGCCGAGGGCTCAGGGCTCAGACAAAGGGAGACAGAAAAGCCCAAGAGATGGGCACATATGCGCCCTGCCAACGAGAGAGACCTCCGCCATCCCCTTAGAACCACTCCTGCAGCAGGATCCCAGCCCCCTCCCCGAGGAAGCCAAGCCTCCGAAAGAGAAAGTTGCCCAGAGAAACGCTCCGAGGGCAGCACGAGCTCCCTCGGCACCAGGTCAGGGTCAGAGCAGCCCCACTGCGCATTTCTGGATGATTCAGGGTCGGCGCTCTCGGCTCATCGCGAAGAGCACGCACACCAGCTCCTTCACTGACTGGCCTGTCCCCAAGGCTCCCGCTCCCCGGGCCCAAGGCACCATCACGTGAGGACGCGGCGGTTCTCAGTGACGGAAGGCACACCGAATCCAGCTTTTAAACACCCGCGTTGGCTCGCAACCCCCTCGGGCAGCCCGCTGGCTACTTTCACTGCTCTTAACGTGCCGTAGAGCCCTGTGCTGATTCTCGGCTGGTCTGCACAGTGACGGCGGCGCGGGCGAGGGGCCTGCCGCCAGTGCTCCCGGGAGGGACCCCGCACTGCCCTGTGCACAGAGAGGTCGCGGCGCTGGCAGAGGAGTGCACAGCAAACTTGCCAAGAGGCGGAAGGAAGCACGGACCGTCCCAAGGGCTGCCGAGGGCCCTCCTCGCGGCCACTGCCCAGCCTCCCGCCGCCAGGGCAGTGCTGCACCCCGGGACTCAGCCGTTCTTCCTCCCCAGCAAGCTCTCCTTCGAACGATTCTCAGGCTCTGCCAGGGACAGGCGCTCCAGAAAATGGTTTTATGGTCGGGGGGCTTCAGAGCACCAGCGCCCTCAGGGATCAAGCCAGACTGATCTCCCCACTTGACAGACTGAGGAACTGAGGCCCCAGAAGGGCCAAGGCCAGTCTCCAGGAGAGCATCATCCTCCGTCCCTTGGGAGGGGCCCGTCTTCCCAGGAAGGGACGTGACCAGAGCAGGGAATGCCTTGACCTGAAGGCCAGCCCCTCCCCCAGAGCAGGAGAGCAGGGGCTCCCCCAAACCTTGACACGTGACTTCTGCCCAGCCTTGGCAGCAGCAGCTTTGCACCGGCCCTCGTGGAAGAGCAGGCTGCGGCCGGAAGGACCCTGTGCGCACCGCCTTCTGGAAACGGCGCTGGGCCCCGCGCCCACAGAAGGCGGACGGTTACCTCCTCGTCCCGCTCCAGCTCCAGGCCGGCTTCCAGAAGGTTCCCCTCGTACTCCTCCCTGCGGAAGCGCTTGTCGTCCTCATGATAGTCCACGGGGGGCTCGGGCCCCCCCGCCGCCCCCACGGCCCCCTTGCCGGGCAGCGGCTGGTGCTGCCGGGCGCCGCGGGCTGCGGGGACGGCGTCGCCGTGCTGCGCCCGCCTGGCCAGGGCCCTGCTGCCCGACGGCCTCTTGGGGTGGTACACCAGGATGTAGTCCACCTTCCGCCGGCCGTCCCGGAAGTAGAGGCCGTGCTTGCACTCGGCGTCGGGGTCCACGGACAGCGAGTTCAGCAGCTGCGAGGGGAGACAAATGGACTGTGCGTCAGGGGGTCAGGGGCGGGCCTGTGGGGGGGCAGGGAGGGTCCTGACCGCCCGCGTGCCCACCCGGAGCAGCGCCGCCCTGGGGCTGGCACACCAGGCGCACTGTGGCCCTGTCTTCGGGGAGCTGACATTTGAGAAGGAAACACTGGCCGTCATTGACCCAGGAAGGCCGGGCAGACCCTTCCTGCTCAGAAGGCCTCCCGGTCTGTGGGGGTAGAGGGGGCCTGATGGGGGGCCCAGCCTGCTTGCAAAGGCGACTGGGAAAGTTGCAAGACCACCCCCCCTCGAGCCCAGGGGAGTGATGTTTATTCGCTTCCGCAGGGTCCCGGGCAGGGCAGAGCCACACTGGGGTTCCCTGTGGACAAATCTCCACCTCTGATGGCCCGCGTGCAGGGAGACTTCCTGTCAGCATGGCCGGGGGCCCAGGACCCCCCTCCCCCGGCTGGTTCCAGCGCTGCCACCGGGTCAGCTCTACGTTAGTCTGGGTCCCCCCAAGCACAGAGCCCGAGATGAGGTGTTTACCTGAGGGGTGGCCTCAGGGGCCAGAGGGAGGGGGCACGGGGGAGGGGCCGAGGGAAGGGGGCTGTAGACATAGTCCCGGCCTCAGGCAGCTGGGCCCCAACCTGCTGGTGCCCTGCACGTGGCCTCCACCCGCCCCTGCAGCAGGGGGCTGCCCTAGGGTGGGCCGACGGGCAGCGGCAGGGCCTCGACGGGGTCCGCTCTGCATGGATTGCCTTGCCTCGGTTTCCCTGTCTGCCTGAGGAGCTCTAGGAGGCCAATGAGACAGAAACGTGGGACTGAGCTTTAAGAATTTAAAATCTTCGGGCACCTGGGGGCTCAGTCGGTTAAGCGTCCAACTTCGGCTCAGGTCATGATCTCGCGGTTCGTGGGTTCGAGCCCCGCGTCGAGCTCTGTGCTGACAGCCAGCTCAGAGCCTGGAGCTGCTTCGGATTCTGTGTCTGCCTCTCTCTCTGTCCCTCCCCCGCTCATGCTC
Source organism: Hyaena hyaena (assembly GCF_003009895.1). Lineage (NCBI taxonomy): Eukaryota > Metazoa > Chordata > Mammalia > Carnivora > Hyaenidae > Hyaena > Hyaena hyaena. The sequence continues at coordinate 2,270,387 of NW_024080730.1, read as the reverse complement.
TCTCCCTCTCTCTCAAAAATGAATAAAAAAGCTATAATAATGTTAAAAAAGCTATAATAACACGAAAAGGCTCTGCAGAGCTGTTGGGTGGCGCGGCTGCCGCCAACACCCAACCCAAATTCTAGAACTCTAGTGGGATCTTGCTGGTGGCCGGGGGCACATAGGTTAATCAGCTGACTGGTCTTCGGCAAGAAGAGAAAATAAGTAAAACCACGTTGGAAGTGCCCCGTGAGCAGCTGCGCACCAGCTCTGCTCGGAGCCGAGCCCTGTGTCCGGCACCTGACCTCCTGGCCTCCCCCCCATTTCTGCTGTCAGTCCTGGACACGCGCCTTCATGCAAGAACGAGGTCCCCCCAGAGTGTGAGGCTGGCACGGGCCCCACAGTTCGAGGACAGGGCTGTGCCTGCAGAGTCTGGGACGGCTCCACAGGGCCTGGTGCGGGGTCGGGAGAAGCAGAGGGTCCCCTCCCTCCCTGGCTGATGGTCTGTGTTGGGTCCAAGGTTCAAGAAGGACTCCTGGAGGCTGGGGGGCCCCGTGGGCTCGGGGTTCTTTCCAAAGGTCCGGCTCAGGGGCAGGGGGAGAGAGGAGAGGGAAAGAGGGAAAGCGATGGATGCCTGGAGGGAGAGAACCGTTTGGGCTTCACCCCTGCCTAGGGTGGTGGGGGGGTCACACCCCCGAATCGCAGCCCCCCTGGCTGGCGCGGGGAGGCTCACAGTCAGCAGGGCGCAGCCTGCACCTGGAGCTCGCAGGCGGCTGGACGTTAGCAGTCGACTTCTGTCCACAGTGACACGGAATCTACTGCCACTCAGGCAGCCTTCACGGGACCCGGCTGTGTGGACGCCCAGCTGGCCTGTGCTTACAGGTGTCCATCCAGGGACCCTTGGGTGTACAAGGGCCAGGACCACACCTGTGCGGGCAGGGTGGGGGAGGGGAGAGGGGCGTCCCAGCCCCGCCCGGGGGGGGTCTTTTGCGGGGTCGGGTTGCAGGAGAGGCAGGAAAGAGTGGTTCTCTTCCTCTTCCCAGGGAGGCAAGGAGGGGTACGGCCCTGGGGGGGAGGCTGAGCCCAGCCCCGAGGCCCGTCTGCACACCCGGGGTGTCCCTCCCCCCCACAGTAACTGGGACGGGTGACACTCTTCCTCAGCTCAGGGCACAGCCGCTCACGGAGTCCCGACCTGAGGAGGGGGCGCCGTGTACTATGGTGAGACGCCGGAGGCTCACTGTGGGAGGGGGTCAGCCCGCGCTGCGGGGACCCACTTCCCTCCCGCTGACCCCTGACAGCCTTCCCCAAGGACACAGCCGGGGAGAGGGGCTGGGCCGGCCTGGGTCACGGCGGACGGGGCGTCTGGGCAGTGGGACGCCCCAGGGACGTCCGGGCTTGGCCCCGCTCCAGCTTCATGGTCTGGGGGACGTTCTCTACCTCGTGTGTCCTCAGTGTCTGCCTCTGCGGGGGAGGGGAGCAACAGAAGCTGCCCCCACTGGCGGCCAGGGGGACGGAGTCCAAGGACGCCTGCGCTGGGTGCATTCTCCCTCTCATCTCCAGGATGGGCGCCCGGGGGCCCTCCGACCCCCTCGCTCCACGCCGGTGCCTCAACGCCACAGGGCATGGGCACCCCGGACGCTCGGTGCCTCTGCGAGGGGCTCATCCCTCTTTCCAAACGGGGAACTTGGGCCTTCGGAGCTGAGCCGGGTGCCGGGGGGGAGGAGCTGCCTGTACCGCCCTCCCCAGCCCCCTTACCCTTGCCTTTGCACACGCTGCGTCCCCCCCGCCTGCGTGCCCGCCCTCCCTGCTCTGTGGGTCATGATGCCACCAGCTCCCCGGACGTGAGGCCCCCCGAACCCAGAGCCCTGGGGGCCCCCGGCCACTCTGGCAGCAGAGTCTCTTGGGCCGGGGCTGCCCTGGAATGATCTATTCACAAGGTCTTCACTCCCAGGGGCCTCCAAGCAGGGCGCTGGGACTGCCCGTAGCACACCTCCGTCCAGAACCAGCTGCACACGCGGGGCTTGGCGCTGCCGGGGGCCCCGTAAATGCTCCCGGTTGCCCGAGATAAGAGCCGAAGTTGAACAAAGTGGACCAAAAAAGCCACAGAGAGTGGGAAGGAAATTCAGAGTGAGCCCGTCAGGCCAGAGGGCAGGGAAACTGACCTGGGGACCCTCCCCACCAACACGAGGCAGGAAAGGTTACCAGGCTGAAAACTGAACAAGAATCATGTGTCTGCTGGGCCCTGACCAAGACCTTTCAGGGCCTTTGTAGTGGGGCGGGGGTATCCCCTAAACACCTCCCCCAACCTGGGAGGGCGGCAGCACGGAGGCCCCGTCAAGAATGACCGCCCTTCCACCTGCATTCCAAGACCGGCTGTGCACTTCTGGCTGTGTCACCTCAGGGAGCTCCTTCTGGAACCTTCCTTGCAAAATGAGGGTCTGGGGGACTAATATGATCCCCCTCAAAGGGTCACTGTAAGGTTTTAACGTGCCTGTACGTGGAGGGCTCACAGCAGGGCCACCATACGATGAACCCACAAGAGGAGTTTGCTCTCACTGGAAACTGACACAAGCACAGATAAAGAACCAGGGGAGGAAAAACAATCTCCTGGTCCAAGTGGACCACAAGTGAAAGATGGTGAGTGCCGAGTCCAGGGTTTTCAGTTACCAAGGGAGCTGGGTGCACCGGTGTGAGCCCCAGCCCTCCCTCCGGCGAGGGGCCTTCTCTGCTTTATCAAGTGGGGGTGATCCCATCTGAGTGAGTGTAAGGGGTTAGCAACCCCCTGGGAGACCGCTTCGCCTGGTGCCGAAGGCGTGGTTGAGGAATGAATGAGCGCATGCGTGAATGAAGGGCCACCGGAGCGTGCACTCTGCACAATTACTGGCGGGCGTCGCCAGATCGAGGGTACCGTAAACACAACACTCTCCAGCTCTGAGCCTCAGTTTTTCCATCTGTAAACTGGGGACACAATCATCTCCTCGACCCAAGTCACGGGACCCTTAGGTGGACTCGCGTGACGGGAAATGTGAAAGCGTTCTCAAGATCACCCATCCCCGGAGTCTGGCAGGAAGAGCTCCGGGAAGGACGGTAACCGTGGCGGAAGAGAAACGACTTCCTGAGGTCACGCTGGGGCATGCCGGGGGACCGAGGTCCCCTCCACGCGGCAGGCCTGCCCAAGCCCCACAGACGGCGGGAGGGCAGTCTACATGCGGTCCGCACCTGCCTCCCCAGACTCCGAGGAGACGGCAGAAGAGAGGATCAGGCCCGGGACCACAGTTTGTTTACGTGGCTTTGCAGCTGGAACGGGAGCTGCGGGAGCTGAGGTCACACGTTGGTGCGAGCTGGCCAGAGCCCGGCAAGTCTAACTGAGGCGAAGAGAACCTGCTATGCCACCCCTCCCCCGGTCCCAAAACGGGGAGACGGAAACCGGCCACCTGCCGAGTTTCTTTTGGTTCTGGGGCTCTGTGAATACTCACTTTCGAACTCCACTTGGCTTCCCCAAACTTTAAAAATGAAATCACCGGCACTACCAATCAGTTTGTGACGTCGGGCACTCCCCACGACCCCCACACGGCCCATCTCCGATCGGTGACACACAGGGGGGCGCGGGCGGGCCGACCCCAGCGCCTGGCACTTCTCTCTGGGCTGCCGACAGCCAGCAGGAGAGCGGAAGCTCACAAAGATAAGCGCAAAGAAAACTCCACCGAAATAAAGTGCATTTGACTTGGCCTCTGGCTTTTGAGTCATTTCTTGCACCTTCTGGTACAGAAACGAGGTGACTCTTACCCTTGAACTTGGGAATGACAGGAAACGCAGAGGCCCCGGGACTCCAGCTGGGAAGCGTAGCCTGCATGGGACTGGGAGTCCCGATGGCCAAGCTGAACGACATCCGCGCTGTGGCTGCACGTGAGCAAGCTCGTCGGGGAACGGGAGAGGAGCCCTCTGATACGCAGCCCATGCCCTCTGGCCTTTGCATGCACAGAGTCGCCTTCCCTGGGTGACTCAGGGTGATGACTGAGCAACAATTACTGGCTGGAGCTGGGCTGGGGATCCCCTTGCAGTCTCTCTCTGTCGAGCTTCCTGCCAGGCCGGTAGACATTTCACTGCCAGGACACCACTCGGCCACCTCTCCTTCCTGGGGTCAGAGCCCCTGATCCACGGCCCTCCACGCCCAGGGACGGCCCCCAAACACCCTGTAGTAAAGGGTGTGTGCGAAATAAATCAACAGTCTCATCAGGGGCCTGTCTATGCGTTTCTAGACCGTGAAGACCTCTAACGAAGGGCCAAGTCTTCGCAGATTTCGTGGCCCTCACCAGGCTCCGGGGCGTACGGAGAGTTTCCGGGTCCTGATGAGCAGCAGACCCCTGAACTACAGCTCCAGAGCCCAGGGCCGTCGTTAAGGGCTCCGCTCCTGGTTTCGGATCCAGCCGATCATCCAGTGGAAGTGGGTCCACCTCTGGAATGCCCACTCCTCTCCATCTCTCTGGCTGGCGCCACCTCTAGTGCCCCCCACTCCCACCTGCGGGTCTCTCGTATGAGATTTGTCTGGAAGGCCCCACCCAAGCCCCGTTACGGGTATAACCAGCTCCTTCTCCCCCAGGAGGCTGCTTCTCCCCAGGGCTGTCCGTGCCACCTGCTTCTGCAGCTGGGTCCAAGGGAGTCCTCCCAGCTGGTGGGCGACCCCCTCCTCCCCGGGCCTCAGTGTGCTCACTGGTACCAGCAGCACCTACCCCCACGGAGCCGTGAAGAATAAATGGGCTCAGCTCTGGCCTCCTTCTACGAAACTCTCCCTCTGCCACTGTCCTGGGCTTCGTTCCGTCCCCACTCACCAAGTGGCAGATGGGTGCCCTTCCCTTTCCCTGTGGTGCCTGACCCCACGTGGGCACAGCGTTTGCTGAAATGAAGGCTCCGAGTGTCTGACGCCAATGGTATTTCTCACAGGCAGACGGCTCTCTCCATCAGCCCCGTGGCCATGCCCCAGCGCAGAGGGGGCGCGAGGCCCGGGGGGCGTCTGCCCTCCCTGGATCACTGAGAGCCTCCTTGCCAGCACCCCATCCCGCAGGCACCTCCCTGAACCCGACGGGCAGGCCTGGATCCCGGCTGGGTCAGAGCAAAGAAAGGGGGCTGGGGCCTCAGCGAAAGCTGCCGTGGGGAGGAGGGTGAAGGGGAGTCTGATCCCTGGTTCCGAGTGAGCACCCCGGGCTCCCCTCCGCTCCCTCTGAGGGCGCCTCTCAGCCCTTCCTTCACTCTCAGGCCAACTTTGTTCTAACTTTAACCGAAACCCCTCACAGCCGAGTTCTGCCCTCCAGGGATCGCTGTGACCCCTGAATCTAGCCCAGAGAGAATGGTGGGGGTAGCAGACTCCGGAGAGGGGCCCCCAAGCACGTGGACGGCGGGCGCGGGCCCCCGCAGCCGGCTCCCACTGCCGCGGGGCGCCGGCTGGGGACGCGACCGCGCGGGAAGAAGTGGGGACACACCAGCGTCCCCGTGCCGCCCGGGACGAGCTGCGCGCGCGCTCAGGGGATCCCGGTGCCCTGGCAGGTGAGGGGCTCGCGCAGCCAGAGGGTCCCACCCCAGGAGGGCGCGGCTGTCGCCAGAGGGTGGCGGCGAGGCGGCTCCCCCCACCCCCACCCGGCCGCCAGAGCCGGCACCCATGGCAAGGGGGCGTCGGGGGAGGGGGCGGCGCGGGGTGCCCAGGGGTCCCTCCCCGCGCGCCCGCGAGCCCGGGCGCGCCCCCCGCCCCCACGCCCCGGGCGCGGCCGCCGCACTCACCGTGCCCTCGGACGGCAGGTAGCCGATGTCCTCGATGGCGCAGATGTTGATGATGTGGACGCTGCGGTCCTCGGCCGGGAGCGTCGAGTACTTCTCGTTGACCCGCATCGCGGCCGCCTGTGCGCCCGGCCGGCGGGGCGGCGCGCCCTCCGCATCCACGGCCCCGGCGGCCTCTGCGGGGCGGACGGGGCAGCGTTGGCGCGCTCGCAGGGGGCCGGGCCTCCGCCCCGCCCGCCCCGCCCGCCCCCGCCCTGCCCGCGCGCCCCGCGCGCTGCGGCCGCCCCCCTGCGGGCCCCCGCGCGGCCGGCGCTGCAGGCGCTGGGGCGGGGGCGCGGCCGCGCGGGCAGCTTCCGAGGAAATTTAAACACAGGAAGAAAGCGCCCCGTTCCTGGGGCCCCTCCAAGTTTTCTGCTCACCCGGGAGAGCGCCCCTCGGAGTCCTTGAGGTGGGCCAAGCCTTCCTACCGGGAGGAAGCTTCCAGCAGCCCCTGCCTTCACTAGAAGTCTCCAAGCCTCGCTCTACGGGGGGCGGGGGGGGGGTCACCTTGCAGGGGAGAGGTGGAGTCGGAATGCTCGCCCTGGGGGACTTTTGCTACCACCCAGACACCTCCTCCAGGGAGCCTCCCCTGCTTCCTAAGGGCCCACCCCCTCCAGCTGCGTCTCCCTCCCTGGTCAGCATCTCTCTGAGCCCCCATCTGCTTAAGGCTTAGTCTTCCGTGACCAGCAGCCAGTCCCATTTCACTGCACAGCCTGGTCCTCACTCTGGAGGGGGGGCGAGGGCTTCGGAGGCCAGGGAAGGGGCCTGGGGCTCCTGCACACATGCCTGGAGTCCTTGCACGACGCTCTACTGCCTCCCTGAGGGAGGGACGGTGACTGAGAGGGACCTGGCACGCGGTAGGCGGGCGGGTGGTTAGGCGGGTGCTTCTCAGGACATGTTTTTAATCCTCCCTCCGGACAAAAGGTCTCCAGGAGCAGCCGGGCTCCGGTTTGGCAACCCTGCCCAGGGGGAATGAGGTCTCCTTTCCCTCTGCCTCCCCGCATCTTGCTAGTTCCTCAGGATGTGTACTGAGCACCCCCCTCCTCCGGGAAGTCGTTCTGGATTGCCCCAGGCACTCAAGCCCAAAACTCTGCACCTGGACTCCAGGACTTCTTTCCTCCACCCCGTTTCCCACCAGGTTTATTTCACACAATCGGTGTTCAACAGCCGCTTGCCAAATGGCCACCAAGGAAGCTTGCGGGCCTACAGAAGGGGTTATAAAGCCGTCCTGCAAGGTGGTGATGGCACCGGCACGCTCGCATGCCAAGGGTGGATTCTGGAATCACAGAGGATGGGGTGGGGGAGGTGGGTGGGGTCCGGCTCCAGCTCTGGCCCTTTCCAGCCGCGTGGCTTCGGTCAAGCCTCAGCCTCGCAGAGCGTCCGTCTCCTCCCGCGGAGGTCAAGTGTGTGAGAAGCTGCCGTTCGGCTCAGCACCTGCGCAGGGAAAGGCTGGGCAGCGGCCACTGTTACTGCTGTCATCTTCTCAGTGCGGCGCTTCCTTCTCCCTCACCCCCACTTAGGCTCAGGTCTGTGAGTTTCTCGGACTCCAGGAGGCGGGGGAAGGTTACTGTGTCCTGGGGCCAGCCTTGCCAAGGGCCGCGGAGGGGCCCTACAAGACCCTTTGTCTGCACCTTGCACGGCGAGGGCGGGTTTGGAGAAGCGCGCCGGTCCTCACCCCGGTCGGCGCTCGGTGGCCTTTGCCACGCTGGAGAGACGTCCTCCTTAAAAGTTCAAGATCTCAGGGGCGCCCGGGGGGCTCAGTCGGGTAAGCGTCCGACTTCGGCTCAGGTCAGGATCTCGCAGTTTGTGAGTTCAAGCCCCGCGTCGGGCTCTGTGCTGACAGCTCGGAGCCTGGAGCCTGTTTCAGATTCTGTGTCTCCCTCTCTCTCTGACCCTCCCCCGCTCACGCTCTGTCTCTCTCAAAAATAAATAAAGATTAAAAGTTCAAGATTTCAGGGCTGGGAGGAATCTCACGCACACACACACACACACAGAGGATTATGCAACTTCATTCTCTTATCTTTGTTGGTAAACAACCAAGATTGTGTAACCTTAACGCATTGACTTTCTAAATTTATTTTCAAGCTGATGAAGGATCGCGTGGAAGTCTACGAGGTATGAGTTGGGGAAAAGGAGCAAAAACGAGAATCCCTCCATTCTGGGTACACGGACAGTCCCCCGCGGCCGGGAGGTGGCCCTTGAGTGCTGACGGAGAGCCTCCCCCACTGGCTCCCCGCCTATGGCTGTCCTGGCGGCCCTGGGTCTCTACTCTGAGCCGCTGACTGTAAACCTGACCTCCAGAAACCCTGGCGCGCTCCTTTCGCGCTTTCTGCCTCAGTGATTCTCATCATTTAAAACCCAGAGGGACAGATGTCACCGGCAGGATTAAGTCCCTGCTCATGAATCAGTAAGAAACTAGTCGCATCAGTCTAAATGGGGCATTTTATTACGGGACGTTCCGGGCTTCACTGCCCGCCCTGCTCTGCCACGACGCTGCCATCTCGGGCCGTTGCGACGTCAGCCGCCGTCATGCTCTCGAGTCTTTGCTGACAGTTTAGCGATCGCGAGGGGTACAAGCATGGGGGGGGGCGCACAGGGAGCGGGGACGGGGCCGAGCTCCCCCTCACCTGCAACACAGCCTCCCTTGCAGGAAGCTCAGAGGGCCGCCCAGCAACATCTATTTCTCCTCCCTGCCATTGCCCATGGGAAGGGACATCTTGCTCTGTGCCCTGCCCAGCTGCACCCGCTTGAGCCACCAGCAGCCGAGCGAAAAGGCAAACAAACCAAGCTTTGGAAAGTGAGGCAGGACAGGCCACGGTGAGCCCCAGGTCAAGGGTTATTCAATGAGAGCGGTGGCCTCTTCTAAAGTGGCGCACTTGGGCTGGGCTTCCCCGCGGCGGCGCCGCTGACATCTGGGGCCGGGTCGCTGTTGGGCTGGGGACCCAGGCTGTGCCGTGGGATGGCCGCCAGCGTGACAAGGACAACGACAATACCTGTCGGGTGCGGCTCCCAGGCTCCCCGTCCGCCCCTGCCTGCCTCTCAAGGGAGGCCGGGAGGCTGATCTTATCGCCCGGGCCCTCCGATGGGAGGGGAGGGCAGAGGCGGGGAGGGTAATGTGCTTGGCTTCAGGCCACAGCCAAGGCGGGGATCTGCCTTTCCATCCAGGTCTCTGAGCCTCCAAACCAGGGCTCATTCCACGAATTCAACACGCACGCACAGGCACGCACGCGCACACGGAACTGGAGAGAGAGACGAAGCGGAAGATTCAGTTTGCTTTTGCAAAAGGCACACGTGGCCCCGGGGCTGCCCTCAGCTGGTGGAGGGGGTCGTATGGGCTCTGGCCATCCCCCCGACGGGCAGCCCTCTCCCCACTATGGGATCTCTGCACTCCGAGGCGCTAAATAAATGCTATTGACTCACGCAGGCAGCCGGGTGGGGAAGGCAGCATGGAAGGAGTGAGCCACTCATGAGTCAGGGCTGCTGTGATCTCAGCGGCCCGTCCTGCCCCTGCGCGGGCCCCGCACCCCTCCTGCTGTCCGGTGGGCAACCCGCGTGGGAAAGACGCGCCAAATGGGTATATGACCTCATGCGCTAAATGCGCCTCGGGGTGTAATCCCTCCCCCTCCCCCCCCCCCCCCCCCCCCCCCCCCCCGGGAAAGACGTGCCTGGGAGCTGATAGCTGAGACAGGGCGGCCACTTCCTTCCCTCGCATGATGTCAGAGCCCCGAGCCGAGGCAAGGGGGACCCCGTGGGCAAGAAACCACCAGCCCCAAGTTCTGGAGCACAGCCAGAGGGTGACGTTCTGCCCGATCCCCGGACGTGATTTCCTTCAGAGCGGTTTTCAGACGCCTCATGTGTTTTGCTAACCCATGCTCGCCTTCGGAGAATTCCTAAGAACCCCAGGAGCGCGCCCGGCTCGGCCAGCCGCCACCTCCTCCCAGAAGCCCCTCTGGTCTGGCTCAGTTGGCGTTCCTCGGTGCCGCTGGCCTCGCTCCCGGCTCCGTTCCGGCACTCAGGCTCGTCACTGCTTCATTTCCACGCTTTAGCCCCTTCCGGCCCTCAGCGCACCGCAGATTTCCCTGTTTGCGTTGATTTGTTTAACACAGGGCTTACTGAGGGCCAGCGCTGCGCGAAGCTCTCTGCAAATATTAACTCGCGTCCTTAGGGTCATTACAGGTGGATCCACACAGATGTCCCCCACCCCCCAAGCCCAGCGTCCTTTCTTTGGAAGCGTCGGGAGAAGTCCAGCCTGACACTCCCTCTTCCCCAGCGCCCCTTCGGGAATCACATTAGTCCCCATGATGGATGCCTGGGCCTCGGAAACCCTGCCCCCTGCTCTGGGGGCTTGGGGACAGGGACGGCGCCCCTCCCTGCTGCGGGCCAAGGCCGAGCCAGCCGCCAGACGCCCCCCCATCCCGCCCAGCCAGCAGTGTGGAAATTCCGTGTCACCGCGCGCCAACTCCCGCTTCTCCAAAGGAAAGCTTCAGAAGCCCCTTTTCTGCTTCAACTGTTCTCCCCGGGACTTGGGAGGCATCCCTGCTCGGGGCAAAGTTGAGTCCCTTGCACCAAAGCTCCTGGTGGAAACAAAGGGCGCCCATCTCACCTACGGGAGCTGAACTGCCGTCCTCTGAGCCGAAACCGCTCCGCATGCGTGGAGCCTTCATCCCACCACGTGCTGCCTTCCAGGCGACGGAGCCTCTGACGACAGCACGGGGTGCTCGCTGGGGGCGGCGGGGCCGCGGCGCTGGGATGGAAGCAGGGCCCCTGCCCTGGTGAGGGTGTGTGAGCGCCCCCCGCACAGCACTGTATCCTCCACGAGTGTGGGGGCACGCGTGTGTGCATGTGCACGCGTGTGTGTGCTGAGAGAGTAAAGTCTCACACCTGGGCTATTGTTCCTGGGGTCACTGGCTACACGCTGCCCTTAATTTCCCCAAAGACCCACGTCCAGGGAGGCCGGGCCCTGGTGTCACAGGCTCCGGCTACCTCTGGAGCCGATCCTCTCGGACATGTGTGGCTTCCCCAAGGCTCCGGTGAACCCAGAGGCCCCTGGACCGACGACGAGGCTGGGCCCCTTGTGGGATGCTCCTGACGCTGTCCTGGGGGCGGGACCCCAGCACAGGAGTAAACGATGCTCCAGGTCTCCGTGGGCCCCCAAGGCCTTCCTCTGGAAACCCTGCGTGCGTCTGGTCACGCCCTCACGTGTGACTCTGTAGGCCCGGGTCTCCGTCCTGCAGCGAGCCGCCGTGGGCAGTAACCGGGGCCCGCCGGCACAATTGCCCATGATGCTTTCGGGACCCCCAGCGAGCACACAAAGCGGGGCCCTCAATGAGCCAGTGGTGTCCCCGACCCCACCCCGGCCTCCTCCGACCTCAGACCTCACCCTCGGAAGGAACTTCTGTCCGCAAGGAGGGAGGGACCTCCTGGACCCTAGAGAACGGCCGACACGGGCATGATGTGAGCCACGCAGGGAAGCTGACGTGTCCCAGGAGCCACGTTACAAGCGTAAGGTACTCAGGAGAAATTAATAAAAGACTTAATGTAGCCTCTTATACCAAAAAATAACATCTTCTCAATGGGTAATCGATACAAAAATTACCAATGAGACAGTTCACGTTTCTTCCCTACTGAGCATCTGAGATCGGGGGTGCCCTTTGCACCGGCAGCGCGTCTCCACTCTGACAGCCAGGTTCCGGGGCTCCGAGCCGCGCGGGGTCAGGGGCACGGCGGCGGGGAGCTTGGCTGCCAAGCTGTCTCCTGGGTATTCCTCTGTGTTTTTGAAAGTTTCCGCAAAGGAACCCGAATTCGTTTCTTCATCAGGAAAAGCATAACTGACGAGTTTGAACAACACTGATGGAAGCTTCCGCTGGGCCCTTTTATGGTTTAAGGAAAAGTGGCCAATTTATTGAGCCGTTATCTCTGCAGCACCGAGTGAGGGAAGGCCCACCTTGCCTGTGGGCCAATGGAAGCACATCCCTAAAGGTTCTGACAGCGCGTCTTCACTTATGACAGGGATCTGATGACCCGGCTGGTCATGCAGGCTTTAAGGGGGGGTGAGTCTCCCTCCAGGGTCCCTGAGGGCACCCAGGGCCCTCCGTGTCAGCCTCACCACCGCCAGGCCGTGTGCACAGAGCTGGGCGCGTCTGACCCAGCTGCCTTCCCTTGGGACTCTTGGACTCGGGCTCAAGGAGGGGCGGGCTCCCTGGAGGAGGTGTCTCAGGCTCCTGCCTGTCGCTCTTCCGCCAGCACCAGTTTGGCTGTTTTGGGGGCTCATTCACTTCCTTACCCACGATTCACTCACTCATCCACTCACTCACTCATTCGCCTATCGTGTTCATTCACCCACATGGCTTCGGCTTATCAGCAGGGCCTCTCGTATTTGCTCCCTCCCCCTCCGCCTCCCCCTCCCGCGCCCGCTCCCACTACCTCTACCCTCCTGCACCTCTGCCTCTGGCTTTGTTTCCCTGCCGGGATTTTAAGGCCTTTATCTTGTTTGCTATCTTGCCCCGCCCCCTTGGCGTCACCTCCAGGCTCCTTTGTCCTGAGTCCCTGGCTCCAGATTTTCAGGCATGAAAATGACACCAGAAGTGGCTGCAGGCACCTAGGGAAGGGCACAGACCGGAGCCAGCCGTTCAAGGGGTCTGGGGCCCTAAGCAAATCCCTTCAGACGTCAACTGCCTGGAGCAGGGGACAGCGAGAGAGGGACTCCAGGACAGAGGTCTGCCTGGGGGAGGCATTCCCCCAGCGTAATGACAACCAGTCCCCCCATGTACTGGCCACAGCCCTCAGTTCCACGTCCGTGGAGTTGGTGAGTGCACACACACACACACACACACACCACACACACACACACACACTCTCACGCAGAGACCAACTGATCCAAAAGGGACGCAACGCGTATGACCTCCTCTCTCACAGGGAGAGAATTAGTGGCCCTGAAATCCACCCAGAAGCTACAGCCGGGCACTGCCCAGGTCCGCGGGGAACAGTGGCCCCCCGCTACGAGGCGCCCGCACCCCTCGATCCTGCACGGCGCAGCCCCCCTGCTTCCTGTGTGTGAACTGTTTCCTGTGAAATCAGACTTTCTGGAAAACCAAATGTCTCTGCTGTTTTTTCTTTCTTGCCCCTTCCACCGGCTGCAAGCAGCGCGTGTGTTTATTTCCTGGTTGGATTCTGGGCGCAGAGACTGAGATTTTCTTGCCCATCGCGCCCCCTCTGCCTTCCTCCCTAAGTGGTGGAGAGCCCGACCTCTGACCTCAGCTCTGAGTATAAAGCCCAAGACCCCTGCCTGGCCCAGCTCCTCCCTGCCACCTTTCCCCAGGGAAAGGCGCCCAGTTCCTCCTAAAAGGAAAACAAAGGGAAAGAGAGACTCTGGATGGTGCCCGAGGGGACCGGGTCCCGCGGGAACAGATGCGCTGGACTCATTTGTGAGGCAGGCCTGCTCAGGGGGCCACCGAACGCACCCTGGAAAGGACAGCACAGCCTCCGGGCCCTGGTGCTGGACGGCTGTCTGCAGCCCCGGGACGTGTGGCCAGCTTTCCCGAGGACCCAGGTGCCTCCCGTGCTATGGCCCCAGGCTGCAGCCTCGGGGACCCGACCACGGGGACTGTTCTCCCTTAAGTGACTCCTGGGACCCCCTCGCCAGGGAGCAGACTTTTGGTAACACCCTCAGGGGAGTCGAGTCCTTCCTCCTAGCGCAGAGCTCGCCTTTCCAGGGGGCGTCCCCGGGCCTCGCTCCCAAGCCCTGTTTTTGCTGCTGTCACTCGTCACCCGACTCCGTATTTTCTCTCTGTGCCTTTGTCCTGCTCTCTGCTGTCGTCTCAGCTGAGCCTGGCACTCGGCAGGCTGCAAAGGTCTTTGCCCGACGCACGAGTGACAGCATGTACTTCGCCAGCGTCCACGGATCTCGGACCACGCGGAGCAGCACTGCTACCGACAGGCCCGTTTTGAGCTGCGCGGCCGGCCTGTCACAGGGCGCCGTGACATCCTCGCGGAGGGCTCTTTCCGGGAGCGAGGAGGACGAAGTTGTTGTCTTAACATTTTCAAGCTGATGGAGCAGCTGGGGAAAGTTCTGGAGGCCACGGGTCCCGCTGCCACAAAAGCACCATTGATGAGCCCCTGGGGGCGGGGGGGGGGGGAGGGCTGGGCTCTCCAGGCAGGACGGCCCCCTCCCTCCCCCTCCGCAGGGGCCACCAGCTGATTTATTGAGGTCCTACTAAGAGCTGCCGGGGGCCACAGACACACAGGGACAGGAGGGACGCAGAGCTCGCAGCCGTGCGGGAAAGTAAAAAACAAAACAGAACCCTATGGGCTACAGAAGTAGGGACGGATGGATCTGGAAGGTTCTCCAGAGGGAGTGGCTTCTCAGCGGAGTCCTAAGAACTCCCCCAGGCACAGGAAGAAGCTGCCGAAGGGACAGTTGTTCCAAAGTAGGGGGAAGGCCTGCGGGAGCAGGGAGGAGGGGTGCAGGGGAGACGGACAGGCCGCAGGGGCGGGGCGGCGGGGCTGTGGGCTCAGCCATACCACTGCCGCCCGCGACACTGCAGGACACGGCTGACCAGGCGCTGGGTCAAATGGCGTTCAAATAGTATCTGAAGGGAGCCTTTTTTTTTAGCGAGAGCATGCACGAGCCAGGGAGGAGCAGAGAGAGGGAGGGAGAAAATCCCAAGCAGATTCCTCACTCAGCGCGGAGCCCGACTCCGGGCTTGATCCCAAGAACCGTGAGGTCCTGACCTGAGCCGAAATCAAGAGTTGATGCTCAACCCACTGAGCCACCCAGGAGCCCCAAACACATGGATTTAAAAAAAAAAATGTTTACTTCTTTTTGAGAAAGAAAGACAGAGAGCACGAGCAGGGAAGGGACAGAGAGGGAGACACAGAATCTGAAGCAGCTCCAGGCCCCAAGCTGTCAGCACAGAGCCCGACGCGGGGCTCGAACTCATGAACCGGGAGATCATGATCTGAGCCGAAGTCGGACGCTTCACCGACTGAGCCCCCAGGCGCCCCTCACACAGGGATTTTTAATGATGTACATTGGTGCTTTCTTTTCTCTAGCAAGGGTCGCCCCTGCAGAGCAATGTCCTTGGGGACAAGGTGCTGGCTGTTAGCCCGGGCGCCGGCCACAGACCGGCCTCCCTCGGGCATCGGGATGGCCTTTCCTTGCTTCTGGGCCCTTCTGCACGTCCGTCAGGGTGGGGGGTGGGGCACTTCCTTGCTGAACCACACGGCTGAGGTGGCCACCTGGGTGTCAGCACCTCCTCCCTCCTGACCACGGCGGCGAGGCCGTGGCCTTGGGCTCCTCCCACGCTCCGTGGCCTGGGCCATTACAATGGTGGCCTGGCCTGCGTCTGTGCCCCTGGACGTATTGAGCAGCAGTCTTGGCAGCCACCGGGGGAAGGTCAAAGTCAGGGCACCCCTGCCAGCCTGGCCCTGGATCACCTGACACACGGCAGGTGCTCATACACGTGGAAGTGACTGTCCCAGAGCGCTTTGAGAAGTGACACATCTTCCATTGGGATGGAACTTTCCAGATTCTCCCTCCAAGCCCCCAGCCACCTTCAGGGAGACCTTGGACGAACTCCGTAGCCTCTGGGGTCCCCATTTCTTCCTTGCTCCCACTAACAGGGTGTTGGGGTGGCAGGAAGGGGCCCAGGGCAGCCCGCACACGTCCTGACATAACACAAGCTTAGTGCCCAGACCCCCCGGTCACGGCTGTGACGACACAGGTGGCGCCAGTCACCGACTGGGGGGGCCTGGACGGGAAAGGCACTCGGCCACCATTCATGTTCATTCCCAGGCCACCTCGGAGCGCCCGGCCGCACGGGGTGAAGGCTGCAGCGAGCCCCTGAGCCCCTGAGCCCACGAGCCCGCGGGGCGGCCGCGCAGTGCAGGAGGCAAAGAGCAAACCGGAACGGCGGCGGCGGCGGCGAAGGGGGTGTAGGGACGGCGCAGCCACTCCCGGAAGGTGTCCACTGAGCAGAGGACATATGACGGCCGGAGCCGGCCCTGGGGTCCAGCAAGGAGCATTCCAGGCGGAGGCCACAGCCGGGGGACCCCGCCCTGAGGGATGGGGTCCTGGAGGGGGAGGGGGAGGGGGTCAGGCGGCGGGGCTCCGAGCCTGCTGGTTGAGGGGAGCTCAGGACTGTGAAGGGCCCCCAACCGCGTGCTCCTCAATGATCTGGAGCAGCACCGAGACCTCAACGGTCCCCAGAGGCGGCTGATTGCCCCCAGGGGGCTCTGCCTGTGTCACAGGGAACCTGCTGCACGAAGCCAGCCGCTTCCAGGCCCGGGCCCCACGCAGTGCCTCCTTCACAGGAAGGACATCACACACTAGAGCCAGGGGTCCTGCGAGGCTCCGTGCGTCCCCTCCTTGCCCGCCCGGCAGCCCCCAGCTCTGTCGGCACCCTGTCCTCGGGTGTGCCACTCTGCACCGTGTCCGTTGTCCCGCAGCAAGGGCCGCACGCAGACCCAGCCAGGACTCGGTTAGCGGCTTGAGTGTGTGAGTGCCTGGTCCCTGGGGGAGGCCCTTCATCCCTAACCCGTTTCCTGGAACTACCCCGAATGTCTGCATCGCAGCAGCAAGCTTTCCACTGACCCAGAGAGCAGACATGCTGAGAAAGGGCAAACTACCTATCAAATTCATACTAAGGTGTAAATGACTTTCCTCTCCCAAATAATTTTAATGGGTGAACAGGGCGACTGGCATCAGGCCCACAGACTCGTGGGGATGAGGGATGTGGAGAAAGGGAAAGATCTTTCCACAGCAAAAGGAAAGGGAAGGGGGAATAAGGACAAGAAGAACGTTTGTTTCTCGCTGGGCTGCACAGGCCTTCACTGCCCAGTGCCTCCACTCTGGCCTCCAGCACAGCAGGGAAGGGGCCAGCATCTGCCTGGTCCCCAGGGGGCAATCGTAAATTAGTCCTAGTCCAGGGTGTCCGGCTGAAAAGCTTCTCCACTCAAAAACAACCAAGAACAAAGGGAGACAAAATGGCTCTGAGCAACAAAAGGGTGAGGTGGGGACCGAGAAACCTGTTTTTCAGATAAGTATCTGGCCTTCGGAGAAGTTTTCCTTCTCGTCTGTGGGGCTGAGGCCAGGGAACCAGCACAGGGCGGGGGGGGGGGGGGGGGGGGCATGGGGTTCTTCCCGACGGCCGGCACCCTCGTGCAGACCCCCGCTCCAGCCCCGGGGGCTGAGGTTGCGAGACCCCAGGGTCCTGCCCCCACCCACTGAGCCCCCAGCCCCATCTACATGACGCGGGGACCCTAGAGGCTGCAGGGAGGACTCTGAGCGGGTCACGAACCTGCCCGAGTGCCAGGGGAAGCCCTCAGCCACACCCGCCAGGGAAACAGCCTCTGCACCGGGCCAGGTGGGGTGGGGGGCGTCCAAAGTGTGAAGGCTTTTGCTTCTGCACTGAGAAAATAAAAGAGGAACCAAAGTAGGGAAGAGAAGAAAAAGAAACCAGAGAGGCCTGGGGCGGATTCCGGCCGGCTCATAATGGAGGGAGCAGAGGCCTGCCCGGAGCCAGGCAAGGTCCTACCCCGTCTCGGTGGCGGCCCGATTCGGATCCATCGAAAAACGAGCAGAGGAGGGGAACATCACTCAATATGGCCAGGTCGTATTTCCCAGAACAAATGGGGCTCTGGGGAAGTGGGTGGGTGGGGGCGGGGTCACCTTGATGCTCTGAAGGGGCAGCATTCTCCTTATAGCGCAAAACAGATGCCAGGAAACGGCCCTGGGGCCTCGGGAAGGCTGGGCTCACAGAGGACGGAGATGTCCGAGTGATAAGACCGGCATTAACATAAACGGACTCTTATCTTGAAGAAAGGCAGGCATCGCTCAGCTAAAATGCCCACTCTTGCCGCAAGGAGGCTGGTTGCCAGACCCCGGTGGGAGCTGGGCCTGCCATGGACCAGGGGCTGGGCCCCCGAGCCAGATCCGCTTTCCTAAGGATGCTTCCCTTCCCTCCCTGCCTCCTTTCAACAAGCACAGAGGAAGCGCCAGGCCCCTGGGAGCCGACGGCCCTTTCCTAGCTCAGCAAAGTTCAGCGTCTGGGCCGAGGTTTACGAAGCGAAGGTCTAGGTAGTCACGGCTTGGCCTGGGGAGCTTTAGAAATATAGACAGAGGTCTTCACATTCAGAGGTTTCAATCGCCCCGAGGGGCTCGGAGGGCAGCTGGGGATGGGGTGTCCCTAATCTCGGGGTGATGGACATGCATGCGGGTGATCGTGGTGCCGCTGGACCCGTGACCCCTTATGGATCCGGGCAGAGTCCACGGGCGCCTGAGGAGGGCTGCTGGACAAGCCGCAGAGGGGCGGGCGGTCCAGACGCTCAGTCCTGCCCGGGCGCCCAGCGTTAGCGGCGCCCAGTCAGTCGCTTCTGCTGGGCAAGACTCAGCTCCCTGGGAAAGCGTGTCCAGGGTGTTCCGGAAGCTGCGTCCCTGGGGGAGGGACTCCCGGAGCGCACCCCGTGCTTTGCAGACTTTGTAAATGTCTTCACACAGCAAAGGGCTCTTGCCTTGACATTGTCCCCCCCCTCCCCCCGTTCGGGGCCCATCGCGTCTTCCTTATTAAGAGGTCATTACCCTCAGAGTGCCTGCGGCCGCATCCCCTACAGCTCACCCTCCCACGAAGCGCACGAGATACGTGGCAGGGGCATCATTAGACCATTTTGCAGATAAGAAAAGCGAGGCCCGCACAGACGCAGGGGCTTGCTCAAGGTCATGCGGCTGGAAGCATCAGAGGTAAGGTCTCTCCCCTAACTACTTGGCCCGGGGTGGGGGGTAGGGGGGCAGGCTTTTCCTCTGCTGTTGGTCTCAATCGCACCTCGGCCAGCCACCCTGCGCTTACAGCCTCGGGGGCATACGGGACCTGCGGGAGCCCCTTCCAGACGCGCACGGGGAGCCCCGCCTCGGGCCACAGCTGAGCGCGACCGCGTCCGAGCAATCTTTCTGCCAAGAGCGAGCAAAGACAGAGGCAGGAGGACCTCGAGGGCTTGGGGGGCCGAAGGCAGACAGGACTCGGGGGCTGAGACCCCCCGGGAGAAGGGGACCGCGGAGAAATGGGCTCAGCGCGCCGCTCAGCCGGTGACGCAGCTGCAGGTGCAAAGACCGACGGGCTGAGGAACAGCCGACGCAGCAACTGGTCAGAGACCCCGGTGGGTCCCCTGACGCTGGGGACACAAATCTGGAGTCCAGGGCCCATCAGGAGGCGGGGGGCCTCGTACACTTGCCGGCTCTCAATCAAGCCCAGAAAGGCTTCTCCCCCGGAGCCCAGCCTCCCCGAATCGGGCAGTCTAGCCTCAAACCGCCTCCAGCCCCGAGAGAAGCCAGCGGGCCCGCCGACTCCTGCCCACAAAGACCCGGAAATCCTTTCTGGAAGAGGCGCGCGTCCGCCAGGGCTGCCCCTCCACTGCACACAGCTCAAAGCTTTCAAGAAAAATGACAGCAGGTGCCAGGAGGAAGGGCCCAATCATTAAAACTCGAGAAAAACAACACACACCCAAATGACAACAGAGGCAGTCCGACGGCCGCCCCAGATGGGGGGTTATCAGACACGGAGGTTAACCCGCTGGGGAAAAGGAGACTTTCATAGAGAGCTGGGATCTCGAAGGGCATCAGACGGAGGCTCTAAAGCCCCGAAAGAGAATTCAGAAGGTGAGCAGAGCAGCCAGCTGAAGTGCAGGCGAGGTCCGTGAACCGAGAGGTAAGGTCAGTAG
Organism: Hyaena hyaena; assembly: GCF_003009895.1. Classification (NCBI taxonomy): domain Eukaryota; kingdom Metazoa; phylum Chordata; class Mammalia; order Carnivora; family Hyaenidae; genus Hyaena; species Hyaena hyaena. Next base: position 2,250,890 of record NW_024080730.1, on the reverse strand, counting down.
AAAATGCTTGACTTGGAGCACAGGGACGGAAGGGAGGTGAGACAGAAAAGCCTGTGAGAGACACACAAGTTTTGGGGACCACACAGCCAGAGGGGGGAGGAAAGCACCGTTTTCAAAAGATCAGTCATAAGGGCTAATGGCTGACTTTCCCACAGAAAGGGCAGGAGCCAAAGGGCATATTGAAATTTCTGGGAAAAACCACCGCCCACGTAGCATTCTGTTTGGAGGGAAAACATCTTTCCAAATGAAGGTGAAAGAGAGATTTTTTCAGATGAAGAGAACCTAAGGGGCCCGCTGCCCAGGCCTGCACTACGAGAAATAGCAAAGGGAGTTTTTCAGACATAAGGGAAATAACCCCAAATGGAAGCAAAATGGACGGGGGGGGGGTGCTGGGAAGAGCAAACGTGTGGGCAAACCATTGCTTAAACCAGCAGTAATAACGTCCTGTGGGATTAAGATATAAATAGAATCAACCCGAGCCAAAAATGAAACAAAGGGGAAGAGAGATAAATGAAGGGAAAGGCATTTAAGTTTCTACCGTGCTCAAAAGTGGTAAAAGCACTATTTTAAGGCAGACTCTAAAATCCCAGGAATGCATTTCATAATTTCTAGGAGAGAAATAAAGGAATGTACAGTTAACCAGCTAATCAAAGAGCAATTGGAGTTAAATAAAAATTTATTAATCAAAGAGTAGGAGGTAAAAAAAAAAAAGTCCAAAAAACCCAACAAGACAAATAGAAAACAAAGAGTAAGGCAACACATACGTCAATAACTATATTAAGTATAAACGGACTAAATACTCCAATCAAACGACAACATTATCAGGCGAGGCTTTTGAAAACTTCAGGTCTGTACAAGTTATAGAGGACCCACTTTGGTATAAAGTGCGCCCAGTCCACGTGCCTCCGTGGCCTGTGCTGGGCCACAAAGACAGTCTCCATGCATTTTGAAGTGAACGCACGTCCTTTGGGAGCAGTGGAAACAAACAGAGACCGATACAATACACAGCTAAAACATGTGTCCCCGGGCGCCTGGGGGCTCAGTCGGTTGGGCGTCCACCTTCGGCTCAGGTCATGATCTCACGGTTCGTGGGTTCGAGCCCCGCGTCAGGCTCTGTGCTGACAGCTCAGAGCCTGGAGCTGCTTCCGATTCTGTGTCTCCCTCTCTCTCTGCTCCTCTCCTGCTTGCTCTCTCCCTCTCTCTCTCTCTCTCTCAAAAACAAACATTTAAAAAATGCAGCAAAATCGGGGCGCCTGGGTGGCTTAGTCGGTCAAGCGTCCGACTTTCGCTTAGGTCATGATCTCGCGGTTCGTGGGTTCGAGCCCCGCGTCGGGCTCTGTGCTGACTGCCAGCTCAGAGCCTGGAGCCTGTTTCAGTCTGTGACTCCCTCTCTCTCTGACCCTCCCCTGCTCACACTGTCTCTCTCTCTCCTAGAAATAAATAAAACATTAAAAAAATTTTAAAAAAATGCAGCAAATAAATAAATGACGATCCACAGACCAAAGAAGATGTCGCGGTGAAGACGGGGACACGCAAATGGGATTCCCATGCTTCCGTATCGTCACCTGCAGCTGAGCCCAGGCTTGAAGATTACAGGGCAGCCCTCGCCGCACATGATCAGAACCAGAGCTGGAAACCTGTGATCGAAGTGTGCACACCAGGAGGCTGGGAAGCAAACAGGGACTCAACGAGAAGTAGCAGGAGGCAAATAATACAGGGGCTGAGAAACAGCCCCACGCCCAGCCGCCCCTCAGATGCCCGTGGGGCCCCCACGTGTGGGGTCTTCCGGGCCTGAGTGTGCAAGCCTGGTCTCAGAAGGGAACTGTGGGCTCCTCCGGGCCCCACAGATCTCACCCCCGGAGAGGGATGAGCAGGAGGAGGGGCCGGGGGAGCCGTGGGCAGGGCCACCTTGGGGGCCGGGGAGGGAAGACATGAAGCGTCGCCAGCGGGAATGAGCAGGAATGAGGAGCTGGCACCACTCCTGTCCCCACAGACGTTAGAAAGATAACATGAGTACGTTGTGAGTAACGTTATGCAAACATAAGTGGAAACATTTAGATGAAAGGAACAGTTTTCTTGGGGAACACAACTTCCCAAAGTTGTCCTAAGAAGAGGGGCTCCACGGGGCGCCTGGGGGGCTCAGTTCGTTAAGCGCCCGACTCTTGATTTCAGCTCAGGTCATGATCTCACGGTTCGTGGGTTCGAGCCCCATGTCGGGCTCTGTGCTGACAGCTCGGAGCCTGGAGCTGCTTCGGATTCTGTGTCTCCCTCTCTCTCTGCTTCTCCCTTGCTCTCTCTCTCAAAAATAAAGATTTAATAAAAATCAATAAAAGTATCTCCTTAAAAGAGCCACTCCCAGCGGCCCCGTACGCTTACGACGCGGTAGCACCATCAGCCGGCTGAGAAGGGCTAATTGAACCCAGAAGACACCCCGCTATGTGCTCACCGGGACGTGGAGGGTGAAGCAAAACAAAGCACCCAGTCCCCACACCCCACACGAGAGGGACGGGCGGCCCACCCCTGCCCACGCAAGTCCTGCCGGGACGACGCTTTGGAAAGCTGGCGGCGAGGACCAGAGGGGCACACAAGCGTGTCCTCGGCCCTGCGGCGCCTGGGGCGGGGCCCCGTGCAAGCGCGTGTGCAAGGTCACCCGGAGACCGGCGCTTTGCTAACCACCGAACGGGGCGCAGGTGGGCCATCTGCTGCGGCTTCTCAGCCACGTGGTGCGGGTCTACCCTCCTAGGCACCTCCAGACACCCCCCCTCCTGCCCCCCAACCCTGCTGGCACCCCCATTCTGCAGATGAGAACGAGGTCAGAGAGGTGAGTGAACTTGCCGGGGGTCACACAGCAATGAATGGCACGGGCGGATTGAGCCCTGGCCTCCTAGCTACAAATACCGCGTCCCTTCTGCCTCTCCTAAGTGACCAGCCCCGAGGGGACGCGGAAGAGCTGTGAAGCTCAGGCATAAACTAATCTGAGTACTAACCTTCCGTAAGGCACCTTCGGGCGTGCTGTTCCCCGTGTTCTCGGGGCGGGGGCGGTGCAGGTGTGGGCCTCACCCCGATCAGGTTCCCGGCAGGGAGGCCCCGGGCCCACAGCGGCCGGGCAGCGATTCCCCGGCAAGGAGAGGGGTGGGCACCCAGGCACCTTGTGGGTGGGGGTCAGGGGCCGAGGTCCGCGGAGAAAGGGGAGAAGCACCCAAGGCGGCTCCGGAAGAAGGAGCCAGGGGGCTCGGGGCCCACGAGGCCGCGAGGAAGGGGATTCCGTGTGAGGGGCGAGCAGGGGCCAAGGCCCCACGCCAACAGCCCCCACAGCTGGGACCCCAGCATTCCGTCCCGGGTACAGAAACGCTGCGCCATCTCAGCGGCGCGGATGGAGCACCAGGCTGGCCGTGTCACTACGGGGCTTCCCCCCGCGAGGGGAGCTGGCGTCCGCGGGAAGGGCCGGCTCCAGGGGAAAGTCTCCAGGTAGCATTCAAGGGACTTTCCCAGAATGCAGTCTGTCCTCTGCAGGGATGGCGTGGGGGCGCCTCACAGAGCCCAGCGGCCGCACCTGCTGCTTAGAGCACAGATGCACGTGTGTTTGCAGAGGACTAGGGTGGGCACATCGTTCGTTCGTTCGTTCGTTCGTTCATTCATTCATTCGTTCATTCATTCATTCTCTCCTCCATCCATCCACCCATTCACTTCCTGGACGAGTCCCCTCTATCGTTACAGTTTGGCTTTTGTCTGGTGAGATAAAGCCAACATGAATGTTTTAAAATTCTACCCCCAGGGCCCAGAACACTACCCGGAACATAGTAGGTGCCCGAAGCACAAACTACCATTTATTCGATACCAGCCAGGGGGCCCGTGTTACACGTCATACCCGCTATTTTGATCTTCGAGAAACCCTTTAGGCAGGGACCTTCATCTCCCCCTGACGTTTGAGGTGACGGAGGCAGAGGCGAAGTGACTTGGCCAAGTTCACCGGGCCATAAGGAGCCGGGTCGGAGCTCGAAACCGCCAAGCCAGAGGTCCAAGCGGAAAGGCCCCAGGACACCTGCTGCTCCCGCTGTGACGCGGCGGCTGGGGAGGGCGGGGGGCGGTGGGAAGGTGCAGGCAGGGTGGGAAGGTGCTGAGGCCCTTGATCTTATTCCACGCGGGTCATGGCTTTCTGAGCTGGGCTTTGGCCCCTTTTGAACCTCGGACTTGCACCTCCTAGGCGTTGCAGCCAGCTCCCAGAATCACTGAGAAGCCACCAGCGGTGGCGATCGCTGCGAAGAGCAGCTGTGGTTCAGGAAGAAAACATCCTGTTTGTCGGGGGAGCATGTGGCCAGGTGAACACACATAAAAACATGGAGAAACAAGGCAGAGCCCTACACATTCAAGTAGAACCTGTTTCCACTGGCAAACACGGTGCCTAGAATCCCGTCGGTCCACTTTCTGGCGGCAGCAAGTCCCCAGGTGTATCATTTCCTGATGCGCGGAAGCCAAGTGCCAATTTGGAGGGAGGTCTAGCAGGTGACACACAGCACCTAGTGGCCGGAAAGGTAACTGCGTGACCCTCTGGGGGCGGAGTGGAGCCGGAGGGAGTGAGAACCCAGGACAAAGTTTAGTTCAAGTCTCAGATCTCCTGAGCTTCAATCTCACATCTAATCAATAAACCACACCCCACTCGTTGCCTCACCTCAAAAACTTGATTATCCACAAGCAGAGGGCACTTCCAAAACCATTTTAGAAGCAAGATGGGGAAGAAAAGAATTTAAACGAATATCTTGAGAAAACATTCCGCGTGAACCTTAAACTTTATTCAACCTTAAAAGAAGCCAAAACATCTAATAAATTGATACAGTTTATAGAAGCGAGATAGATGATCAAATAGGAAAATGTTTACTATGTTTCAAAAATTCAAATCCACCAGTTCATCCATCGAGTAAATGTTTATCTAAAAGTTCAGGGGCAAAGTTAAACTGTTGAAATGAAATGGAATTAAGCGTTAATATTTTGTTTTACTTCGAGCACAGATGGAAGACAAAAATAATAGCTCATAAAACGGAAAGTTCTATTTTCACCAAAATATTTGGAAAAGTTATTTTATTTTTAATTTGGATACCTAGATTCAATGTAGTTCTGCCACGGAGGTCCTCAGTTGAATCCTGTGGGCTAGGTTCCTGGACACTGGCTTTGGTTATTCTTTTCAAACATTCATTCCACAGAGATACAATTTATTTCTAGAAGTGTCATTCCAGCCAGAAACCGCCTGTAAACGCACGGCTCGTAAAATCCTAGCGGCTCCGGGGGAAATGCGCTGCTCGCTTTCTTTCGTTTGGCCGCGAGTCAGGTGAGAAGGCTCAGCCGCTCTGGTCTGCACACCTAGGCCGCCCCTCGGATCGTGCCCAGTCCTTCGCGCCTTCCTGGCCGAGATTTTTCCTGGGGCTTTTGTTTCGGGTGTCGATTTTACACGCGATCGTCGAATGATCTCCAAGCGTGTCACAGGACTGGTGAATTACGAGGAAGGGTCATTCGAATTCGACCAAGTGTATATAGAAAATTTTGTCTTCTCTCTGTTTCCAGCCGAGAAGAAAGCCTTCAGAGACCGAGAAAGTAAACAGAAGTTATTCTTAGTAGAAAGGCCTTCTTTGGTCCATTTTCTCTGCCCCAACTGCAGAGAAGGAGTTCTTTTTGACTCTTTTTCTGCCTGCGCAATATGCCGTGAGGTCGTGGCCTCCCCCGCGCTGGCTTTCTCTCTCTCTCTGCCCACTCAAGGGTTCTTGCGACTTTGGTAGGTCCTCAATACTGTGACCTTTATTCTTGGTTTTCCATACATTTGTCGTTGTTTCTGGGATCGTTTCAGATTCGTGGAAAAATGGGGGAGATAGTATGGAGTTTCCAAATACCCGGCACCTAATCTCCCCTCTTGCTGACATCTTACATTCGGGTGGTACGTTTGTTATAATTAACGCACCCATTTCGATATGTTATGATTATTATCTTAAATGCTTATTTATTTTTGAGAGAGAGAGAGGAAGAGTGCGAGCTGGGGAGGGGCAGAGAGAGGGGGACAGAGGACCCCAAGCAGGCTCCCCGCTGACAGCACAGAGCCCGACGCAGGGCTCGAACTCACAAACTGTGAGATCACGACCTGAGCCGAAGTCGGACGCTGAAATGACTGAGCCCCCAGGCGCCCCCAGTACATTATTACTTAACAGAGTACACACTTTATTCAGAGCTTCTTAGTCTTCACTTAATGTCCGTTTTCTATTCCGGAATCCCATCAGGGCATCGCATGACTTCATTATTCTTTTCTGAGGCTCTGGTGGCCTCATCTGTGGCCAAACACAGGCCATCTGAACCTTTCTCCGCCAGCCCGCAGATGCTCCAGGCTCGATTCGGTCCTTTCCTCCCCCGGGACCTGGGAGCAGTCCTCTCTCGCCACTGATCTCAATTTGCCACACTCCTGGAAAAGCTGGAAAGAACCACGGAAAAGCCATGTCGTGTGGGTACCCGACCCGCTTTGCGACATCCACAGCCTTTCTTCCGTGTGGTTTTGCCCAGGAAAGTTCCGCTCAGTCTCTGGAATCCAGAGGATCCCAGCTGCACGCACTGAGTGCCCCTGGAGACGCCTCTGCGGTCCGGGTCAGGTGGCACGCTTACGCCTGGCGTGCCAATGCTTCAACGAATAAAAAGGGGCTCGCAAACCGCGGCACAGGGGACCACGGGTGCTTTCGCATCATTTAAGAGAAGGGCGAGTTGGCACAGCAGGTGGCCGCACCGGCTGTTTTCTGCGGAACCCAATGACTTCCATCTGGTTTTTGGGTTTTCCCAACTGGTTATTTGTCACCCCTTCCACCCATTTAGCTTTTGTGCCCTGCTGTGCGGCCGGGTTGGCCGACATCGTGGGTGACCTCTCTCGAAGACAGGATCTCCGAGACCTGGGGACGGGGCTCCCAGCCCTCTCCTGAACCTGGTTTCAGAACGGCCGTCAAAGTAGATGTCACGAAGTGCAGGGCGAGAAAAGACGGGACGGCCAGGGAAGGTACGTCCCCTTCTCTCCAAAGGCCAGTCCCCAGATGAACAAGAGCCTTACCGTCGGGCAGCCCTGCATGCCCAGATCTCCGGAGCACACCCGCGGGGGCCGTCGGTCCAGTCTGAAGCCAGCGGGGGTCCGGCTCGGCCCCTTGTGGGGAGAGCCTAGTGCATCAAAGGGTGTGGGGAGAGAGATGCAGAAAGAACAGATCTTCTCTTAAACATCCTACTCATGAGGGGCGCCTGGGGGACTCAGTCGGTTGAGCGTCTGACTTCGGCTCAGGTCCTGATCTCACAGTCTGTGAGTTCGAGCCCCGCGTCGGGCTCTGTGCTGACAGCTCACGGCCCTCATCTCTGGCTGCGTTTTGGACAGTCTCTTTATCACTTGTGACCAGCACTCTGATGACGACGTGCCTCTGAGTGTCTTCTTCACGTTTTTTTCTGCTTGGGGGTTATTTCAGATCCGTGGGCTTGCTCTGTCCCCTCCCCCCCCCATTCCTTGGACTTCTAGCACACGCACGTGGGGCCGCCTGATTTCACCCCCCAGGACTCAGACGCTCTGTCCGTTTCTCCGTCTTTTCCCTCCGTGTTTCAAAGTCTCTGCTGGGACATCTTCACCTTCACTGATCTTTGCTTCTGTGCTGGTTTACTTGTTAATCCCATTCTGTGTGTTTTCCAACCGCAGACATCCCATTGGGGTCTTTTTCATGCTCTACGAAACACGAAGATGTTCTATGAGCATCTTCTATGTTCCTTATCTGTTCGCGATGCCCTCTCCTGTCCGGAGCACACGGCGTATGTTGTGAATTGCTGCTTTAGCATCTAACCCTCTAACCTCATCATTAGACCATTGCTGGGTCTGTTTGTATTGACTGATTTTTCTCCTAGTCATGGGTTATGTTCTGTTTCCTTGTTTCCCTGGGAACTTTTTTTTTTTAATTCTTTATTCTTTGCTTTTTATTTTTATTTTTTTTATTTTTTTGAGAGACAGGGCGCGAGTGAGTGAGGAGCAGACAGAGAGGGAGAGAGAATCCCATGAGGGACAGAGAGAGCAAGGAAAGAGAGAGAAGTGGATGTCACCGAACACGGGGCTCGAGCTCACGCACCGTGAGATCGTGACCCAAGCCAAAGTCGGACACTTCACCGACTGAGCCCCCCAGGCGCCCCTGCCTGGTGACTTCTGAGTGGATGTCAGACATTGCATTGATGTTGGGTGCTGGGTTCTGTTGTTTATTCCTTTAATCAGTGTTTGCTCCGTCCCGGCACGCAGTTAAGCTGCTGGGAGGCCCTGGAATATTTTCAAGGTTTCTCTTGTGCTTTGATAGTGCAGGTGCAGAGAAAGCAGGCTTGAACCCAGGCGACAGACTTCAGAGGACCCCGCTATGTGACGCCCATGCATCATGCGACCCTCCCCTTCAGCTGGTGGGAACAAGCACTATTCCCAGACATCCGTGGGTCCTCAGAAGTGCTTTCTGGTGGTTTTTGCCCCAGCCTTGGGCAGTTTGTCTCGTGTCTGGGCAGACATGTCTCAGCATTTGGGCCAAAGACTCATGTCAGCACCCCCGGCACCACCCACACTTGGATGCTTAGAAAGCTCTTTTCTTTGTTCATCTCAATATTTGCTGACTGCTTCTTTAGAGCTCTCACCTGCGCTCCTGCGTTATGCTGCGGCCGTGGAATCTCCTAACCCGTTCAGAGCCTCCGTTCTCCACGCGGCTTCCATCTGCTCTGCTCGCTTCTCCTGACGGGTCTCCACGGAACACGGTTTTGCGTCCTCGCGCGTCCCGCTGTCACGGAGCCGGGCTCTGAGCGGCCGCGCCCGCAGCCACATTCAAATCCTCATTCTTCCCCATCCCCTGCTTTCTGCCAACACGAGAGCCAGAGAGGTTCCCTGCTTTCTCCCGGCGCTGGAGCCCGACGCTCTGCCACGGGCTCAGCTCTGTGACTGCAGCAAGCGGCATACCCACGGTTAACTGCGCAGGGTCCTCCCCGGCCAGCGGATGGGACGTGCTCAGCCCGGGGCTGACCTGGGCGTTGGACGGTGGCGCGCGGAGCCCGGGCGCTCGTGAGCGCTCAGCAGACGTTGCCTGGGATGCGGCCCTCCCCCCGCAGGTGCTTTCTCACCCGCTTTGGATGCATCAGCTCGAGTCTCCACAAGCCTTGTCAGGAGTCACCATGGAGGCTCAGAGAGGCTGGGTGACTTCCCAAGGCCCCACAGCTAACACGCGGCGGAGGCAGGTTTCGCCCACACTCGTGCGTGACCCGGAAGACACGCTTTTTCTGCTGGGCCACCCGGTCAGACGGGCACGGCTGCTTCTGTCCCGTGCGCTGTCCGGATGTGGCCGCAGGCCCCCCGCCCCCCCGCTCGTGAGCACGTTTGTCTCGCCCGTTGTCCTAACCACCCCCGTGTGTTCGTTACCCCCAAACCCAGACCCTTCTCCCGCTGCACACGCCTCCCTCCCCAGACCTGCCCCTCCCCCGCCGGGGTGTCCCCCAGGCGCCTCTCCAGCCTGCCCTGCCCGGGGGCCACACGTCTCCACAGGCGGGGGCCACTTCTCAGGGAGGAGGGGCGGGGCTCCAGATGACAGGTGACCAAGGGGAGGACACTTACAAGCCACCCTCTTGCTCATTCACTCACACACTGAGCAGATGTTCACTTAACGCCAGCAAATCACCACTGGCTGCCATAGAGGCTGGACACGAGCCTGCCTGACACGTGGCTCCTGGCTTCCGGGGGCAAAAACATGCCACAGAGTAAGGGCTCGCAAATGTCAGGGCTGGTGTAGAAGCGGGCAAAGGTCCTCAGCCCCTCCTGTGCCCAGCCGCACCCCTTCCTGTGTCCACCCCCAGAAGAAGAGCCGTGGACTGTGCCTCATGTACCTGTGGCAGGTGTGGTGGGCTGAATGGCGGTTCAGAAACACGTGTCTACATATTGATCCCCATAATGTGTGAGTGTGGATTTTATTTATATTTTTGTATTTTCAATGTTTATTTATTTTATTTATTTTGAGAGAGAAAGAGACAGCATGAGCAGAGGAGGGTCAGAGAGAGAGGGAGACACAGAATCGGAAGCAGCTCCAGGCTCAGAGCTGACAGTCAGCACAGAGCGTGACGCAGGGCTCGAACCCACGAACCATGAGATCATGACCTGAGCCAAGGTCAGACACTTCCCTGGTACCCCTGGATTTATTTGAAATCAGGGATACAATTTGGGGGTAAAATACTAAAACTTAGGGATGGGCCTCTAGGTAAGACCATCTGGGGCTTGCAGGGGGAGCCCTAACCCAGGGACAGGTGTCCTTACAGGAGACGCACAGAGGACAGACACAGTGGGAGAGGAGGCCACGTGACCACGGCCACAGGCTCGGGGACGCCTGAGCCCCCAGGACTGGAGGAGGCAGGACGAATCCCCTCCTACAGGCTTGGGAGGCAGCAGGGCTCTGTCAACCCCCTGACTTTGAACTTCTGGCCTCTGGAACCACGAAAGGATACCTCCCCCTGGGCTGAAACCCCCCATAAAACAACACGGTCCCACATGGAGGGAGAACCCGCCCCCTTGCCCCTCCCCCCCCATACTCGGCCCTTGGACATTCTCCTAGTTTGGGGCCGGCACAGGAAGTGGATGCTAGCCTGTCGCATTTCTGGACCCATCCCGCTGCCAGGCCGGGAAACAGGCTCCCCCCTCCCTGTGCACAGCCGGCTAGGGAGCAGGGGGAGCGAGGACGGCCACCCACGAGGTCCAGGCCTGCGGGACCCCTGGCCTTCGGAGCCCTGAGAGCCCCTGAGTCACACAGGGCAACACGGCGGGCCGTGCGGCACAGAAAGGAAGAAGTGGCCGCCAGACCCCGTGGTCCCGCCCCTCCTGCTCTGGGGTGCAGTGAGAACGGTACGTTTGTGTAGTCAGCCCGTCTGCCGGGACCGCGGCCACCACCCCCCGCCTGGGCGCCGCCGGCTCCGCCCCCACCGCTCTGAACTTCCACCCCATTCGATGCAAGAGCCCCAATATTTGAAACAACCGCTTCTGCCCGAACTCTAACTTGCTCCGTGTGCAGTGTGGAGGGGGGGTCCCTGCCCTGCCCATCGTCTCCAGTGTCTTCCCCTTCGGACGTGCCACCTCTGTCCAGGCGCGTCCATGGTGTCTCCACAGCCCCTCCTGCGGAGGACCCCCCCCCCGACCTTGTGGCTGAGCCGGCAAATGAATGCCAGACGGGGTGGGGGGGAAACACCGCACGATTCCTCCCTTCTTCTTCCACGATGAATAATTGATGCCGGTTTTGTGCACTGCATTGATCAGGAGGGAAGGCAAGTTGACTCTCCCTGCGGGCGCGGTGGGGCCTGAGCTGACCTTGTGTTCTGTGCGCCCGAGTCCCCCGCCAGCCTCCGGACGCCGCAGGCACCCGGGCCCGAGAAGCTGCTTGGGCGGGGCCCCCCGGCTGGGAGGGGCTAGTCCGCCCCCCAAGGCCCCGCGGACACTTTGTTTTTGGGCTCCGACCTCCAGAACTGGGACAGAATTGATTTCTGATGGCTTTGGTGCTCTGGTGGCCACGGGAGGCCAGCACAGGGTCCCAGCAGGTGCACCAGAGACGGTCTCAGCGGCCTGAGCCGTCGTCTGCGGTCTTCACAGCTTTGCCCAGAGCAGCGGAGCCCCGGCTCCGGCTCACGGACAGGCAGCGAGCGCGGGGCGAGGCGGTGGAGGCCCCTCCCGCCCGCAGCTCCCCGTCGGTTCTCGGCTCCACAAAGCGCTGACCTGGGGTGCGGGGAGCCGCGAGCCACGGAAGGGGCTGCGACACGCACTTCTCCACGCTTGTGGGCCGCGGGGCAGTCCCCTCCCCACCTTCCGCTGGGCCCAGCTCATGGTGCAGACTCACCTTCAGGAACCAGCGGTCTACATGCAGTGGGGGGGGGGGAGGGGAGCACTACCCTTGGAGTCTGGAGGAGGGGGACGCAAACACCCCGGAGGTGCCCCTCTTGGTCACCCATCCACCAGAATCTGGCACCACCGCCTTCTGTGCCTCGTGCCCCACGATACGGCACCGCAGGGGCTGCCGGGAAGGTCCGGCGCCAGCCCTCCTGGGCAGGAAGGCCCTGGGCCCTCAGCCTTCGTGTCTCTGGCTGGGGAACGAAATGAAAGGTCTCCTGACCACCCCTCCCTTTAAACATCACTGCACCGATGAAGGGTTTTGACTCGAAATTCTGGATCCTGTTGTATGTTGCAAACTTTTGGAACAGCCCAAGCTAAGGCAAAGCTGTGGGGGGGCCCTGATGGGCTCCAGCTGTCCTGGGGGGCGAACACCTGCTGCACATGTGACACACACACACCTGCCCGTAACCTTAGCTCTGCGGTTCGGACACGAGAAAAGAGAACAGTCGTGCCTGGAAAGGAAGAACGGACCCGACCGGCACCAGTAAGATAAACACTCGAACTGCGGGCAACAACCTGTTAGTTTTCAAACGTTATTAAGGCTTAAATGTGACAGACCTGCTTTTAAAGACGCTTCATTTTTACACCCAACAGGTTTTAAAACCTACCTGTCTGCCTTTGGTGAACAGGGCTGCTGTTTAATCAGACGCGTTTCTTCTGGGGCAGACGGAGGTGCCTAACTTGTAATGAAATCATCTATTTTTTAAGAAGACAACAATACTCTCTACCCTTTTTTAACCCCCTCCCCGGGTGAATTGATCTTGAGAATTTTATTTTATTTTACTTTTTAATGTCTTATTTATTTCTAGCAGAGAGAGAGAGACAGCGTGAGCAGGGGAGGGTCAGAGAGAGAGGGAGTCACAGGCTGAAACAGGCTCCAGGCTCTGAGCTGGCAGTCAGCACAGAGCTCGACGCGGGGCTCGAACCCACGAACCGCGAGATCATGACCCAAGCGAAAGTCGGACGCTTAACCAACTAAGCCACCCAGGCGCCCCGAACTTGAGAATTTTAAATACAAGTGGAACACGCGGAGGTTCGAGCACAGACGGCTTGAGGCAGCACGGATGCCAGGATGAGGGAGACGAGGGTTTTCCCGCTGCGCGGGCGGCGGCGCTGCAAGCTGTCCTGCAGAGGCGGGGGTTCGCCCCTGGGAGCTGACGTTGAGCGTGAGTCCACATCTGCCCCGAAGGAGAAGTGCGCCTGCACCCAGAGCCCCCCTGGGGTGGCCCGGCCCCGCGGGCGCGTCCTGCCCAGGTCTGTCCTGGTGGTTGCTCCCAGGCGCAGCAGTGGCGGCGGCTGCTGGCTCCTCGCCCGCTGCCATCCTACCGTGCGCACGGCCCCGACCTGGGTGCTGAGGAAACAGTCCCCACCTCCTGGTGGCGTACGAGGTAGCGGTGGAGACGGGCAGTAAGCCACTCAGCATATGACTTATCCTATGGAGAAAAACAAGGCTGGAAAAGTACAGACGGTGTCTGATGCAGGTGCAATCAGAGGTGTCGTTATCCCACGTACAGACGTCAGGGTGTCCTACCTTCACCGTCACTATCGTTACCATCCTCCTCCTCACCGTCATCACCACCATCATCACCACCATCACCATCATCATCCTCACCATCTTCACCATCATCACCATCACCATCACCACCATCATCACCATCATCATCACCATCACCACCATCATCACCACCATCACCATCATCATCACCACCATCACCACCATCACCATCACCACCATCACCATCACCACCATCATCACCATCACCACCATCACCATCATCATCATCACCATCACCACCATCACCATCACCACCATCACCATCATCATCCTCACCATCATCACCATCACCACCACCATCATCCTCCTCACCATCATCACCATCATCACCACCATCATCCTCACCACCATCATCACCATCATCACCATCATCATCATCACCATCATCACCATCACCATCCTCACCATCAGCATCAGCATCATCAGCATCATCACCATCATCACCATCACCATCATCACCATCATCGCCATCACCATCATCACCATCACCATTATCACCATCACCATCATCACCACCATCATCATATCACCGGTACCATCATCCCAACAGATATCAAGTCCTTCCTGCATGTCAGAAATGATGCTAAGATTTTGGATATTGTTTACTTGCTGTCACTGCCTTCTAGGCTGGATATTCTGTCATATGCCCTTGTTTGGACGAGGAGCCCGAGGCTCACAGGGATGAAGTCACTTGATGGGGAGAAGATCTGGGCGTGGAACTTCAGTGTGAGGCCAAGGTGGGCTCTGAAACACCGCTCCGGCCGGTCTGGCTCCCTGAGCAGCCCCGGAGAAGCCTTTATTGCAGCTGTCTGTCTTTTCCCTCCACCGAGACCATCAGATGCTCTCCCACTGTCACAGGAGCCCAGAATTTCGGCGCCGAGTCCTTGCCGCTGCCCGTCCCCTGCCTGCTGACCTCCGAGTGCCTGCGCCGGGCACTGCTGGCCCCTCGTGGCCTCTGCCTCGAGAGCTCACAGCTGGCCAGAGGGGCAGACGAGTCCCTCCACAGGTGCCTCGAGAGACGGTGCGCAGATTCGATCCTCCTCTCCAGGGGAAGCAGCTCTGCGAGCTCGGCCTGGGCATCCGGGCACCATCCTGGACAGACGCACCTCCCACGAGGGGCTGGCAGGGGAGGTGGTGAGGAACTGGGGACACTGGCTTAGAACTGAGGTTTCTGAGCCTCAGTTTCCTCCTCTATGAGCTGGGAAGAGGGCTGTCAGCCCTGACCTCCCAGCGCTGTCTCAGGAATTGAAGCAGATGCTGCTTCCGGCACAGTGGAAACCCACCAGGTGTGCGAAACCTTGGGCGTTACAGATTTTTCACCACGTCTGAGCAGCCCCTTGATGAGGAGCTATTCTCTATGGGGAGGGGGGGCTAACCCATAGTGCGGGGGTCCTCTGCCCAGCTTCCCTTCCTGGCGTGGGATTTTGGCACGCACCCCATCTTAGCCCACATGGTTCAGAAGCAGTGGATTCCCCTCCTGGTTCTGAAAGCAGCCACGGGGTCTGCTTCTGGTCAGTCCCAGCGGAGCATTCCCTAGGCCATGGTGACTCACGTAGAGATGGACACGGACCCAGGTCAGGACCATCAGAGCCTAACCTTGGAACGCTTGCTTGGAGGGCCTAGTGGACAACTGCTCTCTGTCCCCGGGGGCAGCAGAGGGCGGACTCTAGGGCTATACCGTCTTCTGGCCGCCGAGAAGGAGCTCTCCCCAGGGTGGGCCCAGCTCAAACCACAGGGCACTCTGGAGACTTTGAGCCCCTGGATCCAGCTGTGACTGAAGCTGGTCGGGTTTTCTGTCACTTACAACCCAAACGCTCCTGAACGAACTGGAGGGGCGATGCTGAACCACCTGCACCCTCCTTCCGAGTCGGTCTGGTCAACTTTCCCCAATTTAAAGCACAACTTTTCACTGCAAGCTGGTTTTCTTCCTTGTCCTCCTCTCACATGCTCCCAGACGGCCTGGGATAGACACCACTTCTATGCCGACTCTGGGAAGGAAAGTGCTACATGAGTTCATTAACAGAGCCTTTATTATTTTAAGCCATTTAGTGATGGTTTAAATATTTGGCATTTCTTAAAATAAACAGATCTTCTCAGATGGGTCGTCTTGCAGTCTGGGTGCGAGCCTGTGACTCCGAAGTCAGAGCAGAACAAACGCCAGCCTCCTAGGCCTTGACGCTGGTGTGACTGGGCCGTCTCTGCCGGGTCCGGTCCCACCCCTGGAGGGAGACAAAGCGACCCCTCCCCCAGACCCGAAGTTTCCGGAAGGCTATGCCCCGCCCCTTCCTCTGGGCATCCCTCGTGCATGGCACATCCAGGAAGACGGGGTGTGAAGAAATGGACTCCAGTCGGTGTAACCCAGCCCCCCCCGCCAAGCTGGTCAGCTCCAGGGCGCAGGGGCTGCTGGACTCTGGGGCAGGAAACCCGCCCCGAAAGACACAGAACCACGGGGCCTTGGAACAGCTTTCCCCGGGCTCGGGCTCCAACCCACAGTCACAGCCAGCAGCACATCACCGTGACCTCTGCCTCCTGTCTCCTCTGGCTTCCCTGCCTCCCTCTTCCACGTTCAAGGGCCCCGTGAAGCCACCTGCATCCCCCAGAATAATCTCGAGGGCAGGAGCCACACAGCCTTCATTCCACCTGCAGCCTTACTTCCCCCTGACGTGTGACGTAAGAGCCTCACGTCTCATGTCCGTCCTCGGGTTGAGGACGCTTTGGGACGCCATCACTCTGCTGGCTGCACCCCCAAGTGTGAGCGGTCCTGGCCTGGGGAAAGGCACTGGAGTAGAGCACTATGCCTGCCACTCGTGCACTCGTGCATTCACTGATGTTTATTGAGCACCTACGGTGTACCAGACTCTGTTACGGCTGCTGGGGAAACAGCCAGGAGGCCAGGCCAAGTCCCTCCCCTCATGGGCTCTTCTTTTTATTGTTTTTTTTTTAAAAAAAATTAATGCTTTTATTTATTTTTGAGACAGAGAGAGAGAGACAGAGCATGAGCAGGGGAGGGGCAGAGAGAGAGGGAGACACAGACTCTGAAACAGGCTCCAGGCTCTGAGCTGTCAGCACAGAGCCCGATGCGGGGCTCGAACCCACAAACCGTGAGATCGTGACCTGAGCAGAAATCAGGCGCTGAACAGACTGAGCCCCCAGGCGCCTCTTCTTTTTTTTAACTGAAGATTGTCTGTTAAAACAGAGAGTCTGGGGGAGATGACGAGCGGGTCTGAATGGGTCCCAGAGGCCAAGCGGGTGTCTCCCCCACTCCTCCCCAGGCCGCACACCCACCAGTCTCGGAAAATCTTGTTTTTCTTCGGGAGTTCTGCCAGGAAGGGGAGGGGGAGGAGGAGGGGGGGAGGAGGAAGAGAGGAAGAGAAGAGGGGAGGAGGGGAGGGGGAGGAGGGGNCCAGGACACTGGAGGCGGGGGGGTTGGGAAGAAGGTCTTCTGCCATTCCCACACCCAGTCACAAAGGTGGCACCGAGGGCCCACCTGAAGGGCAGCTGGCCCTCCCAGGCTGGGAGAGGGGCAGGCCCCTCAAAGCTTTCTCCTTCCCAGCTCTACCTGGGTGTGGTGCTGGCGGCCGTGGTCATCGTCACTGGCTGCTTCTCCTACTACCAGGAGGCCAAGAGCTCCAAGATCATGGACTCCTTCAAGAACATGGTGCCTCAGGTGGGCAGCCGGATGGGGCTCCGAGCCAGGCAGCGATGTTTCTGGGAGCCTCCAGCTCCCCCCGCTCAGCTCCCTGTGCTCTGAGACGGAGCCTTGGGCAGAAACATCCCTCCCGCTCTCCAAGCCAGGACCTAGTTTTACTGCTAAGGGTGCAGGTGCCTTCTAGGGGGGTGGAGGGGAGGGGGAGGAGGGGTGGAGGAGGAGGATGGAGGGGAGGAGGAGGAGGAGGGTGGTAAGAACACAGAGCAGCACACCTGCTCTCGGTTCCGTCTCCCTGTTTTTCTCTTTGTGACATTTGCGTCTTTGGGGCGCAGCTGTCAGGTGACGGCGGCTCGGCTTTGAAACACTCCGAGTTCCCTTCGAGACTCAGTTCACAGGCCCCTGGCTGCCCGGGTCCCCCGGTGAGACGCGGCGGCGGCCGGGGCTGGACGGTCCTCGGGGCTCAGGGCTCTCGCTCGGCGCCCCTGGACCCCCTCCCCCCGGCCCCCCTGCCGGCCCACGTGCGAGGAGTCTCACCGCCGGGGTTTCTCAGCCGAGTAACATGGGAAAACTGAGGACGGGGGCCGAGGAAGCGGACGCATTAAAAATAACGAGGCTGCTTTAAATGGACAGAAGTTCCGGAGGGGAGAATGTGAACCAAGCTGTTGGTTATTTTAAAATACACTTTATTTTCCATTCCGCCTCTGTTTAACCTCTTCTGATAGAGCTAAAAAAAAAAACCCTCCTTATTCTAAAAACTGAAATTTATACAGAGCTTAAAAAAGAAATGGGGGGGGGCTAAAATGTAGGTCACGCAGCGCCCTTCAAGGACCACGGGGCCGCGGTCGCGCCTGCCGGGACAGACACTGGAAATGTCCGGCGAAGCCCAGAGCCCCGGCCCCGCGCGGGACAAGAGCATTTGCCACGTTTGAAAGTTACATTGTCTGTCTTTAAAAAAAAACAAACTTTTTTTCTGATGTTTGAGAGACAGAAAAAGCGAGCAGGGGCGGGTGGGAGGGGAAGGGGGGAGGGAGAGAGAATCCCAAGCCGGTGCCACGCTGTCAGCACAGAGCCTGACACAGGGCTCGAACCCACGAACTGTGAGATCGTGACCTGAGCCAAAATCAAGAGTCGGGGACTTAACCGACTGGGCCACCCCGGCGCCCCATCTTCACAGCTCAGTGTTTTTTCTCTTTTCTACACAATTCTACGGCGACGCGGCTGACGATAAGCACTGACTTGAGGATCAGGAAGTCAGAGTTCGAACCCTGTTCCCTCTTAGCAGCGGAGTGAGTTGGACACGTCCTTCCACTTCCCGGAAAAACACTCGTGCCCATGGGCGGTGTCTTGTGCTCTTGCACGACACGTGTGTGAAGGACGCACTCAGCACGATGCCTGGCTCAAAGGACTGTAAGTCATCAATAATCGCTACCACTAGCAAAATTATGTCGCCAGAGTAGTAATAAGCTGGGCTGTGTGTTCTTTTTTTTTTTTTTTTTTAATATTTTTGTTTATTTCTAGGAGACAGAGAGAGAGACAGCGTGAGCAGGGGAGGGTCAGAGAGAGAGGGAGACACAGACTCTGAAATAGGCTCCAGGCTCTGAGCTGGCAGTCAGCACAGAGCCCGACGCGGGGCTCGAACCCACGAACCGCGAGATCATGACCTTAGCGAAAGTCAGACGCTTAACCGACTAAGCCACCCAGGTGCCTCAAGGGCTGTGTGTTCTAATGAAGAGACCTCTGGGTTCCTTTTGCTGCAGGGAGAATCATTTGTTTCGCCGGCTAGTTCTTTTTTTTAAATTATGTTTTACATTATTAATTATTAATTTTTATTGTTAATTATTATTAACATTAATATAATTAGTATTAATTATATAAATATATATAAATATAAATATATATAAACATATAATATTATATATAAATATACAATTATATAATATGAATATATATAAATATTAATATAATTAATATAATTAACAATATTAATCATTATTAATTATAAAACATTATTAATAAAATGTTTTTTATTTATTTCTGAGAGACAGAGAGAGAGTGTGAGCAGGGGAGGGTCAGAGAGAGGGAGACACAGAATCTAAAGCAGCTCCAGGCTCTGAGCTGTGAGCACAGAGCCTGATACGAGGCTTGAACCCGCCAACCGTGAGATCATGAGCCGAAGTCAGACGCTTAACCGACTGAACCCCCCAGGCGCTCCGCAACGGCTAGTTCTGATCTAAGCTGATGACCCTTGCCTGGATGTCACTCGCCGAGAGGGTGGTCAGCACCGGTTTTGTGACCCTGACCCGGACACCGTCCTCGAGGCTGTAACCGCGATGAAGTTACATTGAACAAAGAGAGAACGTCTCTTGGGAGAAAGTGGTCTGAGTGAGGGGTGCCTGTCCTGGCCCGAGCCCTGGGGGAGACTCAAGCAAGTCTCGGGGGGCTTGGGGTGATGGTGGGCCAGAGATCAACCCGCGGTTTGCAATTGGCTTCGGTGGGAACCCGGGCGCAGAGGGAACAAGGGAGCCAGGTTCCCGTGGACGGGAGTGGGCGCTCGGGGGGGACCCCACCCAGAGTGAAGGGGTCCTGTGTCACTGTCAGCCTCCGATGCTCGGGGAGGGGGTGGCTCCGAGAGGGATGTTTTCAACACAGCAGGGTCTAAAAAACCCTCAAAACTATTCTCAAAAGGGTCGGCTTCAAGCAGGCGTGCTGAGCGGGGTGACGCCCGCCCGCCCCGCTCACCCCAGCCCGGAGGGTCCCGGGGCCTCCGAGCGGGGCGGGGAAGTGAGAGAAGGCAGCAGCGGGTGGCGATCCGGGCCGGAGGACGGGAATAGGCTTTCACGCGAAGTCTCACACGGGACGGGATGTTTCCGCTGCCCTCAGGAGACCAGCGTCTGTGACGAACCGTGGCTGGAACGCTCTCGTTACGGCAGTGGCCGGAGTGTCACGGGGCCACCCTAGAACTGCCCAGGCAAGCACCCAGGGTGGTGGCTGAACTGCCTCTTGGACAAAACAGATCAGACCGGAGGTGCAGTCTGCTGTTTGCCGTGGTGTAAATGCTCCTGCCACAGCTGACCTCAGGGTACCGGCGTGATGTCACCAATGCAGAGCTGGAGACAGATACACGCCTCTGGGTCTTGTAAGCAGGTGTGAGTGGGTGAGAGCTGGTGTGAGCAGGTTGAGCAGGTGAGAACTGGTGCGAGCAGGTGTGAGTGGGTGCAAGCAGGTGTGAGGTGGCGTGACTGAGTATGAGCAGGTTGAGTGGGTGTGAACCAGTAGAAGCAGGTGTGAGCATGTGAGTGTGAGCAGGTGCGAATGGGTGTGAGTAGACTGAGCAGGTGTGAACCAGCGGATGGAGGTATGAGCAGATGTGAGCAGGTCACGCAGGTGTGAGCAGGCTGAGTGGATGTGAGTAGGTTGAGTGACTGTGAACTGGTTGAAGTGGCTTGAGTAGGTTGAGAAGATGGGAACCGGTGGAAGCGGGTGTGAGTTTATGTGAGTAGGGTGAGTGGGTGTGAACTGGTAGGAGCAGGTGTGAACTTTGTGGAAGCAGATGTGATCAGGTGTGAGTGAGTGGGAGTGGGCATGGTTCAGTTGAGTGGGTGTGAACCGTTGGAAGTAGGTGTGAGCGGGTGTGAGTGAGTGTGATTAGGTTGAGTGGGTGTGAACTGTGGAGCGGGTGTGAGTGGGTATGAGTAGGTTGAGTCGGGGTGAACGGGTGTAAGCAGGTTTTGAGCGAGTTTGACTGAGTGTGATTAGGATGAGCGGGTGGGAGCAGGTGGTGTGAGTGGGTGTGAGCTGATTGGATGTGAAGTGGTGAGAGTAGGTGTGAGTGGGTGTGAGCAGGTTGCATGGGTGTGATTCGGAGTGAGTGGGTGTGAGTGGGTGCTCACCAGAGGGAGCCGGCCCCCGCACAGAAGAAGTTTGCAGGAGCTGTGGGGGAAAGAATGAGCCCTTTCTCCTGCCCCGCTTGGCGTCTGCTTCTTTAACGTCAGGATTGCCCTGTCTGTCCTTGGGGGCGCACCTCACGGTCTGTGCATGCGTGTGCCTCTTCTTTTTGCCCCTGGGCCTCCTGGTGCACACCTGGCACACTGTTTCGATCACTGCTTAGTCTCCACTAAGCACAAGCCTGCATAGGTCTGTCTCCAAACAAGCTCTCAGTATTTCTCAGTATTGGTCAAATGAATGCATCAATGCATGAATGGCACGCCTCCTCCAGGAAGCCCTCCCATCTCCCAGGTGAGGACAGGCCCCCTGCCACACACTCGGACAATGCCACGGACTTCGCAGCACCTCACACGACAGCTCTGACCTGAAATTCCGTGGGCTCCAGACGCACCCGCCGTGCTAGCAGGAAAGAGCCCGCCCTAGTTACGGCCGCTCCGCACCCCACACAGAGCAGACCCCAAGAGTCGGCTTTGTGATTCACCGTGCAGGTGTGTGGCGCTGCGGGGCAGGGGAGGGAGAACAGCGGGGGCGCGTGGCCTTCGCACGGCCGCACCCCCCCGGCATGCATCAGGCGCAGCAGGGACACGTGGGCTCGCTCGCTGGATGAGGACCTGATGAGCCCTCCGTGAGCCTGGCTCCTTCTAGGGACACAGGCAGCGAACAAAACAGACCAAAGTCCTCGCCCGCAGAGGCCTGCATCCCGTGGGGCACACAGGCGGGAAACAAGCTGCGCAGCGTGAGAAGCAGTGATAAAGCGGGGCGCGGGGCATGGGGGTGCCCGTGGGCGGGGGTGGGGGAGGCCAGGAAACCACCTGATGGCTGAGGGGACACGCCCGAGGCTGCCTCCGTCCACCGCTGCATCGCGCCCGGTGCCCGGGGCACAGCCAGCCCGGCCCGGGCCTTGACCCCCCGGCTCTTCCGCGGGTCTGGCAGCCGGGCAGAAAAATCGCGCAGGAAGACAAACGAGGCTGCCAGCTACAGGCGCCTCTGCTCTCCCGGGAGTCCCCGGGCACAGAGGTCGCAGGGCAGGGGAGTGTCCTAGATTCTTCTCTCGTGCCATCTCCCATCCCCGCGACCCTGGGCCTGCCTCCATCCTTCGTGAGAAAGTCAAGTGACTCAAGTAGGGCAGAGGGGGGCGGGGGCTCAGATCACCTCCTCCTCTCCTCGCCTCCAAGTCCAGGGACAAAGGCACAGACACGCAGCCTCGGCTCCCAGAGCACGGCCCCTGAACCCCACCTTAGTTTTGCTACGATGCCAATCGGGAAGGCTGTGAAATAGAGCGACGCCCCCTCCGGGCATCGCTATCGCTGTGGCAGACAGCTCCGAGGTGACATACCGTCACCGTCCGGCCGCCTCACAGGAAGGGACAGAGGGCAGCCTGTCGCTGGAGGGGTCCTGACGGCTGTGCGGCCGGGGGCACGTCTCCTGAGCTCTGTGGGGTCGTGCGGCCCCCCATGTTCCCTCTTCCGGGGCCTTCTGTGTCCTGGTCCTCAGAACGTCAGGACCAGCGCTCGAATCTCTCCCCCGCCAGTGGCAGAGACGGCGGGGCCCCGACGCCGGTCAGCAGAGCCGGCGAGGCGGTAGAACTGGGCAGACCGGGCGGCGGGGAGCGGCGCGGGCAGCTACGGCCGGGCACTGCCCTGAGTGAGTCACGGCGGGCTCAGCACCAGGGGCAGAGAGCGGGCGCTCCCATCCATCCTGGAAGCCCCGAGAACAGTCTCCTCGGGGGCAGGGAGCACGCTGGGGTCCCCCGGGTCCCCCCAAACGCCCTGCACAGCGTCAGTTCTCCGCAATGGCTCAGTTTCTAGCAATTGGGCCAAACAGGACTGGGGAAAATGTCCAGGAAACTCACTCACTGGCATTTAACCGGCTTTTCTCACGGGCTTGAGGATTTTAAGACTTTTCAGAAAACAGAACAACAGGAGCCCACCAAGGGCCGCAGGAGGGGACGGAGGAAACGTGCGAGAGATGGACGGCGGCGCACACCTCCGCGAAAGGGGCGGCCGGACCATTCGTGGAGCGGGGCTCGCGGAGTCCCAGGCACGAGGCTCGAGGTCCGCACCCCCTCGCCCACCACCCCCCTCCTCTGGGTTCCCAGGTCGGCCCCAACTCTGGCCTCCCCACCCCGGCTCCCTGTTGCCCACGCGGTAGCCAAAGCGATGTTTAAAGACAATGGGGGCTCATGGGGCGCCTGGGTGGCTTAGTCGGTTAAGCGTCCGACTTTCGCTTAGGTCATGATCTTGCGGTTCGTGGGTTCGAGCCCCGCGTCGGGCTCTGTGCTGACTGTCAGCTCAGAGCCTGGAGCCTGTTTCGGTCTGTGACTCCCTCTCTCTCTGACCCTCCCCTGCTCACACTGTCTCTCTCTCTCCTAGAAATAAATAAAACATAAAAAAAAAAAAAATTAAAAAAAAAAAAAGACAATGGGGGCTCAGTCAGTGGAGCGTCCGACTTCAGCTCAGGTCATGATCTCACAGTTTGTGGGTTCGAGCCCCGCGTCGGGCTCTGTGCTGACAGCTCGGAGCCTGGAGCAGCTTCGGATTCTGTCTGTCTGTCTGTCTCTCTAAAAATAAACATTAAAATTTTTTTTTAAAGGAACTAGGCAGAGAGGATGCAGAGCACCTGGAATTCTCGTTCGGCGCTGGCCATGGCGTCCCCGATGCAACGATGTTGGAAGGGGCAAGGGCATGACCCCCAGTGCGCCACCCGTGTCCCTCCCCTGGACGTGCCCTTGCCGGAACGTTCCCAGCTGCCACCAAAGCCCCACGCAGGAGTGACTGGAGAGCATGGCTCCGGCGGTCCCCGCAGTGCACGCCCCCAGCGGCCGGGCCGGAGGACGGAAGGGCCATGCAGGAATGACAGGAACGAAGTCCGTGGCACAGAGCAACAGGGGCAGACACGCGTGGCGTGAAGAAGCCACACAGCAGAGGGTCTGCGCAGTGTGATTCCACCGGTACCCGGTTCAAGAAGAGGCAGGACGCCCCCCACCCCCCCGCGGTGCTGGAAGGCACGGTCTGGGGGCCGAGGCGGCCCAAGGGGTCGCGAAGAGGGCTGAGGGGTCACATGGCTCTTCTCTGAGCGCTGGTGACGGGGGTGTTCGCTTTACGGAAATCCACGGAGTGGTACCGCGATGGCCCGAGCCGTGTCCCTCCCAGGGTCACTTGCTGAAGCACCCCGGCCCCCCCCACGGTGGCTGGAGCTGGAGACGAGAGGCCTTCAGGAGGAGACCCAGGCTAACTGCGGGACAGCGTGGGACAGGGTCCTAAGGGCCGGCGAACTCGCAGGAGGGGGAGTGACGCCAGAGCTCCCCCTTGTGGGCGCGTGAGGACATCGCAGGAAGGCGGCCCTCTGCAAGCCAGGAAGAGAGGCCTCTCCAGACACCGCACCCTGTGGACCCAGATCTCCGCCTCCAGCCTCCAGGACGTGAGGACAATCGATGCGTGTGGTTTGAACTCCCTGGTCTGCGGTGCTTTGTTACGACGGCCCAAGCTGGCCCATGTGTGTGCGCCTTTCTCCACCTGCAGCAGATTCGATTCAGCCTGACTTGAAAAGGCAAACCTGGTTAGAGTCCTCTTCTGGGTACAATCTGCCCCTGGCCTCCCATCTGCTCTCAGGCTCAAATTCGCAGGGTGGCCTTGAAGACCCAGAGCGACGGAGCCCCCGGGGGCCTCGCTGGCCTTGGGTCACAGGGCTACAGCTGCTCTGGCTTTGTTTCAGCTGCTTGAACACACCAACACCTTCCCGCCTCAGGGCCTTGGTATTTACTGGTCCCTCCTCCTCAAACGCTCTCTCACCTTTCCCCCGGCTAACTCCCAGCCGCCCTTCCTTCAGGTTCTGGGGTAGCCATGTTTTTTCCTTGCAAAGATTTTCCTGATCCCAAGCTGGGTCAGATTGCTCTGCTGTAATCTCTCAGAGGACCTGCCTTTTCCTTCACTGCACCCATCACAGTTGGGAATATTTGTGAATTATTGGCTGCCTGTCATCCGTCTTCTCCACTAGACTGTGGACTCACCGAGGGCAAGAGCTTGTCGTGTTTTCCAATGGGTCCTCAGTGTTTCTTGTGAATGAAAAGATGGATGGATGGATGGTTGGATGGATGGATAAATGGGTGGACAAGCAGATGGATGGATGGATGGATGATGGATGAACGGATAAATGGATAAATTTATGAACACATGGAGTGAATCCCCAGTAAAAATACCTCCAGCCGCAGCAGCCCCGCTGACAAGTGTGCCATCGCGCGTCTGTGGAGGCTCTGGGGCGCGGACAGCAGGGGTGAGTCAGCACTCTGTGGTCTGCTGAGTTTTAGGAAATTATCTCAGGGTACATCTCTGAGGCTTTCATCGATGAGGCAAATGGTGGACTTCTTTAAATATTTATGTTTTTAAAGTGCTAAAGTTTGGAAACACCTAAAAAATATTGCTAACTGTGATGGATTGCCTCGGAGGCCTATCTGAGGCCTGCTAGCTACATGGAAAGATGAAAAAAAAAAAGACGTTTTTGAAAATGCATGAAGGACATTTCCCTGGCACCAGAGGGGGGACGGGAGGAGGCTCCGGCTCCTGGACGCCGGGTACACGGTGCCCCTCGTAGGCTGCAAGGTGAGATGGGAGAAGTCGGGGTGTGTCCCGAACATCACACCAAGCGTGCAAGGCACTGAGTGTTCCGACCCGTGTGTAAGTCCCAAAGGTCGTTCCCCCCCCAAGCCGCCCCCCGTCCCCGTCCCCTGCTCTACTTCAGACAGACCCCATATCTTCAGCTCCTCCATCTGGGCTCTCCCCTCCAGGCCTCCGCACATGCTTTTCCCTATGCTTCGAATGCCCTTCCTGTACCTTTCTGCCCACTAACTCCTACGAATCCTGTGAGCTGTGAGCAGAAAGGTCACTCCCTCCAGGAGGCCTTCCTGAGATTTTGAGTTCGAGCCCCATGTCGGGCTCTGTGCCCACAGCTCAGAGCCTGGAGCTGCTTCGGATTCTGCGTCTCCCTCTCTCTCTGCCCCTCCCCCGCTCACAGTCTGTCTCTCTCTCTCTCAAAAATAAACATTTAAAAATTTTAAAAAGAGAAAACAAAGCGCAGCAGTCCCAGTAAGTGGGTGTGAGGGTGCTGGGTTAGTGGGCGAGCGGCTGGGGGTGCCTCGGCTGCACGGCTGAGCTGTGTCCCCCAAATTCTTATCTCGGAGTCCGGGCCCCCAGCACCCCGGAGCGTAGATGTTTAGAGATAAGACCTTTGCAGAAGTGAACTGCTTAAAATGGGGTCCCAGGTGGGGGCCCTGACCCCGTGTGCCCAGGGTCCTCGTAAGGAGGGATCAGGACACAGACACGCACAGAGGGACGGCCCCGTGAGGACACAGGGCGAGGACGGCCGTCCACACGCAGGAGAGAGGCCTCGGGGGGGGCCCGGCCCCGGCCCCAGGACGGGGACACTGACCGTGTGCGGTGTGAGCCCCGTGTGTGGTGCCTGTTCCTGCGGCCCCAGCAAAGGAACGTGTTTCCCTTTCAGGCGTGTGGCGCTCCCAAATGTCTCGAACCCTCGGGCGGGCGGCATAGGCTGCGGCCACCAGCCCGGGGGCTCCCTGGAGGGAACAGGGCTCTCCTCCGGGTGGGGACAATCCCGAGAAGACAGGCTGGGCTTCAGGGAGGCTGCGCCGCTCTCCGCCCCGCCCTGCACCCGGGAGGCTGAGTGACCTCGGGTCCTTTGCTTGTCCCCGCTCGGATCCCGCCACTTCCGTAGGTGCCACCGTGTCCTGCAGGCTCCCTGAGGCTGCTGCCGGCAGAGACACAACCCTGTCCTCACAAAGCTGCTCGGCGTCATTACCGCCTCCAGGGCGGCCCAGTGACCCTCAGACGCGTCCCTGCCCCCTGGGGCTCCAGCACAGCCAGACCCTCCCTGACCAGCAGGCTCCTGGCTTGTCACGACTCACGCTCGGTGCCCTGTCCTCCGGTCCCCAACTGGCATGAATTTTGCTGGGCGTTACAAGAAGGAGCTGATAACACCTGCCAAGGCTGTTACATCATTTCCAGACAAGTGGGGGCGCGTGGGGGGCACTCTCGTGGCATCCGCCCCCCGGGGGGACAGTCTGGGCACCTGGGCCCACGGCTGATCTCCTGCGGAACGTGACCTTGTCTCACTGCAGACGCTGGCTGACCCACGCTCATCCCTCAGGTCCTTGATGACGTACATCCATGTGGGCTTCCAGGAGGCGGTGTCTCTGCTCCCCAACAGGGGTGGCTGGGACAGGCTGCACCATGAGCAGCAACTCAACACAGCACTTAGGACAGTACTTAACACAGGCACTGTCTCCCTCTGTAAGGTCTCTGCGGCTGCCACCTGCCACCAAATCTAAAGGGCACTTATTTCGTTCAAGGTTGGAGAGAAAGTGGAAGCAGCTTCAGGACATGTATGTCTTCAGGCACAAAGACAAATACTACACTTTTTAAAAGAGCGAACAGAGGTGCCTGGGGGCTCAGTTGGTTGAGCGGCTGACTTCGGCTCAAGTCATGATCTCGCAGTTCGTGGGTTCGAGCCCCACGTTGGGTTCTGTGCTGACAGCTCGGAGCCTGGAACCTGTTTCAGATTCTGTGTCTCCCTCTCTCTCTGACCTTCCCCTGCTCATGCTGTCTCTCTCTTTCTCTCTCAGAAATAAATAAAACTTATAAAAATATATTTTTTAAATAAAAAATAAAAAAATAAAAAGAGCGAATAATAGAATAAATAGAATTTACAGTGATTTCTAGGATATAGCACCAAAAGCACAAGCTACAAGATAATAAACAATAAACAATAATAAACACAGGGAAATCTATAAAAATGTAAAACCTAATGCAGCAAAGGAAACCATTGATGGGGTGAAAGGCAGCCTACACAATGGGAGAAAGTACAGGAAGCCCAAATATCTGACAGGGGATTAGTATCCAGGTTATATAAAGAACTCCTACAAGTCAACAACACACACTCAACAAAAATCTGGTTAAAAATTGGGCAGAGGACCCGCTTGCATATTTCTCCAAATAGGATGTACAAATGGCCAACAAGCGCGTGCGTCACCTCACTAGCCTATCAGAGCACAACCAGACGCCAGCTCACACCGACTAGGATGGCTACTGGCAAAACACGGGGCGACAGCAGGTGTTGGCGAGGATGTGGACAAACTGGAACTTCGCACACGGTTGGTGGCTGCTGGGGAACACAGTCTGGCAGCTGCTCGAAAAATAAAAATAGAATTACCCTACGATCCAGCAACCCCACTTGTGAGCACATCGCCAGAAGAACTGGAAGGGAGCAGGATCCCAAGGACATATCTGCACCCCTGTGCTCATCGTAGCGTTATTCACGATCAGCAAGAGGTGAGAAGATCCCCCGTGTCCACTGGTGGATAAGGGAGAGGTGGTCCATCCACACGATGGACTATTATTCAGCCTCAGAGAGGAAGTTCTGATACCTGCGACGATGTGAGGACATGATGCTCAGTGAAACTAGTCAGACGTGAAAGGAGAGGCACGACATGATTCCACTTACAGAAGGTACCTGAAGTCGGCAAAAAATAGCAGAGTGGCGCCAGGGGCCAGGGGCAGAGGCAGAGAGGGTGTTGCTGTTCACTGGGTGCAGAGTTTCCATTCTGCAAGATGAGAAGTTCTAGAACTGTGATGCACGGTAATATGCACACAGTTGCTGCTACCGTGCACTGAACGATGGTCAAGATGGCAGATTCTATGTTATATGTTTTTTGCCACAATAAAAAGGAGCTGAAGGCTCTTGGAAGGGTGAGCGTTTGTGGGCAGGGGTGGGTGCGGGGGGGGGGGCGCCTGGGACAGAGAGTGACGCGGAGCCGAGGTGGGCGGGGGAGCCATTCACACTCTAGAACAGCTCCCAGGATGAGAGTGGACTTGCGCAGTCCCACCCGGGCCATCCCTGGACTTGGCAATTTTGCTTCATGGAGCTGGGGCCAGATGAGGTTTAGGGTTATTTTTTCTTTTTAATTTTTTTAATGTTTATTTTTGAGAGAGGGAGACAGAGTGTGAGCAGGGGACGGGCAGAGAGAGAGGGAGACACAGAATCCGAAGCAGCTCCAGGCTCCGAGCTGTCAGCACAGAGCCCAACGTGGGGCTCGCCCGCGAACTATGAGATCGTGACCTGAGCCGAAGTCGGACGCTTAACCCACTGAGCCCCCCAGGTGCCCCCAGACAAGGTTTAGTTCATGCAGGGCAGACACAGGTGGGCAGGAAGGTGATGGTGTGGGGGGCGGAGAGCAAGGTTGGCAGAGGTGGGAAGTTAACAGCAGGCAGAGACCGGGACAGGTGCACGTGGTTGGGGACCCAGCTCGTCTCCACGTAAGAACTGAAAATCCTGAGCTAACTCACCCCCGAAGGGTTCCCTTCCCACAAACATCACCTTCGGTTTGCCAAGCGGTGGCAGTACCATTCAGGAGTGACACCGAATGTCCCCGCTGACGTGAGCTGGGACTCTGCACGGGGTCTCCCACGGCCAGGGTTTCCAGGAGAACGCGTTCGGGGCTAGAGGCCACGAGTTTGGAGCAGCGCAGATCTCGGGGGGCCCGCGAGGTGCTTTCTTGGCTCAAACCGTTTCACAAACTGAAAATGGGGCCGCTGCTCCATTTTCAGAAAAGGGAGTGTTTCGGTCAAGGGAGAAACTGCCCTTACTTAGCAGCCCCTTCACATAAGCATCATCCAAAGCGATCAAAAGGCACTCAAGACAGACGGATGCAGGTAGGGCTTTCTCCAGGTGCTCTGGACCAACAGACTTTCAAGACACAACTGTCCCTCCTCTCATGCACGGGAACTTTCCGTTGTGAATTCTTTGGCATTTGACTGGTCAACGCACTTGTGAATCGTGCACAAAATGAGAGGGGGAGCAGGCTATGGTTGTATTTATAGAAACCTCATTTTTGCTATTCATCAGAAAAATAAACACAACCCACCTCACACTAAAAATATGCATCTAGAGATCAACAATGAGGCCATGTTTGGCTGACTCCGTACAAAAGTGGAGATTTCAAACCGGAGGAATCTCTTACAGACGTCCTTAGACTAATCCACGACACTGTGCCAACAGGCATTTGTTTTCATTAACATTTTAAGCAACATGTCACCTCCTCCCTGACTCTGAAACTGGTAAAAAACAATTAAAAAAAGAAAAAAAAGCTTCACACTCTGATGTATTAGTACAAGCTGTGTGACCTTTGCCAAGTTACTTAACCTCTCTGAACTGCAGTCCCTTTGTAGAACGAGGATCTACCTTTCAGGGACGCCGTGAAGAGTAACCGGCGCATCGTGAAGTTCCGAAGGCCAGAGGGATGTTCGGTGACCAGTAGTGACAACCATAATGTACTCAGGGTGCAGATTTTTCTGCCGCTAATTCCCATTCCACAAGTCAAGGGCTGTTTGCAGATGTGCTGGTCCAAGTCAGCCTCCTCCGGGGCCAGCAGCTTAAAACTCCCAGCAGCGCTGCATGAGTGCTGAGGCCGGGAGAAGCCAGGGCACTCACGAGGACGGCGACCCTATTGCTGGGTGACGCGTTTTAAAGACAGAGCCACAGGGAGGCCGTCGTCAGCAGCCTTAGGGGCCAGCGGAGCCGCGCTACGTCCCGACATGCTTCCCTCTGGCTGCGCCCACCGGAGAGCGGGCCGGAGGGCTTGACGGGCACGGCCCTGGGGCGTGATGGTGACGCTCTCCGGCCTCCTTCCCAACCGTGCGACCTTTGCCGGACCCTCATGTGTGCCTGGGGAAGCGGCAGCGCCCTCCTTAGTAAGGCTCGGTGACAACATGCGCAGGCGTCTGGGGGGCGGGCACGCACAACGAATCCCGGCCGCCAGAATTCTCAGCAGTGAGAGCATTCCGTGATGCGTGTTTCCCTGCGTCCGCCTAACCGTGTTCCATGCCACGTCTGTCTTATCTACCGCCTCCAGCCGCACACGGAGCCCAGGCCAGGCGCTCCACAGACATCTGGTCAACAGGGCCGGAGCGCACCCGTCCGTCACAGACATGGAGCCTAGCGAGGTGGGGTGATGGTCACACCCACGGGAGGGCCTGGGGGCTTCCAGGGGACCCTGGGGGGGGCACTGAGGAGCTCGCAGGTGTTAGCAGGGAAAACTATTCCTTGTGGAGCACCCATGGGTATTCTCACTGGTGAGCACTGTTCCATGTGAACCATTCACTGCTCACCTCCTGCTCCGTCCACTCCTTAGGGTACATTTCTGGAATCAGTGACTGGATCAAATGTAAACGTCTGTCCCATTCAGTTCAACACCTGCCATCCATCGTCCATGATCCACCCATCTATCCATCCATCCATATGTCCATCCACCCACATGTCCATCCATCATCCATGATCCATCCATTTGTCCATCCATCCATCCGTCCATCCACCCATATATCCATCCATCCACCCATCTATCCATCCACCCACATGTCCATCCATCGTCCATGATCCATCCATTTGTCCATCCATCCATCCATCCATCCATATGTCCATCCACCCACATGTCCATCCATCGTCCATGATCCATCCATTTGTCCATCCATCCATCCATCCATCCATATGTCCATCCATCCAAACGTATGTCTGACTATCCTTCCATCCATTCCTCCATCCAAACATCCATCCAAACATCCATCCATCCACCTATATGTCTGTCCATCCAAATATATGTCCACCTGTCCATCCATCCATTCCTCCATCAATCCATTTCTCTATCAAAACATCCATCCATCCATCCGTCCATCCATCCACTCATCCAAGCATCCAACAGTCTATCCATCCACTCACTCATCTATCCATCCACACATCCATCCATCCACCCGCCAACTACTTCCTAAGGCCCTGCCCGGTGTAAACTCTGGAGAGAGAGGTGAGAGAGGCTAGCTGACCACTGCCCTTCCAGTGCGTCTTCAAGCAAGTTCCTTAAAGCCTGGGGAGGGCTTCAGATGGGAAAGCTTTTCACGCAAGAGCACCCTGCACACAGTGGGCCCACAATAAAATCTGTGAGGAATGAATGATCACACGCTGCCAAGTGGCCCTGCGGTGCAGGTGGCTGGGACGTGTCCGCGTCAGGAGCTTATCCTCCGCTGGCTCCACCCTCAAAACACCGGTCGACACGGCTGATTTGATGGCCCAGAGGACACCTCAGATGCTGTGGTCTGTGTTTCTCTGATTACTAGTCAACCTGTCTTTTCTAGCTGTTTAGCCTTTTGAGGGGTAAATTAACCTATTTTGGTCTTAGCCAGTTTTCCCATCCGCATGTTGGTGAGCTGATCGCGGCACCCTTGAGTTGTCCCCAGCTTTATAAAGGGAGCTCCCTTTTAACAGGTCACTCTTCGGCGCACTGATGCTGGCTCTTGGCTCAAAACAGATATCTGCGATCCTGTTACAAGGTGTCCTTCTTGGACTTTTTAAAAGATATTTGAGTGAGCAGAGATGTCGAACGCTATCAAATGCATATTTTAGCATTAAGTCAAGTTGATTGTACCTGTCGTGGATCGCAGAGTGGCCCACCCTGGCTTTATCTCCCCTGTCACGAGGCCCTGCTTCCCACCGAGGGTGGGGGGCACTCCCATGCCTTCGTCTGGACTGATCTGACTCGGTTTGGGCAACCGAGGCCAAGCAACAGGCCTCGTGAGGTCTTGCGGGCTTCGGGCCTTGGTCACGGATGCTCCGTGGGTCTGGGAACCAGCCTGGCTCAGCCTGCTGGAGGATGAGAGGCACCTTATGCCATTGCCCCAGCCCACGGCCTGTTTGCTGCCAGCAAGTATGGCCGCCCTCCCCCAGCCAACTCCCCCCCACCTCCCAGCTGCCCGCTGGCAGATGCGTGAGCCGACCGAGCCTGGCCCAGACTGGCCCCCTGACCCCCAGCCCGATGAGCAATACCATGCCCCTGTGGGTCAAAGCCACCAAGTTCCGGGACGTTTACTGTGCAGCACTAGCTGACTACACAAAGGCTTCTCTCGTTTGCCCCGTTTAACCAGAGCCCATTCCTACGGTGCCACCTGGGCCATCACGGACTGAGCCCACATCTGTGACTGCGGCCAGTCCCTCCACCGTCCTAAGGAGTCGCCAAAGCCTCGCGGGGTGGCTGGGTGCTCTGCCAGAGCCAGATACCTGACACCTTCTAGAACATAAGGCTCAGTTAGAAATGTCTGGCTGCCTGAAAACACGATACCACAGCCAGTGCGTGGAGAGGATGGGTGTGATCTGTGTGCAGCCCACAGGCCCGGGGTCTGGGTGTGCAGCGGTCG
This sequence comes from Hyaena hyaena, assembly GCF_003009895.1. Taxonomy (NCBI): domain Eukaryota; kingdom Metazoa; phylum Chordata; class Mammalia; order Carnivora; family Hyaenidae; genus Hyaena; species Hyaena hyaena. The sequence continues at coordinate 2,217,567 of NW_024080730.1, read as the reverse complement.
GAGGAGAACGAGCATCCCTCCCACACCCCACACCCCAGAGACACAGGCCAGCCGAGGCCACTTTGTGACTGGGGGGCGGGGCAGAGAGAGTGGGCTCACTCCGCAGTTGGTACGGAATCTATGCCAAATGAAGCCCCCAGAGGCGGCTATCCCTGGACTGTCCCGTGGTAGATTTCGAGCACGTCCACAAATTCCTTGAGACGCCGCCATTCAGAAAGGAGCTCATGCCCTCCTCCCCTCGCAGGGCCTGGGCTCCGTCCTTGCTTCTGACCAACAGAACAGGTGGATGGGACAGTGTGCGGCTCGTGAAGCTAGGTCGGGAAAGGCTTCCCTGGGTCTTCCTCACTTTCACCCAGACCACCCGCTCCGGGGGGGAAACGGTCCCCGTTCTGGAGAGATCCACGTGGCAAAGAACTGGCACCCCCGCCCCCGGCAGCCACTCGAGTCTGCCATCTTGGCGGTGGCTCCTCCGGCCCCTGGCGAGCCGTCGGATGAGGCAGCCCCAGCTGACACCTCGGCCACAACCTAATGAGAGGCCCCAACTCAGAATCACCCAGCAAAGCCATTCCTGAATTTCCAACACACAGAAGGAAACAGAGATGATGAGTGTGGTTTTTCTGAGCGACTAGGTTTTGAGGGTAATTTACACAGCGCAAGGTTACGAACACCCTCGTTACTAAGTCGCTGTGCTTCGCGAGCTCCAATCCCCACCAGTACAGACCTCTTGGCATCCTGGGCACTCTGTACGCCAGCGAGTGGCGTGACCAGGAGCGAGCCTGGGTTTCTCAGACCAGTGCTGTGCCCGGAAACCAGGAGGTGTCGGGGCACGGTCCTACGGATCACCGAGGGAGAGGACCCCAGTCTGTTCCAGCTGCCCCGGCGCCGGCCCCTCACCCCTGTGCAGAGACGGGCAAGGCTCAGCAGGGAGCTAGGGCCCCGAGTGGGAGGAAGCCACGTCGTAATTCCACGGTGGACCATGGACGTGGGCGGTGGGCGTTGGGCTCAGCAGGGACCCTTTCTTGCAGGGCTGTGGGCTTTGAGCAGGGGCGGGTTTGGGCTCCACCCTCTCCTGGCTTCGGAAGATCTTATAGAAGCACCCCTGCCCCCCCACCCCCCCACAGGAAATGTGAGCGATTCCTTAAGTTTCCGCTAACTGAATACGCTTGCGGCCAGGCCCCACCCTCTTCCTTACCCCAGAGGGGAACCATTGTCCGGATTCCTGTCTCCACAGATTCACGAAGCGCATTTTTGTCTGTTGCATAAACAGGATCATAGAGAGCACAGCCTTTTGTGTGTGGCTTGCCTTGTTCATCCCAGTCCTGATTCTTCCCTGACAGCTCCCCCCCCCCACAGTGTGCGGAGCTCCATGGTGGCCCCGCACCGCGGTTCTTCACCCATCCCAGTGCCAGAGGGCATCCGGGGAGCATTTGGTTTGGGGCTCGTACGACCAGGCAATGCCCACATGCGACTCTGGATGTGCGAGTGGGTGCATTCAGCCGAGTGGCTTTGCCACCAGGTGCACGTTGGTTCAACGGCTGCCCCTACCACCGCCCCGGCCGCCGTCGGGAGGACCAGCGAGCACTCCCAGGGGCGGCACGGGAGACTTCCACGTGCCTGGTCCTTACTTTCCGCGCTTTGCCATTTAGCCCTGGGGGTGGGGGGATGGGCCCCGAACTGCAGTTTCGCTCTGTTTCCCAGTGGCTGACCGATGCGTGCCCTTTCATAGGCTTCCTGGGCTCCTTCTTTTAAAATGCTTTTGAGGGGCACCGGGCAGGGGGGCTCAGCTGGTCAACTGACTCTTGATTTCGGCTCAAGTCATGATCTCACAGTTTGCAGGTTTGAGCCCTGAGTCGGGCTCTGCGCTAACAGCATGGATCCTGCTTAGGATTCTTTCTCTCCCTCCCACCTCCTCTCTGTTCCTCCCTGGCTCAGGCACATGCTCTCTCTCCCCTCCCTCTCTCTCTAAAAAATAAACATTTTAAAAAATGATAAAATGCTTTTGTCCTGGGAAGCAGGCCTCTCAAGAGAGACAGAGAACACACCAGTGAGCTTCTCCTACAAGCAGGTGACACGTTTCATTTCCTTCCCCTAAAAGGACTCCAAACACACGAATGAAACTGCTCGCTAATTATGGGTAGAAAGCAGACCTCCAGGTGACAGTCTCCCCACAGACGCCCCTTGTGTGGCTACAACCCACTGGGATATCTCCACCCGACAAGTCAGTTTCCAGAATCGGTTACAGGTTTCCGCCCCTCCCTGGGAAGATTCCCCCAAGGATTTCTCCCTAAGTGTCTTCCCGGGACTTTATTTTGGCAGAGGTGAGCACCTGGTGACAGGTGACTCAGAACCTTTCCGGAAGGGAACAGCGGCTACGCTGTCTGGAGGGCACCCGGGGCTCCCTGCCCTCACCCGAGGAAACGCTCAGCCCCGTCACCACCACCCCTCAGCAGTCTCCGGGCAGACACGGGGTGGCCGGGCACCACAATCTCCGCTTGCACGGCGGAGCAGGGACTCCAGCCTCCCGATGCTCAGTGAGGCACCTGGGTCCCCGGCCAATCAGCAGCAGGGAAAAAAAAAATCACACCTACTATGCGCCCTGTGCTAGGTGCTAAGGATTCGGGCCGCACGTCAGAGGCGATGATGCTTGGCTCCCGGCATGCAGCCAGCGGAGGAGGGGCACCCAGCAAAGAAACCCAATAAATCAAAGCCCCGTGATGATTCTCAGACACCGTTGGGGGCAGACGGAAAGTGCAGGGGACACTTTGGCCAAGCGTGTGGCAGTTTCCTAAACAGACGCGCCTCTCCTGGGAGCCAGCACTCCCACTGTGGGCGTCGGCTGCAGACTTGGAGACAGACGTCCACAAACCCTTTGTCTCCTGCAGCTTCCTTCACGACGGCCCCAAACTGGAAACAAGCTCTCTTTTCAGGAGGATCACGACACAGACGGAGGTCCGTGCACACAATGGGATAAACTCGGCAACAAACCCAGCACCAGCCGCGCAAAACAGTCGGTTGAGCGCCAGAGGCTGGGCTGGGGAGAGCTCACACCATTTGCTCTCATGATTAGACGGCTGGAATTATCCTGTGGCGATGCGGCGGGGGGGGCGGCGGGGGGGCGGGCACGCGGCCACTTTCTGGGGCGACGGGAATATCCGGATGCATGAGCTGGTGTTGAACCTGATGGAAGTGTGCACTAGAAACCCGGACACTTCACTGTGTGTGAATTACACTGCAATTTAAAACATCGAATTAGAACAGGAAGTACGACGGGGCTGCAAAGGACAGGGACCGATGTGGGGTGGGGTGGACAGGCCGGTCTCTAAGGTGAGAGGAGAAGCAAGCAGAGGGAGAGTGCTCCAGGGGAGGGCCCTGGTGGTGCAAAGGCCCTGTGGCTGCCGTCTGGGGGAGGCAGGGGAGAGCCCTTCCTGAGCCACCAGTCGGTGTTCATTTCAAGGCCCTGTGGTCTGTTGTGACCAACCAGCAGGTCTGGCTTCTCTGCTGGGGCCCTGGACTCACTCCGGGCTCCCTGTTCGCTCTGTTCTTGGCTTCCTTTTTTTTTTTTTTTTCTTTCATCTTGGTATTAGTTTATGCTATTTTCTTATATTTTATCCACATCTGTAAGTTGACTGTAATCTCTTATTTGGGGGATAGGAGGAAAAGCCTGGTGTTTTTTTTTAATATAAAGTGAATTAAACGTAACCTGTGAGCCAGCCCAGACACATTCAACTATACCAGGGGCCCCTCCCTCCAAGAACAGTGAGAAGAGCAAACACTAAACCCCGCAGACAGTTCTACCCACCCCTGCCTCCAGGGAGCGGGGTCCCGGGGAGCCTGGGAGGGGGACGGGGGACCAGCAGTGCCTGGTTCAGGCCTCAGGCCTCATCTCCCACCTGTCGGCTGTGGGCATCGCCCATTCCCCAGGGACCCCGGCCTTCAGGGCGCTGAGTGGGCTTTCCACACTCACTGCCCTCTAACCTGAAGCTGAGAACGTCACTGGGCACCCGGCCGAAGAGACGGGTGTCTTTTCCAAGGTGGCCGGGAACACGGGTGGTGTGGAACGATCTTTTTTTTTTTAATGTTTGTATTTTATTTTTGAGGGGGAGGATCGAGCATGAGTGGGGGAGGAGCAGAGAGGAAGAGAGACACGGAATCTGAAGCAGGCTCCAGAGTACAGACCCCGACTCTGGCTTCGAACCCATGAACCACGAGATCATGACCTGAGCTGAAGTCAGACGCTTAACCGGCTGAGCCTCCCAGGCGCCCCTGCACCGGACCAATCCTAACCTCCAAAGGGACTTGGAAGGCTCACCATCTGTAGACACAGCACACATGAGCTCTAGTCCCTTCTCTGCCACAAACCTCTGTGTGACCTCAGGAATCTCGCTCAACCTCTCTGAGCCACAGTTTCCTTCTGTTACCCAGAAAGTGAGGAGGTTGGCCCTGGCTTTCTCATTCAGGGGCCCCTGGAGGGGATCCAGCAGAGCACTGCTCCAATGACCGCTTACTGAAATCGATGACACAATTACTTAAAGCTTTCCCCTGTGACGCGTAGGCTGGGGAGTCTGTGTGTGTGAATGAGGTGGTCGGTCGAGCTCCAGTCTCCATTTACTGCTCGGCTTCCGACCACTCCTGGGGGTCTGGCCAAGTGAGACTTTAAAGTGCATGTACTCTTCGTCGCAGACGGTGTGACTCAGCTACAGAGGACTGCAGGGGTGTTGGGGGAGCGAGGAACACGGATGTGACAGCTACAGAGGAGCCACGGACCACGTGAGTCAGCAAACCCACCCAAGACAGCTTCATAAACCGACGGCTCTGATCCGAAACCTCCCGGGCCCGTTAAGAAGCCCCAACACTTCCAATCCCCGTGTTCCAGGAGGGGCCGGGGAGTGTTCAGTGGAGAAGCCACACCCCCTCTCCCAGCCAGGCGGGCAGGGTCAGCGTCACGGAGCCGGGGCACGAGTGTGGCCGTGTGGCCCGTGTGACGCCAGGCACTTCTCCCTGTGGATTTCCTCCGAACACACAGCCCCGGTCTGAGCCCGAGAAAAAAATCCCAACTAAGGGACCGTCCACAAAATACCTGCATAGTACTCCCCAACATAGAGCACGAGGCGGGACACGGCGCTCCGGTCCCAGAGGCTGCGTGTGCCAGGGCCTCAGGGAGAGGGCACAGAGCAGGAAGGCCGGGGGGCCGCGGGCCAGGAGCTGGGCGGGAGCAGGGACTCCGGACATAGGTGGCACCACTTGTGGGGCGGGGGCGGCCACGCTGAGGGGCCAGCCAGCCAGGGCGGGGGGAGGCGTGGAGGCCACGGTGGACGTGGATGGTGGGGGGTGGCTGTCGGGACCGGAGAGCCGCGGGCAGGTTTGAGATGTGCGTGGGAACTGGCGCGGACGGGCTGATGTGGGCAAGTCGCTGCGCCGGCCCGTGACCTCCGCAAGGTGCGTTGGCGAAGCGATCTGAGCCCGGACGGGAGGGCAGAGCCGGGGTTCGCGGCCGACGCCAGGCTCGCTCGGGCCTCTCCCCGGCGCCTGGCCCCGCACGGCCCCTCCGTCCCGGCCCCGCTGCTCACTGCCCAGGAAACACAGCGCAATAAAACGTGTGCGGCTCACGCCTCCTCGCCAGCAGCTCGTGTCAAAAGCCCTGTTTCCACCACAAACAGCGCGTTCAGACGCTTGCACCGAAGAGCCAGGTGAAAGCATGAAAAATCATTACATGCCAGAGGCCGCACGTGGGCGGAAATAATTCCGGTCGAGTGTCGAAGGGAAAGGACTAAATCTTGAGTGTCAAGGGTAATGTTTGCACACCACGCCCAAGGCAATCGGGTAGAGCTGGAGACGGGCTTTCTCTGCTGACCCGTGAGGGCGGTGGAGGTACGTCCGGGGTCTCGTGTGTGGGAACCCAGGGCCCAGCCCGACGGCCAAGACCGAGGGGAGCCAAGCGTCCCCCTGGGGGGAAGAGGCGAGCGAGCTGAATTTCCAGGCAGAGCCTCCGCGGCACACACAGGCCCCTCCAAGGGCTAAATCCATGAAACTAGTAATTTGTCTGTCTAATAGCTATGTGACCCCTATCAAATGGATTTCTGAGGGTTGGAAAGCTTTTAATACTTCATCACGCAGCATGAGAGCCCCGACATCACTCCCAAGGCTGAGGGCTGAGGGTGGGGACAGCCGCCGAGTGGTGCAGGCAGGGACTGAAGAGACACAGGTCTCTCTGGCCACACCTGGCCCCCTGACGGGGCCCCCGCGGCAGCAAAGCCCCCACAGAGCGCTGCCTCCTTCCGGTCCTCCTCCAGCTGCACCCCACCCCATCAGGGTCAGGGTCCCCTGTGCAGAGCCGGGTGTGGTTACTCACCTGCCTGATTCCAGGGCACTCTCGGCCATGGGAGGGCAGGCACATTACTTGCTCTGTTTGTGCCTCAGTTTCCTCATTTTTCAAAAGGGACTTATACTATTCCCAACATAAGGAGTATGAAAGAAGGTGACATGCATAAAGGGCTTATGGTAGTGCCTGGAAGGGGACGCGTTGGCAAAAACTGTCAGCTACCATCCATCCATCCACCCACCCATTCACCTACCCACCCATCTACCCATCCATCCATCCATCCATCCATCCACCCACCCACCCATCCACCTACCCACCCATCTACCCATCCATCCATCCCTCCACCCACCCACCCACTCACCCATCCCTCCACCCACCCACCCACCCATCTATCCATCATCCATCCACCCTCCCATCCATTCATCCACCCATCCGTCTATCCATCCATCTACTCAAACACACACACCTGTCCAGCCACTGAGTCTGATCTGGCATGAGCTGGACCCCTCCTTCCCCCCCACCCCTGGCAGCATCTCAGAGGTGGGGGGGGTGGATGGGGCTGCCAGTATGGACCATACACTGCACACACAGCTGACACACAGCTTAGCCAAAATCAAGAAGCTTCCACAAATGTAATCATAAAGTAAACCTACGTGGGCTGTAAACTCTGTGGGAACACGGTCTGGCTCTCCTGGTATCCAGCCCCGGGCACTGTAATTGGCTCAGAGAAAGAGGATCGTCTATACCCGTTCAAGTTTAACTGACTTGTGCATCGAACTGCAGTGGCACAAAATGACTTCCTCAATTAGTCACATCCCAGAACGGAAGAGAAACTCTTTGTATGTACGAGTGTATCAGAGAACATTATCGAGAAAGTGAAGACAGCCTGTAGCATGGGAGAAAATATTTGCAAATCATGGAACTGGTAAGGGTTTCACATCCGGAATATATAAAGAGCTCCTACAATTCAACAACAAAAAGACAAACAACCTATTAAAAAACAGCTAAGGGAAGGGGATAGATACATAAAGGATATATACAAACAGCCAATAAATACATGAAAAGATGCATAACATCATTAGCCATTAGGCCAATGCAAATCAGGAGCACGATGAGATACCATTTCACACCTAGCGGATGGCTGCAATGAAAACAAAGAAACGCAAAATACCCAGTGTTGGGGAGGATGTGGAGAAATTGGAACTCCTCTGCGCATTGCTGGCGGGAATGTCAAATAGTACAGTCCCTGAGGAAGACAGTCAGGTGGTTAAGCGTCCGACTCTTGGTTTTGGCTCAGTCATGATCTCACAGTCCGTGGGTTTGAGACCCGCATCGGGCTCTGCGCTGACAGCACACAGCCTGCTTGGGATTCTCTCTCTCCCCCTCTCTCTGCCTCTTTCCCTCTTGTGCACTCTCTCTTGCTCTCTCTCTCTCAAAATAAATAAATAAACCTTAAAAATAAATACAAAAAAAGATAGGATCCAGCCATTCCATTTCTAGGTGTATGTGCAAAAAAACTGAAAACAGGGACTCAAACAGGTACTTGCACGCAAATTTTCACTGCAGAACCATTCACAGCAGCCAAAAGGTGGAGATGATTCGAGGGTCCACTGACAGACGAGTGGGTAAACAAAATGCGGTGTTTCCATAGAATGGATGTCACTCAGCCGTCCAGAGAAACGGAACCGACCCAGCGGGGACGCGAACCAACCTCGACACACACGCGAGGCGTAAATACCAGGCGCCGAGGGACGACACGCAAGATTCTGTTCACGCAGAGCGTCTAGAACAGCCCAGGTCACGGCGGCCGGGAAGAGAGCAGGTGCACAGCTTGTGCTCAGGACGATAAAGCAAAGTTTTGGAAACAGTGGTGAACGCAGTTGCTGCTGGCGCACCGCGCCCTGAAAATGATTACGACGCTGTGTGGTATAATTTAACCTCCATTTACAAGGACAAAACCAAAAGACTCCAACGCAAGTCCCTCGCCTACTACCATGCTCTTCCCCAGGAAAGAAAAAAAAGAGACTTTGGTTTTTCCTGCTCCAAAAGTCACAGAGCTGCCCCTGAGGCTTCTCTACCTTCAGCCCGCCGCATCCAACGTGCACCCAAGTACGGTCAGCTCGGTGTTTGACACACGCCCAGAACCTGACCTCCACCCCCTCCCGACCCGAGTCTCCAGCACTCGGGTCACTGGGACCATCTGCCCTCCCCTCGGCCCCTCCCTACACCTAAGTCTTCTCGGGCTCACTCCGGCTCCAGACCCCTCGGGGTTAAGAGGCCAGAGGCCCATCTCGGTCAGGCCTGCCCCTCCAGCGCCCTCGCCCAGGGGCCCCGGCAGCTCTAGGGACTTTGACCTGCAGCTCCCACTGCCCCAAAGCGGATCCCCATCTCCTTCAGGTGCGTGCACCCAAGTGTCCGTCAGCGAGGGCTCCCCTGGCCACCCTGTTTGCTCCCCACCCCCTTCCTTCCCGTACATGCTCTTTCCCGCTCCGCTTGTCCTCATGGGACAGACCACCAGCCAGCACGTTAGATACGTCCTTCTTCCACATGGGCAGGAAAGCGTCACGAGGGCCATGCCCGTGTCTGCTCTGCCCCCAGGACACAGTGCCAGGCGCCCAGCAGGCGCTCCATCACTGTTTGCTGAGCAGGTGAATGAAGGCTTCAGGAGACGGAGAGATTCAAGGCACGGCCAAGGCTGCCCGGGACTCAGGTCCTGCCTCTTGCGCTGATCAGCTGCTTGACTTGGAGTCATCTCTCTGAGCCTCAGTTTCCTCCTCTGTAAGCGGGGAATCCACAGGGCCCCCCTCACAGAGTGAGGGACACAGTGGCGGTGCGGTAAGGACCTCCACATCCCCGCAGGCAGTGCCAGCGGTCGCAGCCTTTACCCTCCCCTGCCTCTCCCCTCCTCCCTCAGTGCCCAGGCTGCCGTCCGTGTAGACAGGCACATAGGACATCCCAGCAGGGTTCTGAGGTATGCCCAGGAGTGAGCTGGGCAGACACATTCCAGTGAGGGAGGCCCCCCTCCGACGCACCCTAACTCCGCCAGCCCTTGCGGGATTAATACGTAACGAGAGAGCTGCTAAAGAAGGCGCAGGGGAAGGGGCGTCTGTAACAGAACTGGTATATTTCCCACCCGGGTCGGATGCATCCAGCGGCGGAGGGGGGGGTGGTGAGGGGCTAACTATGAGCCAGTTCTCCCGCGGTGCAGTCGCCAAGCAGGGAGGCCGTGGGCTCAGGTCATGCTCACAACAAGCCTCCGGGTTTGCAGATAAGGCCCAGAGTGGTTGAGCACGTGGGCCAAAGTCACGCAGCCGCGGGCGCAGGGCCGGGGTGGGCACTGCCCAGCAAGGGCTCCGGGTTGGCCGAGGTGGGGTCTACCCACAAGCCCCAGGGGCGGCCTCCGGGTCGTCGTGGCCCCGGGAGGCTCCGTCACAGTTCTGTGCACGCCTCTCGAAGCGGGACAGGGCACCAGGGAGCCGCGCGGAAAGGGGCGCCAGGCCACCAGCCCTGAGCCCTGAGTCCTGTGAGCCCCGAGGCCCAGGGCAGAGGAGGCAGGGAGAGCCCCCTCCACAGCCAGCCGGGAGTCGTGTCCAGGGTTATGTCTCGGTGCCGATCCACCCCCCACCCCCGGGCCCCACAGCCGAGGTGCGGCTCACCAGCCCTGCCCCCCATTTAAGGACTGGAGAGACCAAGCGCAGGCCTGGGCTGGTACCCTCTGGCGGGCGATTCTGCCTACGGCGGGGCAAGGGGCGGCCAAAGCCTCTCAGGAGCGCCCTCTAGGCTTGGAACCACCAGGTACTAAGTCTGTGGTCTCGGTTTCTTTACAATGGGGCTGATTGTGCTCCCACCTTACAGGCTTGGAGGGAGAATTACGCCCGGGACGTGCTGAATTCTGTGTCCGGGCTGAGGTAAGAGCTTGGCCGGACGGTCACAAATTCTGAGTTCAGGGCTCCCGTGACCAGCTGCTTATAGAAGGGGTCGTGTCTACAACGTGATCTCCAGGAGGCCAGCCTGGCCGGGAGTCCCCTTCCCTTGGGCACCGGCGCCCGCCGGCCGGCCCGGTCGCTCTCTCTTCCTCCTGGGCCCTTCATGTGATGAGTACACGGTGCTACTTCTAGAAAGATGCCAAATCGGGCTGTTTTAAGAGCAGCCGTCAGGATTCGTTTTTCCGTGGGAATCCAGAAAGAAGAAAAGAGGGGAGGGGAGGAGGCGCAGAGAAGGGCTTCCCAGCTATAGTTAGCAGGGGGCACATAGTCCCAACCAGGGCACTGGCAGAGGGGGCAACTCAGCCGAGCGCCGCGTACCCCCATCGCCTCCGCTCGCTCTGAGGTCTGATGAATAACCTCTGAACTGGGAGGGGAAATCACCCAGGAAACACTGCTTGGGTCATTTATTTTAAAATTATTGGTATAAAAATATCCAGGGTCGTGATTTATGTGCAGGGAGGGGCCCAGGAAGTCAGGGACTCCCCCCTCCCAACTCGGTCAAACCTCATTTGTCTCCCCCCCCCCCCCCCCGCGGCTCCTCCGTAGTTTCCATTAAGACTTCAAGTCGCAGGAGTTACTTTATATCGCAAATAAATCTTCAGAAGAGCACGGAAATATTATGTGTATTAATAGCGCCTGTAAAAACATCCGAAAACCTTGCATCCGCCGGGGCCGAGGACGCGCACGGCTGGGAGGTGCTCTCCGGGGACTGGGGACGCGCGGCCCCTGCCCCCCGCCCCCCCCCCCCCCCCCCCCGTGGTCTGTCTGCTGTCTGTGTGTCTGTGAGTGACCCCGGTGACCTGCGGCCGACAAAGCCCCGCCTTCCGCCCCGGGCCAGAGGGCAGCACGGGGTGGCCCACCCCCCACGGACGCAGGGGGCCCGGGTCCTGCCCCTCGTGCGCCCCGCAGTCCCCGGGCAGCCCCCCGACGCCAGTGACGCGGCGCCACCGTGCGTCCCCGCCCCCCGCGCCCCCTGGACACTCACGGGCTGCGGGGGCTTCCTTGGGGGACAGCGCCTCGAGGCCGATGTCACCCTCCAGCATGGCGCGGCTGGCTGCCCGGCTCCCCCGAAGGTCTTCGGCGGCTGCGAGGGCCGGGGGTCGAGAGCCCCGCTCCGGAGGGGACGGGCCCCCTCCTCCTCCTCCCAGACGCAGGACGCGAAGCGGCGCGCGCCCGGAGCCAAACTTGGCCGCCCTCGAGCACCGCCGCGCTGCTCCTCCCCCTCGGCCTTTTGGGCTGGGGGTCCCGGCCGGCCTCCCCGCCCCCGGGGCTACCTGCCGACGCCGCCCTCGCCCCGCCCCGCGCTCAGCGCGACGCCCCGGCCGCCACCCGGACACCGCGCGCGGGTGCGGGACTCTGGAGCAGCGGCGCTTGGGGACCAGGCGCCGCCCGCCCCCGGGGGCGTCCCCGCCCGCCCCGGGCCCGGCTTATCTGTCGGGGCTTCCAGTGCGGCCTCAGGGGCCCTGCTCCGCGCCCCAGCGGGGGGCCCCCAGGGAGGGGGTGCTGGCGGGGGGGAGGGGCAGCGACCCATCCCCGGGAGAGGGCACAGCAGGGGCAGGTTGTGGTTGGCCTTGGCCCCGTCCCCTCCCCCAGGCGGCGGGACCCTAGTGCATCCCTCCTGCGGGGTGGGGGGAAGGGAAGCGCTCGGATGGGAAGGAGATACGGAGGTTGCAGGGCAAGTGCTTGTCCTGAACTTGAACCCTAGCTTAGGAAGAGCTCAGGCATCTGCGTAAGGTGCGAACTGTCCCCAGTGGGAGGGACAGTTGTCTAAGGACTCTAGTACAGCAGGGCGACAAGAACTGGGACGGGGGCCTTCTGACCACATCCTGGGGGCTCATGGCTGGGGTGCCACTCTGCACCCCCACTCGTGTTTAGGAAGCAAGGTCTGACCGCTTCAGCACCCTCCCAGACAGCACAGCGCAGGCACCAGAGAGGGCTCGGAGAATCACCGCAAGGCACCTCCTGTGGCCCAGACCCCACATCCCTGACACCTCCTGATCAATACCGTAAATTCTGAGGCAGAACTGCCCCAAACAGACCGTCAGCTGCTCCCTGACCACAGCACGGGTGGTGATGGGGCGGGGCAGGCTGCCTGGCCTTTGGAAAGGTCATGCCACACCTTCTGCACCCCGAGGAGGAGGTCGGCGGCTGCCGGGAGCCAGCCCGCGCCAGGGACCCCTGGACTGCCTGCCAGTCACCCCACAAGCCGCTGTCGGCTTTGGGTGGCCCCACGTGAACACAGACCCCGCCAGCCCCCGGAGCCAGACCTTGTGCCCATGAAAGGAATCTAGGCTTGCTGAGGATGACCAATCCCCTCCATCCCCACTGGGCTGCCGGCACTGGCACCCATGAGCACTGCTGTGGGCGGAAATGGTCACTGGGTAGTAGCACTAAAACCACAAAGAAGCGTCTCCAGCACAATGTTCTTCCCTGCCCCCTCTGCCAAGGGCTATATTCAGAGAGGAGATTCAAGCCTTCCTCCTCCCGGCCGGTCAGGGAGAAAGGTCACCTGCCGTCGCCTTTAGTATTTACCTCGTTTTTAGTCGGGACTAAGGATTTGGGAGACTCGGCACCCGGTGGGACTCCATGTTGGCCGTGAACGAAGGCTCACCCGGGAAAGAATCTGCAAACAGCCCCGAGATGTGTGCTGTGTACCCGAGATGCCTGTCCCCGGAGGGCAGAGGGAGCTGGAAGGAAATCAAGCGGCTGGGGCCCCTGCATCGTGCTGAGCTTTTCCATCTGACCCAAACCACTATTGTGCAGGGATGGAGATAAAAACTCATTTTTCTTGGAAGAGTCTGAGAGGCGATGTGATAACATAGCAATAGCTCAGTTGTATAAATACACAGAGAAGTTTTGAGAGTTCTAACCCCTGGAAGCATGAACTATAAACCAAAAAGGCTCAGGGGGGAAAAATGTAAATAGGTACGAGGGCTATTTTTAACCATCATTGTTTACCTTTTTGGGGCAGGGATGGGCTACTGTATATTTAGCCAGCTTTAAAATGCACATTATTTAATGCATTATTATTAGCAGAAATATGTTAAACAGCCATTAATAGATGTTGATTCATTCCAATGGAAGCCATTTTTCTTCTTTTCATTTCCTTGGCTCTAGTTAAGTTGTGTGCTGATAAAGCCCTTCAGCTGCGTCCAACCCATGCAGAAGAGCCGGTGGTGGATCCAGACTGTTTAAAAAGACTTTTAAGCCAATCCAGTTCAGAACGATCATTTTAGTAAACACCTGACCCGGCTCAATTTTACCAAGATTGGCCCCGGCTCCTATTTCGGCAAACGTTGCTGCGTGAAAAGAATGGGGCCTGGGGCCCGGACGGGGAGAGGGTCTGGAAGAAGGGGCGTCGAGGGTCCCCCAACCCATTTTGTGGGAGCCCCGTGCCCCCGCGGCGGCCAGGAACTCCCTGCGCGTGTCAGGAAGGTGTGACGCCACGGGCAGGGCCGGGCACGCGCGGGCTGGCACGCCTAGGGCAGAGCCGTCATCACAAGACACAGGGGTAATCACGCGGCACCGTCCTTGTAATTATGGGAAATGGTTTCCCTTTTCGGCGAGGCTGCGAGGGAAGGAGGGAAGGCAGCCCCCGGGTGAGGCTCGGGCCAGGGCTCAAGTTTAAAATAAGCTCTGCAGGGTGAGGCCCGGCCCACTGGGACAGGCTCACTCGCCCAGCCGCGGGGCCTTGCCATCCTGCAGGGGTGCGGAGGCGGGGGGCGACCTCCTGGAGACCCTGACCCAGCACGGAGCTCCAGGCACCAGCACTCGGGTCTCCCTGCTCCCTAACGCTCGGAGGCCAGAGCTCACTGGACCCGCGGTGTCTTGGCACCTAAAGTCACCGCCTCTGCGGACCTCGGCACATCGCCTACGGCCACCCAGGACCCCCAGATAAGCCAGGAGATCCCCAGACGTCACAGATGCCCCGTCCCCACCATCGTCCATCTGCTGAACAGGAACGGGGCCCTGGCCACGTGAATACTGACTTCTCGTAATCACAGGAGTCTGTTTTCAGTTCAGCCTGGTTCTTGGGGCACCTGCTGTGGGGGGGGCCCCGATTCAGGGTGGGCCGGCGATGGGGTGAGAGAGGAGCGAGGGGAGGCCCCAGCCCCCCGGAGCCGGCACGCAGCCAGAGGAGACGGCGGCGGGGGTGGGGTGGGGGGCGCCACACGGCGGATCACAAAGGGGCTGGGACCCAGCCCCGGACAGTGCCTTCTCGCAACCTCGGTCTGCATCTGTAAGAAGGGCCTTTGCACACGTTCCTCTTGGGGGGTTTGTGAAGCTTGAAAGAGAATCCAACTTCTGGCCCAGAATCCAGCCCAGAACCTGGGAGTCAGAAGGGCTGATTCGAAGGGGTGTTACTGTTTATATCATCCTGGGGTGCGGGGAGGCGGGGCCAAGTGGTGGGACACTGAAATGCAGAGGCTCCCGTCCCAACGGCGCTTGGGGCTGGCAGTGCCCCCTGACCTGGGGGCCATCAGAGGGCAGAGGCCGGGAGGAGACAGAGGTCGGCAGTGGGTGGGGAGGGGCCAGCGTGGCAGGTGCTGGGGGACCAGTGAGTCAAGGTGGGGCCGGATCCGACCAGGACTCTGGGCCGCTGCCCTCAGCGGGACAGAGTGAGTCTTTTGGTGAAATAAAAAGAGGAAACCCAATTGTATGAAGATGAAATTCACAGAACACGAACTTGACTGTTTCAAAGCGAACAATTTAGTCCCTTCTGGATGCTGCGTGACCATCGCCGCTTCCAGAGGGAATGTTCTAGAATGTTTCCGTCGCTACAGAGGGAACGCCTGGAGGGCTCTCTGCCAGTTTCCTCCCCGGCCCCACCACCTGGGTCAGCTCTCTGCCCCCGCAGATGTCCCCGTGCTGGACCTTTTGTGTCCACGTGGCCGCACAGTACGTGGTCTTTTGTGACCACTCCTCAGTTTCCCTCTTTGCCTCCCGCCTGGGCTCCCCTCAGGAGTCTGTTTATTTAACAAGCACTGAGACGGCGCTCAGCGGGCCGGCCCCGTCCCACGCGCTTTAGAAATACCAGCTCCCTGCAGTCTGTGCTGTTATCATTCCCACTTCACGGATGGGGAAACTGAGGTTCAGAGAGGTGAAGTCAGTTTCCAAAGTCACACAGGAGGAAGTGTGCCCCCCGGGGTCTGTGCTGAACCGTGTGCTCTGGGGGGTGGGGAACCCCACGTTTCCCGGACCTCGGCCAGCCAAGGCCCACGTCCCGGTTTGAGCCCAAGCCGTGACCCTCCTGGGCCGAGGTTTACTTCCTGTTTCTCTCTAACCCAGCTCGCTTCTCAGTAACGTTTTGACTGTTTTTATTTTATTTTTTTTATTTTTTTAATATTTTTATTTATTTCTAGGAGAGAGAGAGAGAGAGAGAGAGCGTGAGCAGGGGAGGGTCAGAGGAGAGAGGGAGATACAGACTCCGAAATAGGCTCCAGGCTCTGAGCTGGCAGTCAGCACAGAGCCCGACGCGGGGCTCGAACCCACGAACCGTGAGATCATGACCTAAGCGAAAGTCGGACGCTTAACCAACTAAGCCACCCAGGCGCCCCTGTTTTTATTTTTTAATTATGGGAAATTACGTATGACACCAAAGTTACCATTAGCCACGTTCCAGTGCACAGTTCAGTGGCGTTAAGCACGCTGTTGGGCGGCCGTCGCCGTCATCATCTCCAGAACTTTCCATCGTCCCAAGATGACTCTTTGTCCCTGTCAGACACCAATTCATTGCCCATGAATTGCCCATGGCCCCTTGTCCCACACCCACCACCTACCCCCCATCTCTGGGACGACCCTAGGAACCCGGCAGTGGAATCATACAGTTTTTGTCCTTTTATTTGAAAATTTGTTTGCTGTTGAGAGACAGAAAGAGAGAGAGAGAGAGAGAGAGGGAGACACAGAAACTAAAGCAGCTCCAGGCTCCGAGCTGTCAGCACAGAGCCCAATGCTGGGCTCGAACTTGCGACCCATGAGATCATGACCTGAGCCGAAGTCGGACGCTCCACCGACTGAGCCCCCAGGCACCCCAGTTTTTGTCCTTTTATGAGTGACTGATGTCAGTCACACAGTGTCCCCAAGGTTCATCCATTTACAGCACGTGTCAGAATTTCCGTCCATCTTAAGTCTCATCAGACTTCATTTTTAACTGGAGACGGAAAGGTCGAATCGTTGGCTGTAAGCAGAAGGTGCCGGCTTACTAAAGCACAGTAACAATGCAGTGACGTTCAGATCTACCTGGACACTCCGCCCCCGGGGGCCCTGGACTTGACCAGGCGACCCTTGGTGGAGGCCACAGACCTCCGGGCAGCAAGCCGGGCTTCCTCTTTGACACACTCCAGGAGACCGAGGGGAGAGGACTGAGCTGTGTCCTCACCACGTGCTGCTGCAAAGTCCCTGCGACACCTAAATGGGTCCCCTTTGCACCGAAAGTAGGTTTGCAGAACGCT
Organism: Hyaena hyaena; assembly: GCF_003009895.1. NCBI lineage: Eukaryota > Metazoa > Chordata > Mammalia > Carnivora > Hyaenidae > Hyaena > Hyaena hyaena. The sequence continues at coordinate 2,200,810 of NW_024080730.1, read as the reverse complement.
GGTGCCTGGGGGGGGGTTGCCGAGTGGGGCAGACACCAAAAATAGCTACGGTCGCGTCTGCGCACACCAAGGGTTTGCGGCGACACTGTGCCCCCCCCCCCCCCACCTGCTGCGTTTCCCTTCTGGCTGCAGGAGGGCAGCCCCTGGCCCGGGAGGTGTCGGAGGAGCCGTAGCCACGCTGCGATTACACGGCTGCTCTACGACTTTCCATCTGTGCTACCCCAACCCTATGAGCGATGGGGTATCATCCCCACTGACAGCTGAGGAAGCGGACGCCAGACGGGGGGCACAGCTTGCCCGAGCCCACACGGCTAGCTGGTAAGTATCAAATCCAGCCCGAAAGATTCTAGAACTTTCTAGTCAGCTCCGGAACGCTTCCCACTGCGCCACGCCAGCCTTCTCTCTGGACTCAACACATTGTGACCGGGATAATAAGAGGGCTGTGGACACAAAAGAAAAGCCATCATATCCAGACCCTTTAATCTGCCGTGCCCAAACCCGGCGGGGGCCCCTTGGCCTGTCCTCTACCTTCCCCTTGTTTGTTCCTTTGCGGGATGGAGGAGGCGGAGGCCCCAAGGGGAGACGCTCAGCTCATGGCCTTCCAGGTATGACTAACATCTGTGGCCTGTTTACCCGGAGGCTGCCCATATTGCTTGAGTTTTGAGAATTAAACAGACGCTAATTAATGGTGCAAATATTTACGCTCGATGCCCCATCAGAGAATGAATACACAGCCCGGTTTTTTGTTTGTTTGTTTGTTTTTTCAGAGTAAATAACACCAATGCCAAGGCTCTTGGCAATGGACCAGAGGTGAGATTACGGACTCCGGGTTTGTTTTTAAGTTATTTGAAGATGGTAGATTTATACGTAAAGTCCCTTCTATAATTCAACACAGCCGGTGGTTCACCCCCCCCTTCTCTCCCCCAAAAGGCCAGAGGAGAGCTCGGTCTTTCCTCGGGTGAGATTGTCCGTCTTCCACTCAGGGGTCCACGGCAAAGCTCCTGGACAGCAGGATCATTTTACCTGGAGTGTAGTTTTAAGATAAAACAGCCAAGAAGGCGGCGGCCCCCTGGGAAGCCTGCAGACGGGAGGCGTCTTTCGCCAACAAAGACCGCAGACATCGCCATCTGATCAGGCTGCCTGCCTGGCAAAACGGCCCCTAGAAGGCTTGGAACGCCCACCCCAGTAAGGGCTGGAGGGTGAGGCTCCGTGTCCCCGGCCCTTTGTGCACGGAGGGCGGTTTTGTGCCCACGCCTCACCCTCGCCTTCGGTGTGCGGGGATCAGGATTCCCAGGGAAAGAAAACACCGGGCCAGGCCGCCCTTGGGGACACCGCTGAGCTCCTCGAGTGTCCCCTTCCTCCTGCAGCCACCGCATGCAAATGACCACAGCCCTCAGGGGACCCTGCCCGCAAGCTCCCCCTCCCCCGCTCCCGAGATAACGCTTTCTCAGACTCTCGGAGGGAATCTAAGAAGGAAAACTCCACCCCCGGTATCTCCGAAGGGCTCCGAGCCCGGGACATTCTGCCCACGGAGCCCTGGGCGGCCGCACAAAGGCACTGTGGCCCCGGGGGACAGCCCTGGTGGAGTCCGACCTCCAGTGTCCCTAAAAAGCAGAGGGTGAGTGTGTGTCCCCAGGTCACCCTTCCACTTCCTGTTAGGAGGCATTTGACCGAAAAGCCTCACACTCAGAGAATCAACCAATGTCCTCGGGGTCCTCAGGGAGGTGGGCAGCCTGACCTGCGGCTGGGGTCCTGCGTCGCGGGAGGGGCTGTGCAGCATCCCCTGCCCCCCCGCACCCCTGCTCGCTGTTGCGTCCTGCACCTCCAGCCAGCCCGGGAGGCCCTGTGCAGTCAGCGGCGCACACGGGGCCTCGGAGCCGCACAGGGGAGGCCTCGGCGGGACCCCCACCCCTGCGGCCACGACTCCGCGTTTGCCGCACAGTCACTGTTTCCGTGGTCTTGGCCCCGGGCACCACCATCCGCACCAGGCGGCCTGACTGGCCCCTTCATGGAACTTCAACCTGAAGGATTTCAGAGCACTTTGGGGGGGGGGCTGCCTCCTCGCTCTGCATGACAGCCCTGCTCAGCCCCGGAGCAGCAGGGGAGGGGAGGGGAGTGCGGTGGGCCCGGCTGGCCCCAGAGGGAGGGCGGGGGGGGGGGTGCCAGGGCCCCAGGAGGCTGGGCTGCGGGAGAGGCCAGAGGAACAGACTCTGCCGTCTCTGTCTTCCTGCCTCTGTTCTGATGGCCGAGTGTGTGGAACCCAGAGGGTGGACACACAGTCCACAAAGGCCATCTCCCCCTCCCGCCCCTTCTGAGCTGGGGACGGACGGGGGCTCCCCGGGCCGCGAGGGACCTGGGGACCCACAGGCTCCGACTCCAAGCACGTGCACAGCGTCATAAACCAAACAAGCCGGAGCAAATGAAAACAAACACACGGGTCACCCCCGCGGCCCTGCGAGCCAGCAGGCCCCGGTGACCCCGCGACCCCTTCTACATGCGTCACCCCTCCTGATGGGCACCCCCAGCTTCTCACTGGCTCCCCAGCAGCACCACTGATTCTGGCCCCGGGCGGGGGGGGAGGGCGTCCGAGCGGTTTGTCCAGAGAGCACGCAGCCCAGCACCTCAGTCCCCTTCCCGCCCGGGGGCCCCCCTGCGTGTCATATGGGGGACACAGGGCCCGCGCTTCCGTCAGGCAGCGGGAGGCCCTCCCGCTTCGGCTCCCGCGCACCTGGGCCTCGGACCGGTGACAGCGATGTGGCCAGTCGGACACGCCCGTGAGCGCTGGGCCCCGGGGCAGAGAGGGCAGGACTGTCCAGACAGCGGGCGCGTCCGAGTGCAAGGCGGCCCGGGCCACCTGCCTCTCCCTTCACTCCTGCTTCTCGTGGGGCCATCGTCACCGTCTTCTCCCGAGAGAGAACCACGGCCGCTCGCAGCCCGGGATCCCGACCCACGGAAGCCACGCTCGCTCCGGCACCTTCCCTCGCAGCCCCTCGTGTGGCCTTATTTGAGGGCAGTAGGAATTATGCAACGGCTCTCGCTTCCCTCGGGGCCTTGGGGACAACTTGGGGGGGGTGCCCGGAGCAGGTGTTCAGGACAAGGTGCCCCCCGCAGGTGAGCCCCTCGCCCTACAGATCCGGTGCCAGGCCAAGATCTGTAGCGGTCCCACTCGCTAACAGACTCACCCCCACCTGCCCTTCGCCAGCTCAGCGATCTCGGGCAAGAGCTCGTCCTTTCTGGTTCCTTCTGCAAGATGGCCGACGCCCAGCATTGACCTGGAGCGCAGGTGGGCCACGCAAGGTACCTCAGCCCGAGCCTTGCCCACGGCAGCCACTCCGCGGGGGCCGGGTGGTATTTGCAGCCACTCTACTTCTGGAAGCTCATTCTCCCCGTACCTCGCCGTGCGTGCCACCCCCCAAATCACCGTTTCTGGGGGGTTTTAGAAACCTTGGTGAGCTGCCTTGAAAGCCCTTTAGGGCAGGGGGGAATCCAGAAAGCACCCGCTAAGTAGAACAGGCGCTCACGCCTTCCAGCGCCCGAGCGCATCTCCCTGGACGGCGAGGTCGGGGAATTAAAAGTAGTTTTCATCTTTAACAGAGTCTTCAAGGACGCAGAGAAAATACTTAGAAAAGTAATAGGCCTTTGGCCATAAATATTTATTGAGCGCGTCCCGTTGCCCTGGCACCGGCTCAGACGCCCGGGGCACAGGGCTTCGCAACATCCTGTGCCGCTCTGGAAATGATACTCCTACTCCAGGACAGAGAAGCAATGACGTCGTGCGGGAGAGCGAGGGGGCTTGGGTTTGGAAGAAAGGAGCAGCCCGCAGGGAGAGAGAGCGAGTCGTCCGAGGCAGCGGCCAGGACGGGCTGCTGCGTGGAGACCTGGAGAATCAGGGCGGGGCGCTGAGGAGGAATGTTCCGGGCCCGGGGGACAGCCGTGCAAAGGCCCTGAGGCCAGCTGGCTGTTACCTTTGCAACGGGCTGCCCCCGCTCAGGAAGGCAGGTGGAGAGATTTATGGACCGTGACGGCAGGATAATCCCCGCGAATGTTGATACAGCGTATTTACACGGAAATCCTTATCGCAGCGCGGTGTGAAAGCGGCAAGGGCCAGCTGTCGGGAGCCGCTCTGCAGCCCCGGAGGATGACACACGTCGCGGTACCTGCAGCGCCTCGCGGTTTCCAGAGCCGGAGAGGGCGGGGGACGCGCGGGGTGCGTGCAAAGCTTTGGCGGGAAATGAGGCCGCTCGGTTGTCCGTGAGGCACTGAATCCGTCGCACACCTCAAGCGGCTGCAAGATGTGGACCCAAATGACCGCGCGGCCGCTCATCGGGAAGTTCCGGGCGCCGTGGCTCCCTCTGCCCGTGCTGGGGAGGGAGGGCGCTGCCTTCCCACACGTGGCCTGGCCGGCTAGCCACGAGGACCAGTCATCCCATTTCACAGATGAGAGACGGAGGCTCAGAGGGAAGAAGGAAAACCCAAGTCCCCGGCCAGGTGATAGCCTGCCAGGGCTAGGTGTACGTGCTTTGCCTGCCCTTTTTAAAATTTTATTTTATTTTTTAATGTTTTACTTATTTCTGAGAGAGAGAGAGAGAGAGAGAGAGAGAGACAGCGTGAGCAGGGGAGGGTCAGAGAGAGAGGGAGTCACAGACCGAAACAGGCTCCAGGCTCTGAGCTGGCAGTCAGCACAGAGCCCGACGCGGGCCTCGAACCACGAACCGCGAGATCATGACCTGAGCGAAAGTCGGACGCTCAACCGACTGAGCCCCCAGGCGCCCCTGCCTCTCCTTAAAAGGCCGAGCTCTTAGCGGGCGTGTAACTGCCCGGAGCAAAGGCTGCATGTGTGTGCCTCCTGGGTGGCTCACTGCAGCTGGGAACCAAGCTCGGGCCCGTGGGAATGCGTGAACGTGCGTGGGCACCTTCCAGAGAAGGGGGGCGCCTTTCGCTGCCTTTTCTCTTTCCTGGGCTGGAATGCAGATTTGATGGCCTGAGCGCAGCAGCCATCTTGGGTCACGAGGTGGGTGCCTTTTACGGAGCATGGCAGGGCCGCCGAGAGAAGGACCCTGGGTCTCTGATGACCTCGCGAAGCCCCGCCGGTCCTGGGGTCCCGGAGTGCCTACCTCTGGGCTTGTCTTCTATGAGAGAGAAGTCACTTTTACCGTCGTAACGATAACTTTGCTATCCTTGCTGCTGAGTCAACAGCGGCCTTGCCCTCAATCGGCTGTCGACGCAGCCCCCCCGCCCCCCCCCCCGCCCGGTCACATGCCGCAGATGAAGAAACAGCCCTGGAGAGGGGGCGTGATCGCCCAAGGCCACGGGCTGTTCCACAACGTTTCATCTCAAACCTGCAGGAGGTCATTGCCAAGGCAAACAGCCCCTGCCTCCCGAGTGCCAGCCAAGGCCGCGGCCGGGCCAGTTCACGGGAGGACCCGTCGATGAGGCTGGGGGCACTGAGGTCCCCGGCCACCTTGCTGCCGTCGGGTCGCACAAACTCCAAGCTGCCTCGTGATCCTTGTCCTGAGAGCCTGCGGTGGCCTTTCGTGGCGTCTCTTGGCCAAAAGACCGACAATTTCTCAGCAGCCGCTGAAGACGGAACAGGTGGCGTCGCCAGAGGGACGCCCGTCCCAGCTCCAGCCGCCGTGTGCGCCCCGTCCCACCGGCGAGGCAGGCCCGGCGAGGCATCCCGCCCCCGCCCCAGGCCTGTGCCCCTCCTCCACCCTTCCCAGCCTCCACCCTCGGAGGAAGTCTCCACGCACCGCCCTGAAAGGGACCCCAAGGGGCTTTGGTGACAGCTGGAGAGGGGGGTGGCTTATCACCGCCCGTTGTGCACCCCGCCCTTGTCAGGGACCCTCCCTGTGGGCCCTGCGGCCCTTCTAACATGCTGTGCTGGGGCCGGTTTAGTCACGAGTCACCTCGTTTATACTAGGGTGTGACTGACCCATACACATCTGACTGCTCCCCGTTGCAGATGCCGGTGTTACAACCAAGGGCCCTGTGACACACACAGCAAGACTGATGGAGGCGGCTGTCAGCAGCCAGCGAGGGGTCGTTCAGGTTACTGCGCTGCCCAGGGAGGGGCCCAGGGGCTGTGCGGTCAGCATAGGAGTGTCACTTGCTGTGCAGCTGCTGACAGAGACCCCGCTTAGAAGTGGTCCTGGGAGAGGTGGACGCTGCGTCTGAGCCCCCAGGGCACCTGGAGATGTGCATGCCCGTCCCCTCCAGGCGCAGAAGGTGTAGACGGTGCAGCCCGCCCTTCCCTGCCAGGACCTTCCCCGCAGCCTCTCGGTTCCGTCATCAGCTCTTCCCTCTTGGTTTCAAGGCTCATGCATTCGCCCTAAGATTGGGCATTTCCCAGAATTTCTAGACCGGAATCCGCCCCCCCACACACACACCAGGGGCCTGGCTCACCGATGCCAGAGCCGTGACACCGCGTCTCTGATGCCACTGTCCGAGGGCCACCTCGCAGAGAAACGGGGCCTCAGACCATCCCAGCGAAAGGAGCTCAAACCTTGGCAACACGGTCTCGCTCTTCGAGGCCTTTTCTGTAAACATCTGATTGCCTAATTCACATTCCTCTGCCCTCTGCCTTGACTCTCAGGCACTTTGAGAACAAACCAAAAATAAAAAGTAGTCCTTTCCCAGCTAAGTCGTTCACTTTTGCAAGCCCTCGCTCTGTCCCCCTCTGCCCTAGGAGGTCGTCTCCCGAAGGAGGGGCCCTGGGGATGGGGGGTGGGGGGGAACTCCTGCCCGGGCCCCGGCTGCAGAGGCCTCTGGGAAGCCAGCGGTCCCACGGGCTCTGGCCGCTGACCCCTGGGGGCAGCACGGAGTGGGGGCCGACAGAGCCCCTCCCTCACCCCTGCTGTCCTGCAGGAGGGGACCCCTCTGGGGAGCCAGGGGACACCCGTCAGCCTCCCCGTTCACTCACTCAGGGAGTGAAGCCATTCATTCATTCATTCATTCATTCATTCACTAATCAGAGGACGGAAGGTGGGCTGGTCAGACGGGATCGAAGTCTTAGACTCGGTGGCTGAATTCCCACGAGACAAGAGTTGGGCTCTGTCCCAGGAAGGCCCTCAGCGGCCCCCGCTCCCCGTCCCCTGGCGGGGGCCCCTCTGGGAGTCGCGGGCAGGACGCCCGTGGCCTGGGAACGCGGGGCTCGCTGTGCTCCCTCCCTGAGCTTCGCGGGCCGGGCCCCCTGGGCAGGGACGGGACCGACGGCGTGAGCGCCCCGCACGCCTCGTCAGCGCATGTTGCTCGGAACTGAGACGCTCGTCGTACGGGAGCCGAGGCCCAGAGGCGGGAGCCGGGTGGCCTCGTCCATCTCAGCCCCGCACAGTGTCCCCTCTTCCTGCCCAGGCGCGAGGGCCCCAGCGGTTAGAAGAGAGGCTCTGGACAGAGGCTCCCTGTCCCTACCAGCTGTGTGACCCTCCGGCGAGTGGCTCCCTCCCTCTGGGCCTCAGCTTTGCCCTTCCGTAAAATGGGACGGAAACAGCACTCGGTGGGGGCCACGCCCTGTGCTTAGAGCCCTCAGCCCATGTTAGCCCCGTGTTTCCTGCCCTCCCTTGGGGTGGATGCTGTTATTAACCCCACTGTGCGCATGCGGGCGCCGGGGCACCGGGAGGCGAGGCAGATTGCTCTAGACGGGCCAGCTGGTAAACGAGAGTCGGGGTCTCACGCGGGGGCGGCCCCAGCCCCCCAGGGCCCCGCCCACCAGGCTCATGCGCCTCATGGCCTGAAGGCTCAGCTGGACGTCGGGTCCACCGTCAGGCAGTTTGCAAGGGGAGGGGGTCGCCCTCAAGGGACACTGGGCAGCGTCTGGAGACGTTTCTGGGTTGTCACAGCCCAGGCTGGGGCGCCGCCCGCCCCGACCGGGTGGGGGCCAGGGGTGCCGTCCAATCCCCCATGGCACGGCCCCACCACAAGGAACGGTCCAGCCCCAAACGTCGACGGTGCCGAGGCTCAGGCCGGCGTGCACACACCCACGGGTGGGCCTGCCCGTCCCAGGGGCGCTCTCCCCGTCGCTGGCCGGGGCACCGCCCAGAAGCCGCATTCACAGGGATCACGGGCAGATGGGGTGTCCAGCCCGGGCTGAGCTGGGCTCCTGGATCCCCAACCTGCGGACCCCGCGGACTCCTTACCCGTCAGCAGAGGATCCAGCGCGGTCTCCTCCATCTGAGCTCCCGGGCGGTGGCCTCTGGCGGTGCCGGCTCCCCGCAGCAGGTGGGGACGCCTGGGCCGCACACCTCTGCACTCAGGTCTCCGGTGGGGCGGCGGAGGCCACTCCCAAGGGTGAACGGCGTTTGCAAAATGAGTCAGCGAGGCCAGAGGGCTGGCGGCCAGGTGTCGATCGTGGGCTAATCATTAACATGCAGACACTTCTCCGGGATCCCAGGGCCCCTCTCCCCTCACTCACACGGCTCCAGCTCTGAGGTCAGGGCTGCTGCCCATGTGAGACCTCCCTGCCCACTGCCCTTGCCTAAGTCTGTTCCCCATGCTGTTCCAGGCACTCAATGTACCTCCTTGAATATTCTCCCAACCCCGCACACGGTAAGTTGTGTCTCTATCTGTCCGGCGAGGGGGTGAGGGACAGGTCTGGTCAAGAGCGAGGAGGAAAAGGAATAATCTCTTCTCCTGGGGTCTCAGTTTCCTCAACCGAGAAACAAAGGGGCAGCGGTTCCTGCACAGGGCTATTCGGGGGCTGAAAAGTGAGGCCATGCAAGAAAAATGCCAAGCACGGGTCCCAGGCACACAGAAGCGCTCAATAAATGCTGGCGTGTTCCGTGTCGCCGGGCCGTGCATCGGGGCCCTCGCCTGGTCTGTGCTGGCGTGAAAGCACGTGGCGACGGCCGGAGGGACGGCCGTTGGGTGACTTGGCCCAAAGCCACAGGGCAGCGGGGTCCCGGCGCGGGCGGGCCGGGTGCCCAGGGTTATGCTCTGTCAGGACGACCGCCTTCGGTCCTGAGATCCGCCCTCCCCGGGGAAGCGGCTTGCACTCCCTTCAGGGCCGCGGGTTTGAGAGCCTCAGTGCTGGGGGTGGGGGGTGGGGGGAGGCGGTCAGGGCAGGGACGCTGGCGGCCGGGCGCCTCTCGCCTCCCCAGAAACCAGCCGTGGACGCAGAGTCTTACTGCAAAGCTGACCCTGGCTCCCTCGGCCACCGTGAACCCATCCTGTCCCCCGTCCAGTGAGAGTTTTAAAAAATATTTATTTATTTTTGGGAGAGCGCAAGCAGGGATCCAAAGCAGGCTCTGCACAGACAGGCTGGCAGCAGTGAGCCCAGGGTGGGGCTCGAACTCACCAACTGGGAGATCACGTCCTGAGCCAAAGTCGGATGCTCAACTGACCGAGCCCCCGGGTGCCCCGAGTTTTTTTCTTTCTTTTTTCTTTAATTTTTTTTTTTTTTTTTTATTTCTGAGAGAGAGAGAGACAGAGCGCGAGCAGGGCAGGGTCAGAGAGAGACAGAGACACAGAATCAGAAGCAGCTCCAGGCTCTGAGCTGTCAGCACAGAGCCCGACATGGGGCTCGAACCCACAAACCGTGAGATCATGACTTGAGCCCAAGTCAGATGCTTCACTGACTGAGCCCCCAGGCGCCCCTGCCCGAGTTTCTGTTTTTAAGATCTCATTTTTAATTAATCTTTACACCCAAGTGGGGCTCGAACCCACAAGCCTGAGGGAGATCAAGAGTCACACATTCTACCGACTAAACCAGAAGCCCCTGGGATGAGATTTGAGGGAGGCAAACCAGAGACTGCCCCGGGGAGAGATGCAATAATACATTTCAGTCACTCACTCATTCATTCATTCATTCATTCATTTGCTCACTCATTCGCTTTTCCAGAAAACGAGTCCCGAGCATCTACGCTGTGTGGGAAGGATGCTCTGAGGCAGAGAGCAGAGGACAAACAGCCAGAGTTCCTGACATCAAGCTGGGTATGAGGCTTGCTGGTCTCATGGTTAAAGAATCCCACTTTTTTTTTAATGTTTATTCTTGAGACAGAGCACGAGTGGGGGAGGGGCACAGAGAGGGAGACACAGAACCTGCAGCAGCTCCAGGCTCAGAGCTGTCAGCACAGAGCCCGACGCGGGGCTCGATCCCACGAACCGTGAGATCATGACCTGAGCCAAGCTCGGATGCTTAACGGACTGAGCCCCCGGGCGCCCCTGAGAATCCCATTTTGAAGGTGGGCGAGGCTGGCACACGCCCGTCGGACATGCTCTGTTGGACCGTGCCCTCCTGGCCGTGTAATGCGGTCAGCACCGCCGGCACCGGGCACGGCAAAGCTGGGGGGGCGGGGGGCGGGGACGGGGACGGCCTTCCCAGTGGGTCACATGGGGCAACACGCCGGGGGTCGGAGCTCTGCTCAGCGTGCAGAGCCTCCCAACGGGGTCCCGACGTCTGCACGTGTCTGGTTGTTACCAGCAGTTACAAACCATGCACGGTCCCTATGGATGCGATCGGGACCGGAAGGTGCCCCGCAGCTGTCTCTGCAGCAGCCACAACAGCCTAATTTTGCGACTCAGTTCTCCGGGCGGAAGCAGGCAGCTCGTGACGGGCCGTCGTCAGCCAGGCGCTTCTGCTTTCGCTCAAGCCCTGGAATAAAACTCCTCGGCCTCCCCGGCCTTGTAAATCGTGCCTGTGGGAGTTCAAAGCCAGCTTCTGCCACCCGGCCCCCTCAGGAGAGACGGGGTCACCAGGTTTGTTAGTGTATTTAAAACATGACTTATGGCTGTTTCTATAAGGAAATGCTAACTGGCTTTGGGCAGAGTTATTGGACGTTGGGAACGGAGACACCGAGCTCGAGCGATTCTCCCCGGTGCCCCCGCGGCTCCACGGGCGGCCGGCAACAGTGAAATGTAATATTGCCTTATTTGGTCACAGAGCCAAGTTATCACTTGCAGGGGCCTCTCTGCTCTTGCCCGTGTGAGAAACAATTAATCCCGAGTCCGCGTCCACCAGGCAGTGGGAGGCGGGTGACGCCCTGGCTGGTCCCGCTGGGGCTCCCGAGTCCCCGTCTGGACGGAGCCCCCCAGGGCCGTGCTGCTGGCCTTTTGCACACCCGGCCAGACGCTGCCCAAGCGAGGGGAGTGTCGCCCAGATCCGGGCCCTGGCGGGCTCCGCTCCAGGCTGGGCGTCTGGGAGCTGCAGGCTGGGTGTCGGAAGAAGCTGGTGTTACTTTGCAGTCCGTACGGCACCCACACGGGTTTTGTTTTGTTTTTTTTAATTTAATGTTTTATTTATTTCTGAGAGAGAGAGAGAGAGAGAGACAGCGTAAGCAGGGGAGGGTCAGAGAGAGAGGGAGACACAGAATCCGAATCAGGCTCCAGGCTCTGAGCCGCCAGCACAGAGCCCGACGCGGGGCTCAAACCCACAAACCGCGAGATCATGACCTGAGCCGAAGTCGGACGTTTAACCGACTGAGCCACCCAGGCGCCCCCCACACGGGTTTTAAACAATGAACTGGTGGTCCTGGGAGCAGAGCGGGATTCAGGAACCGCACGTTCTGGGCACCGAAGGGGCTGGATCACGTGCTCACCGTACGGGGAGGGGATGGGCCGCTTCTGTCGGGGTCGAGGCTGGCCGGGACCCTGGGGCTCGCACCCCGGGGTCTGCCACCGCCGCACAGAGGAGAGGCTGCGAGAGAGCCGTGTGGAAGCTTCCCAGCCGCCTGATCCCCGGCCCAGGGCTAGCAGAGCCCCTCACGCCTCTCTGTGGGAGGCTGACCTCCCCGGAGGCCGTCTGCTCCGTCACTGCTCTCCATGTGCCGGCTTCTCCTGCGAGGGGCCACCTCGGGTGGACGGGACACAGCGTGATCCCGGGAAACCGAAGAGAGAACACGAAGGGGCGGTGGCTCTCAGGTGGCCCAGAGTGGTGGGTGGCACGGTGGAGGCTGGCCTGGCATAGGTGGGCCCTGGGCTCTGGCTCCAGCCTTGCTACATCCTCGGGGTGGGGCGGCAGGCAAGGCAGTCCTCTCTGAGCCTCAGTTTCGCCATCTGTGAAATGGGCTTGCCAGGACCTATCTCAGAGGGCTGTTGTGAAAAATCTCTAAGACGAAGTGACACAGGGTAGGCACTAAATTGACAGTGTGGGATCAATTACACAATTTAACGAGAGAAAATTTCCTAAGGTTTTCACAACATCATTTCGTCGACAGTTAATTACGATCATGCATAGGATGCAACTCCCAGGAAGTATCTTAAATAAACAGTCATACGCTTCCCCTCTCCTCTCCTCCTTCCTTCCGGCTGGGATACAGCCTCGATGGCGGGAGCCAGAGCAGCCGTTTTACACAGGAAGTGGAAGCTGTAAGAAGCCTTGGTCTCTGAGCCGAGGCTGGCGGGCCCTGGGGCAGAGCATGAAAGGGCCCCGTGAACGCTGATGAGCGCTGCAAAGGTGAGGTAATGACCCCGCTCTAATCTCCAGAGAGAAGGGAAACTTCGTTCACCTGCTGCCTTTGTTTTTTACCTTTAAAATGGGTCCGACAATTCTGACTCTGATGATGATGATGCTTCTCTCCTTTTGCCTTTCGTAGTAATGCCTTTGGGCCCCGCTGTCACCCTTCAGTGTCCTCAGTCTGTGCTCCTGGACGCCCGGCCCCCCAGCTAACTGCCCTCTGTGTCTCGTGTGCTCGGGTCACGCCTCTGACAGAATCCTGGCACGCGAGGGGTCTTAGCACTGACCGCGGCTCTCACCCGGTATAGGCTGGCCCTCCCAGCATCCCACCAGCCTCTGCTTAAATGCTCCTGGGGACGAGGTGCTCCCTACCTCACACACAACCTGCTCGTTGCTGGCCAGCTTTCTCAGAGCTGAGCACCAACTGTATGCCCTGGGACCTCCCCATCTACCCGAAATCTGCTCTCGGGGATTCATGCCTCCCACCCACCTTTATTGGGCACCGTGTTTCCTTGGTGCTGTGTCAGCTGCTGGGAAACAGGACAGATGAGGCTCTTGCCATTGTTCATGCCGTGATTGGAACGGTGGGGGGGGGGGGCGGGCAGGGAGCTGCGGACGCACGAAACGGGCTAACGCAGCGCCGCCGGCCTGCGGGCAGGCGTGACCGCGTCCCGCTTGCTCGGGGCTGTCCTGGCGCTAGAGCCCCGAAGTCCCGCAGCTCAGGGAGCGCCTCTGCTCTGGCCACACTGGGTCGGTCCTCACCAGCGGGCAGGCTTTCCAGCTTATTAGCTTCCTGGGCCGCCGTGACCAATTGTAACCAATGGGGCAGCTTAAAACAGCAGAGACTCATTCTTTCGAAGTTCCGGAGCCCAGAAGTCTGTGACCGAGGGGTCGACGGTGGGGGGGGGGGTCTTTCTGAAGGCACCGAGCAAGGTGCTGTTCCAGGCCCCTCTCCCGGCTTCTGGCGGCTGCTGGACGCGCCCCTCCCACCTCTGCCTCCCTCCCTACAGTGCCTCCCTCTCTGCGTCTGCGTCTTCTCTTCTGTCCCTTAAAAGGACACTCATCATTGGATTTAGGGCCCAATCCATTGTAAATCCAGATCTCATGTTGTGATCTTTGATTATAACTTGATCGCGGCTGCAAAAATCCTATTTCCAAACAGATTCACCCGTACTGACGGGCACTAGAAGGAGCAGAAGAATGAACATGACTCATCAGGGTGGAGAGAGGGGACAAAAGGAATTCCAGGCATCAAAAGTAGCATGTGCAAGGCTCCTGTGGCCACAAGGAGCAGACATACTAGGAAATGTGGTACAGGGGCCCCTGGACAGGGCAGTGCAGGCCACGAGGAGGGGGTCTGGCATTTTTCACAGGTGGAGAGGGAATTTAGAGTGAACGATATGCTGACCGGGCCTTGGGCAGCCCGCCGTGGGCCACCCTGGCTGCTCCCGTGCCCACGCCGCGGCCGCTGTCCCAGGCGTCCCCCCTGCTGAGCCACAGCAGGTGGCCCAGGTAAGCGGACACGGCTGCCCCGTCCCAGCACCTGGCGTCTCAGAAGCGGCACGTGGTCTCTGGGGTTCGCCGGGGAGCAGCGGCCCTGCTGGGGAGGCTCCTTACTCTCCCAGTGACACTGAGTGACAGGCAGGAGGGAAGCCTCAGGACGGGCGGGCGCCGAGGGGGCTGGCGCCCGCAGGCAGCCCTACGCAGGGTCCAGGCCGCTGTGCGGCCTTCGTCCGGACCAGCGAGACGGCCCCGATGTGGACGGGGTGGCGGCCGCCGCTTCTCCGCGAGCTTCCCGACGGGCCGGCACTTTCACGAACCTCGTTTCCCGATTCGATGTTTCACCTATTTGCACCAGTTTGGCCGGTTAGCAGGCATCCGCCAGAGGAGACTAAGCAACTCGGCCGAAGTCACCCCGTGGGTGAGAGGGGTCTGGGGCCCGGGTGCGGGTCTGCAGCCGCCTTGGCCAAGGACCCTGGGCTCTGTGAGCCGCCACGGCTCCCGGGCGAGAACAGGCTGGCCCGTGTCCGGAAGCATCTCTCTGGAAGCTGTCAGGACCCCCGTCACTAACAGGTGCGTGGAGGGGGGGCACGGTGTGAAGATCAGGGGTGACAGCTGGTTGGAGTCCCCAAAGCCCTCCTGGTGACCGACAGCGGGCCGCGTCCTGCCCATTGACCCTGAGCCTCACCTATCGGTTCCCCGCACGCCGCGCGGTTAATTGTGGCAAGAATGCTGGGCGCCGCGGGGTCAGGGGGCGACTGTCAGGCCCCTTTGCTGGAACCAGAGGCACAGGCGCTCTGCCTTGCAAAGGGACCCGCGAGGGAAGGGGACGCCGGCGTTTTCTTCCTTCTACGATGCGTCTCCTGGGCCTGCCTTCTGGGAAGCGCGTAGGAGACCTTATTTGGGAATATTGCGTTCCTTGGATTTTACGGGTGTTACACACTCTCTCTAAGCACCGCCGCCCGGGCTTGGTGTCTGCGGTGGGCGGGCCGCCGCGCAGGACGGGGGGGGGGAGCTGGCGGACCTGGCCCAGCGGGCGGCCTCCCGCCTGCAGGGCGGCAGCGATGACCACACGGCCGCGGGCTCGAGCCCAGGCGTGCTGAGCCCTCGGGCGGCGGGCTGAGCCGTCCGTCCCGCTCGCTGTGGCCCAGGGCTGATCCGGGCACCTTAGGGCTCGTTCAGGCCTCCCAACAGCCCTGCTGGATGGATGAGGGAAGTGAGGCCCAGAGAGGTTTAGTAGCTCCCTCAAGGGCACACAGCCGGAGTGCCCACACCAGAGTTCACGTCTAGATCGGTGCCTGACGACGCCCCCCACCCCTCGCTCCTGCCACTCTGCACCGTCTGTCGAATGCCTGCAAGTGACAGGGACCCAGCCCCATTGTGGTGGCTTCCCAGCAACGCTGCAAACCAGGCAATCACACAAAAACAAAACCCCCCAAAAAACAAACAAACAAAAACAAGCAAAGCCGCCGTGGACGTGTAAAACAGCCCGGCCTCGTTCCTGAGACACAGGACGGCCGCGTGCCCAGCGGTGCCGCTCGGGGGCTCTGCCCGCAGGGTGTGCAAACCGGGTCGATGTTCGCGGCAGAAACAGCCCACTGCCCACCAGCAGACGGGCGGACGCACAAGCCTCGGCCGTGCCCTCGGCGGAATCTCGTCGGGGCAAACAGCACAGGCGCGGACACGTGCTGCGACCGCGGGGCCTCGAGGACTCTGTACGACGTCAGAGGAAGGAGCGAAAATTGTTCATGTCACTTGTTCGAGACTCCAGGACGGGCGGGTCCACAGGGATGGGGGGGGGGGGACGCAGGGACCGGCTCGCCAGGGAGAGGCTGGGGAGGGGCCGTGGGGGCCGTGGGGGCAGGGCGGGGAAGGAAACCTCCAGGGAAACACTTTCCGCCCGGACGCGAGCGGGCCTGTGTCCTGGCGACTCGGGCGAGGCTGGGGCGCAGGAGGGCGACGCCTCCAGCGGCTGCCGGGGGGCCTCACCCGCCACTGCTCTGGGCACCTGGGAGAGCGTGGCTCACACTGCGATGGGCGGCCACGCGCCCCCACATCCCGGACACCAAGGGGACACACACGGGCTCCTGGGTCCCTTCCCGCGTCCCCCGTGTCCCCAGGGGCTTAGAGCTGGCAGGCGTGGTCTCCAGGGGCCGGTGGGCCAGGGCTCCCTCCGGGGGCGGGGCCCCAGCCCTTCCTGGAGGCCGCCCTCCCCGCTCTGGCCGTGAGGCCCGGGTGGGGCTGACCTCTCTCCAGCTTTGGGGAGGCTCGTGGTCCAGCTGGGCCTCAAGCCCTGGAAGCCCTGGGCTCCAGTGACGGGTCCAGGGGTGACCATGCGGTGACCTGAGCTGGTCTGGCAGTGGTCGGGCCTGAGAGCCTGGGGCCGCTGGTGACGGCTTTGCCACCGCGTGGGGACAGCGCAGGGGATGGCCATGCCGATGCCGAGGGAAGCAGAATCCTAACCCGGGTCCCCCGACCTCCCCGGCAACGTGACCTGACCATCCCTGCCTGAGTCCTCGAAGCACCTCGGGGCACGTAAGAATTGCGGGAAGAGAGCTGTGCCGAGGGCCGGGGGCCGTTTAGACCGGCAGCCACCGACCGACCGGGAGACCACTGGATGCAGGAAGGACGGTGAGCCAGGGGCCTGCTTGCTAACAGGGCGCCCTGCGAGGGGCACCCGGGGTCACCTCACTGCAGCCTCGGGGTCATGCGCCCGTGGGGCCAGGCTTCCCGGCCGTTCAGTGGGAGGAAGGACTTGGGCTCCGGCATCAGCCAGAAGCAGCTGCGGCTCCTTCCAGCCGCCCGCCACCTCTGTGACCTTGGGCCAGACTCCCGTCCTTGAGACCTATGTCCTCGCCGGCAGGCTGGGGATGATGGTGCCCGACACCAGGCACCGTGGGCGGGAGGGCGGCCCCCATCTTCAGGCAGCCTGGCTCAGACCCTGTCCCCCTCACTCGCTGGCCACTTACCCTCTCCTGCCTCAGTTTCCTTGACTGTAAGAGAGGGGCCTTAGGGTACTTCCTTCCTGGGGGGGGGCACCGCCGGGAGTTTGTGAGTGTGAGGGCTCAGAACGGCAGCCAGGCGTCAGTGAACACCACCCCGCTGTGTTGGGGACAAAGGAGACAGTCTGGGGAGGCGCAGACGTGCCTTCCAGAGGCCGCCCCCTCTCCGCCCCACCCCCTCTCCGATCCAGGAGTCGGAGGAGGCTGGAGCTGCCCTGCCTCCGGGGTGGACCCATTTGTCACCTGGTGACAGCCGTGCCTGCAACCCTTGTCTGGTGCTCAGCGGTGATGCCAGCGTCCAGGAATGCCCGGTCCCGCGGCAGCCTTCAGTCTCTCTCCAGGAGCTCGTGCATCACGGCCTAGAGATAAGTAGATGCCAGGAGCCCGGCTCGGGCGCCGGCCCCGCGGGACAGGCGTCTGCAAGCACAGGGTGCCACCGGGCGCACGCAGGTGCCACACGAGAAACTTGACTGCTCCCTGTTACAAATGGGGTGTGAGCGAGGCTCGGCCCTCGGAGGGGGCCTGGCGCCCCCTCATCTGTCCTGGGGGGTGGACCCGGCCCTCCCCTGGCCCGACCCCAGCCTGTGTGTCTGCGGCCCCGGGGAACCCTCCCCCACGCCCCCCTCCTCTCTCCCTCCTGCCCGCCCAGGCCCCCTGTGTGGGAGGGAGAGAGGACAGACGCCTCTGGAAGATGAAAACTCCCCGCCGGGATTCGGATACACGCAGATTTGAATTAAAAGCTCTGCCTATGCCTAGAAACCTCGCTGTTAAAAAAGAAAAGAAAAAACACACACACACACAGAAGATGAAGATGTTAAATTAAATCCGTGCCCCTAATTTCAGCCCGAGGGGAAGGAGCTGTCCTCATTAACCAAAGAACGTGTCGCTTATAGGATTTGTGACCTAGATATCGACCCTCCAGGAAACCGCCCGGCATCGAGCGATTTCAGCGCCCCTGCCTCCATCTGAAAATCCTCGGGGTGTCCCCCCTTAGAGCCCCCCGTCTTCTCTCTCCCTCTGTGTGTCTCATTGTCCTTTTCTGTCTTCCTGTTGCTGTCTCTCAGTCTCTGTCTCTGGGCCCCTCGGTCTGTCTCTGTCTCCATCTCTGGACGCGCCCACGCCCACCGCGTCGGACGGTAAGCTGTGCCCGCCTGCGCTGCCCGCCCCGCCGCGCCCTCCTCTCTGGCCGGCCCCTGCAGAGAGGCCCTGGGGCCCACGTGCCGCCCTGGGGACACTGGGGCTGCGAGCAGTGACGCTCCTGGTGCTGCGAGCCTGGGCGGCCCACGCGGAGGGGCTGACACGGCGCCTGCACCAGCACGTGCTTCACATACACCCAGTCAGCAGAAGCTGGGACTCGGGGCCGAGCGGCGACGGAGAATCCACCGCTAGTCCTGACTGACGGGAGGTGAGGCGGAGGGTGGTGGCCCACGTACGTCAGGGAGCCGGTCACCTGGCCGCCCCCGGGGGTCGAGGGGCTGACCTGTGTCATTCGAGCTGCCCCCCAGTCTCCACGGCTCTGTGTGCCCAAGCGAGGCCGGGAGGGGCAGACTCTGTCCTCCAGGGGCCCTAACCGTGGGGCACGGTGGGCGCACGGACACAAGCGGCCGCTCAGCTTGGACCAAGGTCACTCCAGTGAAGCCAGAAGAACCCCGGGGTCAGCAAGGACCTCAAGACGGTACGGGGGGCGTCCAGGGTCCACAGAGGGCGATCCCATCAGGAGCTCTGGCGTGGGGCTAGCACCTTGGGACTCGGTCCAGGGACACCTTCCCCACGTCCCGCACCTGTGTCCCATTGAGGCAGAGAGCTGGACGAGGAGAGGAGCGGCATCGAGGGGAGAGCTTCAAAGTGGCCTGCTCTGTGCCTCTACCCTCCAATGTCCCCTCTACGCCCCCCCCCCCAGTTTCCTTTGATTTGGCATAAATGTGAAGCCTACTAATCAGTGATAATTTGGCTAGAAACCAGCTTTCTAGAAAATGCTAATAGCTCTTAGAGGGTTAGCTATCTATCAGCCACTTTCACTTTAGTATAAATCAGTTTGCTCAGTGCGCTTTCCTGCTAACACCCAAAAGGAGATGAGCTGCACTGAGGGGACAGGATCTCGTGGGGCTGCATCTGGAGCCTCAGAGCACAGTCAGAGCTGAGCTGCTTGCGTGGGCCGTGCCCTGGGAGCTTAGAGCAACGGGGCATTGGGATGCATGAAGCTTCCAGAAGAACCAGGAAGGAAGACAAAGTCCCATGTCTCCTGTTTCCAAATGCTCCGAATGGGCCAGTCCCGAGTTGAGACCAGGAGGACCTGCCCCTCCTCCTGCACACCTCTCCTCCCGTCCCGCTCCCCACCCCAAATTCTCGAGACTCGGGGTTCAAGCAATCAGGGTCTGCACGAGTTCAGCCCCCCCAGGCAGGTGGCCAAGAGGGTGCAATGCCACATCTTTGTCGCTGTCGAGGCTGGGAAGGCACCGCCTGCTGCTCTGACCGTGTGGGTAAAGGCGGTGAGAGTACAGGGAAGGGGTTTGGAGAGTGGGTCCCCGGGGGGGGGTAGACGGGACCTTCTGTGGCTTGGCTGTGCCCCCCCTGCAGTGTCCCCAGGGAGCCGTGCTGGGGGGAGGCGGGCAGACGTGTCCGGGGGCACGGAGTCGCCTGCAGGAAGGGGAAGACCTATCCCCCCAGGTGGGAGTGGTTCCTAACCGAGGTCACGGACAAAAGAGGGTCCACACATTCTCAAGCCCACCCGTGGGGCCCCCAGACGAGCCTGGGTGCGGGGAGCCACTGACGGCGGAGAGTGACAAGCCCTGGAATCCACAGGCCTCCTGGAGCCGCGCGGGGACGCCCAAGCACCTGATCAGGTCTGGCCCAGACGGGCAGCGGGGGCGTGCTGGAGCCGAGTTCAACAGCCACACTGAGCACGTGGTCACAGGGGGACACGGGCTCCGGGGGCCGGGCAGCACCCGCTGGCCCCCCGGGAGCTGAGCGAACCCTCTGGGCCATGCAAGCCCCCGAGTCTCTGCCAATTCACGCTGGTGCAGGAGGCTTCCGGGGGAGACTCTCGCCTTCCCGCTACGAGCGGCCCCGACAGAACAAACGGGAAATCGGAAAACTGCAACGGAAGTGAGCGTCCGTGTCTGGGCGGGTGCTGGTCACACTGGCCGCGTCCTCACGGGCGACACGCGCGTGCGGGGCCGGCCCGGGGACTTCTCCCACAATTCAGCACCGAGCAAAGGATGCGCTTCCCGGCTGGTGCAAAACAGCTCTTTCCCAGTGACGTGCGGGACTCGGCCAGTGACCTTCCGAGGTGGCGGAAGGTCACCCGCCCGCCTCGTCGGGGGGAGCTCTGCCTCCCCCCGGCTTTCCGGGGGCCACTGCCGTCCCTCGCCCCCACTCTGCGCCTCCAGGTTGGAGTCCATTCATCCCGGACGCGAGGACTTGCTGGCCTTGCACTTGGGAGGGAAATCCAGTTGTTGACAAGAGTGCCAGCCTGGAGGGTCTTGTGCCATAAAGACCTGCCGCCGTGCTGCGGGGCGGGGCGGGGCTGATCCGTCTGAGTCCCCTGGAAGTCCCCGGCGGGGCGCCTGACCCTCCGCCGTGGGGGCGGCTGTCCCTTGGCACGTCTGACCCGACCGGCAGGCCCTGATGGCAAATCCCACAATTGTTCCAAGCGCGTATTCACCCAGGGAGCCCGATTTGCTGGAGGCTGGCTCAGCAGGACTCAGCTTGCCCGGATTCTTCCCGCCGCAGGCGTCACAGGTCGCTGAGGCCAGCACCCTCCCCGGAGTCCCCCTCCAGCGTCCCCTGTCGGTGGTGCGTCAGAAACCTTCCGACGAAACTTAGAGCCGCCCTCCGCCAAGGGGGGTTGCCGCGGGGGGGCCTCACAGCACAGCGCACCCTGTACGGTGACCCCTCCCCGGCCTCTTCAGTGTGGGACTCGCAGCCCCCCCCCCTCTGCTGCCAGCGGGGGGGCCCCGGGCGTGCCCCCAGCACTGGTTTCTCTCTCCTCCCGCCACACCTTTGAAAATGCAAGCGACCCTTGAACTACATGGGTCCCCTTACACGCAGATTTTTTTCCTTAAATGCAGTCCAGCGCGTAAATGTATTTTCTCTTCTTTATGATTTTCTTTCTTTTTGTTTCATGTTTATTTATTTTTGAGAGAGAGACAGAGAGACAGAGAGACAGAAGGTGAGCAGGGGAGGGGCAGAGAGAGAGGGAGACACAGAATCCAAAGCAGCTCCAGGCTCCGAGCTGTCAGCACAGAGCCTGACACGGGGCTCGAGCCCACGAACTGTGAGATCATGACCTGAGCCAAAGTTGGACGCTTAACCGACTGACCCCAGCGCCCCTATGATTTTCTTAATGACACTTTCTTTTCTCGGGCTTGCTCTATTGAAAGGATACAATACATAATATATATAAACACAGAATATGTTAATTGACGTTTATGCCTTTGCTAAGGCTTCCCGTCAACAGTAGGTTGTGAGTGGTTAAGGGTTAGGGGAGTCAGAGGCTACATGGGGATTCTCGACTGTGCAGGGGGAGGGGCGGGCAGGGCGCATGACCTCCGTGGCGTTCAAGGGCCAGCTTTGGTGCCAGGCATCAGTCACTCTCGGGTCCCCCCTTGTGAGCCGGCTGAGTCATTTCTCTTCCAGGGAGGATTCCTTGGAGATGCAGCTACGCGCGGGGTGGGGGTGGGGGGGTCGGAAAGGGTTTCTCCCTTTCACATGAGTCCCTTATCACGGCCACTCCTTATCCTCCGCTCTCTCTGCCATGACTCAGCCCTGCAGATGTGGGGAGAGAGCCTTGCCGCCCCCCGTGTCTGGTTCCCTGCAGCTCAACCCCTCCCCGCTCCCCGAGCTTCCGGCCCCTCCCCGGACCAACTTTGTTCACAGCACACACCCGGTGACTCAGGGTCCCCTTGACAAGCAGGCCCCACCTGAACGCATGGCCTTCTCGCTGCTGCCAGGCGGCGGTGGGGCTCAGAGCTGCAGGAGCCCAGGGTTGGACACGGGGTGAAGGGCAGGGCTGGGGGCGGGCAGAGCGGGTACAGGAGACCTTCGCAGGCAGACTGTCTCAAGGGCCTGGGGCGGGGTCCCGCGGCCCTCGCTGTGAATTGGAGTCGCCTGGAGAGGTTTTGAAAGCACAGGGACCCGCAGAACCAGGCGTCACCAGGGACACCAAAAAAAAAACACCGGAGCGCCGGGGACATGTGGCCTGGGCGGGGCTGGACCCGGCCGGCTCAGGGAGGACCGGGGGATGGGGTGAGGCCCCAGCAATGCCTGGGTGGCTGGCATCGTTCTTCCTCAGAAGCATGAGCTGAAGCCCGGGGCCATTTCCATGAATCGTAATGCTTGGAGCATCAGGCACTGGGGTTTCCAGAATGTCCTGGAAGAGTCCAGAAAGTTCCGGGTGCCTGGAGGGGGCCACAGCCCACTCTGGGTTTGCATCTCTTCTTCGATAATTGCAGAAAATGTGGAAGTGCTGGGCCCCAGATGTGGGGGTTTTCTCTGCCCACGCTGGTGGCCTCCATCTGCAGTGGCCTCCGGCTAGGTGTGCCCGTGAGGTTAGGACGCCCCTCCACCTGGCGCCGGGTTCGGCAGGTGGGGGCATGTGACGGCTCTCTGGGGACGCCCGACGAGCTGTGCTCTGTGCGGGGCACAAAGTGCGTATTGACACGGGCACGCGGCCTTCACAGAGGTCTCCATGAACTCTGAACGGGGGGGTTTTATTTTTAGGCCGTGTGGATCGTTTCGTAAAGGAACAGAGGAGAGATTCCGCTGTGGACTCGGTGTCTGCAAACCCCCCCCCTGCCCCCTCCAGATTCAACTGCCCTGGTCACGCCCGTCCACTGAGCGCCCCCTTCCCTGCCCACCCACCGCCTCGCCCCTTCTCCCGCCTCAGCCAAGACCAAGGCCTGCACTTAAAGACCTGCTTCCTGACGGGGCGGTGGAGCGGGCTGCTGGCGCCCAAGCAGGGTCGAGGGCTCCGTTGTCTTCCACGCAGAGGGGCCCAAGAGAGAAACCAAAGCCAGGAGCATCCTGCCGCTGCAGGCAACTGTTGCCAGTCTTTTGTCCCTCACTGTCGTCCAGCATCTGTCTGCAGTGTGGACCATGGAAACTGATTACTCACTTACCCGCCCATTCACCTCTCCACCCCCCACCCTTCTACCCATCCATCCACCCCCCACCCACCCATCCACCCTTCTATCCATCCATCCACCCACCACCCATCCCCCCACCCACCCATCCACCCCCACCCCCACCCACATACTCATCCGTCCTGCCTTCCTTCCACCCGTCTGCTATCCATCCAACTTCCCACCCTCCCTTCTTACCTCCCTTCCTCCCGCCCAGTAAGTAGTTGCTGAGCGCCTGCCATCTCTACTGTCCCTAGTGAGTGTCCACTGGGAGATGAGTCTTTCCTGATTGAGGCCCCTTGAGGCCAAAGGCCAACACCCCGAGGACCAGCCTCAGAGAAGTAGCAGAGCCCACGAGTGAGCCTCGACCCCACGACTCCCACCGGCGGCGGCTCGGCCTTGCCTTATGACTCGCTCTCCGGGGGTTGGCTCCACGCTGTTACATTCTGCGGGGCGACAACTCAGCCTTGGAAGCTGTGGGCAGTGGAGGTTTCAGACTTACTCAGCCTCCGCCAGGTGAAACCCGCCAGCAGGTGGGTGGAGGTGGCCTGAGGGGGGGGGGGGGGGGGGGGGGGGGGGGGGGGGGGGGGGGGGGGGACACCAGAAGCCAGAGCGGGAGGTGGCTGGGGAGAAGGTGCGCTGCGCCCTGAGGGGCCCCGCCTCTGGCCCCGGAGCAGGAAGCCCCACAGAGGGCGTCATCCTGAGAATGTATTCTGCTGCAGTCTGGGGGTACAGGCTTTCACACCCCAAGGTCCCTCTGACCAGAGGAGGCCAGACCCAGAGCCCCGGGCCCAGTGGTGATGGAATGAGCTGTCACAGCTTAACACAGCGAGAACCATGGCCCCCGAGCCCTGGAGGGCACAGCCCTTCATGAACCCCACTGTGTGTGCAGTCTGGCGGCTGGGCCGCTGCCTCAGTTTCCCTCTGTTTCAGCCCCTCTTCTCACCTGGGCCAGGAGCCTTTCCTTGAGCCCTGCTCAGCTTAGCAGGGGTCTGGGGTCCTCTGGCCGGCTCTTCTGTGCCAGGGACCCTGTGGCTCAGGCAGGTGACCCTCCCGCCCTGGCCACATGCCTCGCGTCCCTGAGCAGAAACGGTGCCAGAAGAATTAAGAGAAGGGGCCGTGCCCTCCTGCGAGGTTCTGACAGCCTTATCGACGGTGACTCAGCGCTTCTCGGGAAATGATCCTTTGTGCGGAGGCTGAGACGTTCCAAGTGACTGTTAGCAAGGACCTTCACGTAACAGGGCACGATTAGATTCCTTCCCACCAGGATGGGTTTTCGTCTTCGGCCAGATGCCAGAACATTCCAGAAGGTTCTCACCTGGTCCCCACCTTTTGCCCTGATGGGAAACGAGTTTCTCTCCTTCAGCGACAGGCCTAAAGGTTCGAAGTCAGAAGGGCCTTCGGGGCCCTGAGTTCAAGACCTGGAGGAGAGCCCGCGTGGGCGCAGCGCCCTGGCACGGGTGGCCTCGGGGGGCCGGGTCTTCTGCGCCGCTCTCCCAGGGCTGGGCCTGAAGAGAGTCCAGCACCGGCTTCCGGGTCTGGCCGGGGTCAGTCCCTGTCACAGCCTCCCTCCTGGGACCTGGTCTGTCCACTGCAGGAGGGGGTGGCGTGGGAAAGGGCCGCTCTGATGAGGACCCGCCACCCTCCACTCCGGTCCCCATGGGAGGGGGGAGGGGCGCCGGAGGGCGAGCGCTCTGTGCTCCGCGCCCTTCGTGTGTGGCTGGGGGCGTCCACATCCCACGGCCGTCTCCACGGGCCGCACGCTCCGGAGAATTCCACCCACAGTGCTCTTCCCCTACCCGATCCCCGCACAGCCCTGTTCACACCGGGACCCGCACAGGGTCCTTGTGGCCAGCACTGACCTGTCCGTCAGGGCCTGGGCCTGGCTCAACCTCAGCACCTTCCGAAGATTCTAGAACCCTCCAGGCTGCTGACCCGGCCCTGCTGCCCGACACATTGGAGGTAGCTCCGCGGCCACACCAGGCTGGCTTCATCGAGGGCAGAGGCTGCGTACGGGGTCAGAGGCGGGGCTGGGTGGGGACTCGATGGCCAGCGGCAGCCTGGAGTCGGGCCCTCGGCCGCTGGAGGAGGGAGGGCCCTTGTTGGTGTGGATCTATTCATTCATCCACCCCCAAGCCGTATGGCGGCCTGCCTGCCATCAGGTGCTCAAACCGCACGTGGGGGCCAAACACACCCAGGCCCGCCCTCCTGGGGGTTCCCGTCCGATGCGCAGACCGCCACCGCCAGGAAGGCACGCAGACTGGTAATAACGGGGCGCCTGGGGCCCTCCTCTTCGCCAGGAGGCAGCGGACGCAGCCTGCAGAAGACCGTGCCTGAGCTGAGGTCTGAGGACCGGGGCCCCCCCAGAGGCCTGGCCTCCGGGCCGTGGCCAGTTTGCTTTTTGGGATGGATCGGAGGAGTCAGAGTGGAGGTCGGAAGCAGAAGCCGCGGCGGTTGGCCGGGCGAGAGGCGGTGCGGGTGCGGAGGGAGGACAGGGCAGCTTTGCCATGTGCGGGGGACCCCTCCCCTCCTCGGAGAGAACGGTCAAAGCAGGTTCCTGGCCAGGTTAGCCTCCGGCCAGAAGCAGCCCGGGCCTCGGCCCCAGCGCCGGCTCCCTGATGGCCCCGGCCTCTGCTCTGCTGGCTTCTCCAGGGGCTTCCGTGAGTGGGTTCGGGCCTGGGAGACGGCGGCTGCCTTCTGCTGCGCTGATCTTACCCAACGAGCCAGCCCTGTCCGCCTCCCGCGCACCTCCTTGCGCTAAGGATCTTTTCTCTTCCCCGAGAGATCTTGCTGGGTTGTCCCTTCAAAGGCCACAGAGGGAGGCCTGGGGTCACGGGTCGGGAGGTCAGGGCCAGGATCCGCACCTGTTTCAGACACAGCACATCTGGCCTCAACCCGCCAGACTGTGCAGGGGCCCCGGGGGCAGGGGGAGCCCGGCTCAGCATCAGAACAGATCCTGGTCTTCTCCCTTCCACCTTCCTGCGGGCAAGAGGGCTGCCAGGGGGCAGTGACCTTGCCCCCGGGGGGCCACCTGGAGGTGTCTGGAGGCAGGCTTGGCTGTCATGGGGGAAGAGGTACTAACGGCCTCTGGTGGGCGGGGGGCGGGGGTCCAACAACTCACACGACAGACCTCGGCCGCAGAGAACATTCTGACCCCGAATGTCCATGGTGCCGAGGTGAGGACACCTTCCCTGGGCGTCAGCCTCACGGTGGCTGGTCTTGGGGCCCCTGTGGTCCTGGGGACCCTAGGGGACACTAAGAACTGGGACTCGAGCAGGAACGGGTCCTGTCACTGGGGACAGAGACGCACGCAGGCCAACTTGCGGCCACGGGGGCGATGAGGGCAGCCTCTCGAACAAGGAGCTGGGCCTGCCTCGTGGATGCAGCTTTGGGGTGGGTCAGGACAAACCAGGCCAAGGGCATAGCATGTGCAAAGGCCCTGAGGAGTGACCCCCGATGGGTTAACATCCATCTGTCTGAGCTGAGAAGCTGGAAGACAGGAAGACCCCCTGGGGGCCTCAGGATCAGACCCGGCTTGGGAGCAGGTGACTCAGGTGGGCACCCTTGACCCTCCCGGGGACCCCTGGGTCCCTAGACCACATTCATTGCCTTTTGACTTCACTATCCCTGGGGGAACAATGCTGACGGCAGCCAGGCCATCAACGTGGGCCTTTAGTCTGAGAGAAACGGCAAATCCTAGGGCCGCTGTCCTGGTGACGGGGACGGGACACCCCCCCTTCTTGCGTCACAGCTGGAAACGCAGCCCGGGGTGGAGCCCGCCCGGCGCCCTGGTCGCAGCCGCCTCGCGGTCCCTCCCAGGGCTGGGTGACCCATTCTCCACGCGTGCAGGGCAGGGAGGGGGCAACCCAAGGGGACAGCCGGAGGCGGGCCCCCCGGGACCCTGCAGCCAGGCCGACCACGGTCAGGGCGGCCACGCCCGCCACGCCCTCTGGTGAGCACCCAGAACCCCCGCCGCCCGGGCCCGGCCGGGAGGATGGGGCGCGCATTCTCTGCAAACACGTCTGCTTTGCTGCAGAACCGCTCTGCTGGTCTTCGAACTTGGCGGATGAACTTCCCGGCGGAGATAATATCCTAGCAACCCCTCAGCAACCCGGACACTCGTGGCTGGAGCTGCAAAGTTGTTTACATTGCGTTTTATGGCATTTGAGAGAACTTGGCTATTTCGAAGCTGGGAGGCCGGTGGTTCAGAATTTCTGAAAATCGCTCCTGGGGCGGAGGGGCCGAAGCCAGAGGGACTGACTTTTCAGGAACGTGGACTCTAAACTTCCAACGCACCCCTGGGCATTTGGAGGCCGGGGCCCAGACGAGCCTGCGTCTTCCCTGCGGAGCCAACGTCCAGAGAGAGGCCGGGGCGCCCACCCCGCCTGCCTCCCCAGCTGCTCCCTTGCTGGGGGGGGTGGAGTAGGGAGCACGGCGCCTGGGGTAGGTCAGAAAAAGAAGGGAAAGACGCCGCAAACGTTAAGCTAGGGCACAGTAGGAACTCCGTATTGGAGGAAAAATAAGTTCGGCATTTTAATAATGATGACAATTATGACTTTGCTGTCGTTGTTCATTTACTGCTATTACGTTTCAGAGAGATCCAGGGACAGTGCAGAAGAAAAAGAAAGAAAGGGCGCCAGGGGGCTCAGTCGGTTAAGCGTCCGACTCCAGCTCAGGTCATGATCTCACGGTTCGTGGGTTCGAGCCCTGTATCAAGCTCCGTGCAGACATCTCGGAGCCTGGAGCTGCCTCAGTTTCTGTGTCTCCTCCCTCTCTCTCTCTCTCTCTGTCCCTCCCCTGCTCACTCTCTCTCTTTTTTATTTAAAAACTTTTTTAAGGTGTACTCATTTTTGAGAGAGACAGACAGAGTATGAGTGGGGGAGGGGCAGAGAGAGGGAGACACAGAATCCGAAGCAGCTCCAGGCTCCAAGCTGTCAGCACAGAGCCCGACACGGGGCTCGAACCCACCAACCATGAGGTCACGACCCGAGCCGAGGTCAGACACTCAACCGACTAACCGACTCACCCAGGTGCCCCGACAAATATTTTAGTTATTTTCTTTTGACATGGTAGCATTTGCCATTAAAAGATTACAATTTTTACGTAAGTCAACTTTATGGTCAGCTTGCTTTTTCTCATGGGTTTTTTCCTCACACATAAGAAGGCCTTGCCCACTCCGAAAAAAAATTTTTTTTCGATCTTCCCTGTTTTCTTTTTCCTTTCCTTTTCTTTTTATGGCTTTATTAAGAGAGAATTCAAATACCACAAAACTCACCCATTTACTAGCATATATTCACAGAGTTGTACAAAGTGGCCGCAATCTAATTTTAGAATATCTTCATCACCCCGAAGGGAAACTTGGCCCCAATTAGTAGGCATTTCCTATTCCTTCCCTACCCCCAACCCACTCATCTACTTACGAGCTCTATAGATTTATGACTTTCCGGAAATTCTGAATCAAACGGAATTATTCCATTTGTGGTCTTTTGTGGCTGGCTCCTTCCTCTCTGCGGAGTCATTCGGAGTTTTCTCTGTCCCGTGTGAACACCCCATTCCTCTTACTGGCTGGAGGACACCCCGTTTTACCAGTGGATGTACACTGGACCGTTCCTGGTTTGGGGCTCTCAGGGATAACGCTGTCACGATCCCGCACACGCACGAGATTTTTGCACAGACGTGTTTTCACGTCTCTTGGGTGTAGAAGTACCGGGTCCCATGGTCCAGATGGCTTTTCCAAAGCAGCCGCCCCATTCTGCGTCCCCACCAGCAGGGGACAAGGGTCCCGGCTCCCCTCATCCTCGCCAGCACTTGTCATTGTTTGTTTTTATGACTGGAGCCACTCTGCCGAGCGAGCCTTCGTTTCCTGCTGTGGTTTTGATTAGCATCTGATGACTCAGGATTTCAAGCGTCTTTCATCCGCGTCCTGACGGTTCATACCCCTTCTTAGGAGAAGTGTCTCCCCAAACACGTTGCCCATTTCTAAACCTGAGTTTTGTCTTATTGTTGAATTGTAGGAGCTCTGTGTATATTCTAGAAACAAGTTTTTTATCAGCTATGTGATTGGGAGATCTCTCTCTCCCACTCTTTCCTTGTGTTTCCATTTCCTTGAGGGCAGGGTTTGCAACACCAGCGTTTTTGCTTTGGATGACGTCTGGTTTATCATTTTTCCCCTTCTCTTGCTTTTGGTATCCGAGAAGTTCTGCCTCACCCCAGATCGTGAGGATTCAGTCCTATATTTTCTTCTAGGCGTTTTCTAATTTTAGCTCCGACATCTCGGTCTACGATCCACGTTCAGTGAGTGTTTTCCGGGTGGTGTGAGGAAGGGATCCAACTGAGCTCTTGTGTGTGTGGACAGCTCGCTGTTCCAACGCCGCTGGGCGAAAAGATTATTCTTTCTCCATCGAGTGGCCTTTGGTACCTTTGTCGAAAATCAAGTGGCTGTAAGCGGGAGGGTTTACTCTGGCGCTCTCTCTTCTTTGAGCCTGTCTCATGCCGGTACCACGCTGTCTTCTTACTGTAGCTTTGTAACAAGTTTGAAATCAGGAAGCGTGAGTCCAATCCTTTCGTAAGACTGTTGGGCTCTTCTGGGTTCACATGGATGGTAGGATCAGCTTGTTAATTTCTGCAAAAAAGAGCAGCTTGGATTTTAATGTTTTTATTTTATTTTTGAGAGACAGAGAGACAGCATGATCAGGGGAGGGGTAGAGAGAGAGAGAGAGGGAGACACAGAATCCAAAGCAGCTCCAGGCTCGGAGCTGTCAGCACAGAGCCCGACGCGGGGTTCGAACCCACAAACCGTGAGGTCGTGACCTGAGCCAAAGTCAGAGGCTCAACCGACTGAGCCACCCAGGCGCCCCCTTTTTCATGAATATTCTTAAGAGAGCTTGGTCTGTGGCTTTCAAGTTTTTGTTTTATATTAAATTCAACACCAGTGTCACACTAGCTTTTTGGAAAGAGTGTTGAAATTTCCTGCTTTCCCCGTACAATGGGTCAGTTACGAGGGTATCACGTTCCCTACAGTCACGGTGGAATCCCCCGACCACGTGGCATGGAATAGTGCTATCTACCTGAGAACTTCATTATTTTTGTTAACAGTAATTGGGTCCTTTTTCCCCCGTCTCTTCTGGGGTTAAGTTTCATAATTTAGGTTTTCTTAGCATCGGTTTTACCCAAGTTTACCGACTTACGTGCCTAGAAGTGATGGAAGCCTTTTCTCGCGGTTCTGTTGATGATCTCCGCTGATACTTCTCTGTTGGTGTTTTCTTAGTCTGTACACATGTGCACATGTATTCTTCTTCTTTTTCTTGGTTGGTTTAGCTCTGTAACTGCCTTTTTCCCCCCAGAGTCCGCCTGGCCACAGAGCCGTCCGCGGCCCATGCGCAGCCGGGCCTCCGCTCTCCGCAGGTTCAGCCCAAGGGGGGCCCAAGGCCGTCTTTGCATCAGGCTCTGACCCACACAAGCCCCCACCGTTTCCCGGCTGCTGTGTGAGGAACAGACTAGAAGGGGCAAGAACGGAGGTGGAGGTGTCTGCCCAAGGCGGGGGGGGTGGCTGGGGGTGCAGCGGGGACGGGTCCAGGACTTGGGGCTCAGACTGCGCAGCTTACGTGTCACCATTTACTGCTTTCAGCGCTGCTGCCCAGAGGCCCAGGAAGCACACAAAGCTACAAAACTGAAGACAGGGTTGAAACGTTTATGCAGCGTCTCAGCTCTGTCTCCAGCCCTGGCGGATGCCCCACAAGGCCTGGCCGGAAAGGGACCGGGTTCTGAAGGCAGCAGAGAGTGCGATTCAACGGCCTGGAAGGAAGCACCCCCGGCTGGCCCCATACTCCTGGCCCGGCACACGGGGGGGCGGGGGGCAGCGATCACCTGCTGTGGACGCCCTAGGAGGGGCCGGCCAGAGCAGGGGAGCCCAGACGAGGTGCCTGGACCCAGGCTGCTGACCTTGGAGGGCTGGTGGCCGGCAGCCTCCCTTCCCCCAAACACTTAAAGAAGGAAAAATCCAACAAAACCCATGGTTTTCGTTGGTTGCCTGGTTTCCGGGCCATCCCGTCCACGGGTTCTTTCAGGAAATAGAATGTTCTGGTGAGTAGGGACCTCAGGCCTGGTCTGAGTCACGTGGACTTCAAGCTGCTCAGCGAAGACTGCTCCGGGGTGGGGGGGGAGGGGGCTTCCTGCTACCCAGGCCCCTCTACCTCCAGGTTAATCTCTGTTCTACATGAGATGCGCCCCCGCCACCAAACTGCTCAAACAGAGAGCTCTGTTTTACACCCCTGCACAGTGCTGATGAGGAGACTGGGGGACCCACTGAGGTCCGGCGGCAAGTCCAGGGCAGAGTGGAGAAGCCGGGCGTGCTGTCCTCTGCATCAGTGCCAGGCTCACGCGGGTGCCCGCACTGAGCATGGCCACAGCGTGGCAAAGGGGTGGACAGTGACCCCAGCCTTGGAGTTTACTGGCTTATTATTATTTTTAAAATGTTTTTATTTATTTTTGAGAGAGACACAGTGTGAGCAGGGGAGGGGCAGAGAGAGAGGGAGACACAGAATCTGAAGCAGCTCCAGGCTCTGAGCTGTCAGCACAGAGCCCGACGTGGGGCTCGAATTCACACACAGACTATGCGATCATGACCTGAGCCGAAGTCGGATGCTTAACCAACTGAGCCACCCAGGAGCCCTGATTTTTTTAATTTTTATTATTATTTTAATGTTTTTATTTATTTTTGAGAGACAGGGCTCAAGCAGCGCTAGAGTTTACTGGGTTAAATTAACCCACGAAACTTGAGCCCATTGCATCCAAAATGCCGCCTGCGTGACTCGGCCCCTCTCTGAGCCATGGGGCGCGGTTCTCACCCAGAGCCCTCACGGCCACGGCTCCTAGAGGGGGCGCCTCTGCCCCAGGGCCCGCCCCACGTGATTCGGGACCAGCCCTGTCCCTCCCTCTACTCCGAGGTTCTGGAACTGACTGCCCGCCGCCTGGGTCAGGCCTGGTTCCTGGGCATCTGGGTGAAGGTGCTCCCGGCATAGCATCAGCCAGACGTTTCCAGAAACCCCTACAAGCCGGGGAGGCGGGGTCCCCAATAGCTGGGGTGCACGGGACGTTCACGGATACACAGGAGTCACGCCCTGGGCTCTGTCCACGCCCGGGTCCCGTGGTGGCAGATCAGGGCAGTCGCCCCTGGGGACCCAGCAGGGAGTGGGGCCTCCTGGGACCCCCCCCCCCAGAAAGGGCTTTGTTTCCGCAACTCTTGACCTCAGACAGCCTCGTCAGATGTCCCTGCCCTGACCCATCGTCTAACGCAGGTTTTCCGTGAAGCAAATACAGGTTAGAGTTGAGATCCTCTCTTCAGCCAGATGCCTTCCGGGGCCCCAGGAAGGCTCCAAACATTGCGTCCACAGGTCATGGGGGTTTTTCCCAAATAAAATTTGCCAAAATAAGCAATTTTTATGTGGTGGACACGCTCCAGGGTGAAGGGGAGAGATGGGGGTTCCCAATGAGTCACCGGCTTGTGTAATTCTCGTCCTTGGGGCCTGGGCAGCTCCCGGGACCTACGTCTGACCAACAGAAGACGGCGAATGTGATGAGGTCGTGTCTGTGAGTATGGATTCTTATGGGGCGGCGGTGAGGGGCATTTGCAGATATGCTTAAAATCCCTGATCAGTTGACTTTGGGTTCATCATGAGAGTGAGGCTGGGTGGGCCTGACCTAATCAGGCAAGCCTTCACTGCCCTGAAGTCTAGAACTGCCAGAATGCGACCTCTGGTGACGCTTCCAATGAGCTTGGGGGCTGCTCCTCCCTGAGGCCTTCAGGTCAGCCGCCCCGGCCCCCAGGCAGAGGGCCCAGCTGCGCCCGATTCCTGACCCAGGGAACCGAGAGATGACAAACAGGCTGAACGCACAGTGACAGGAAGCAGACGCGTCCTGAGCTTTCCCTTCAAGGTGCTTCTCCCCCGCCTGTGTGAGCTGCTGGCCGCACGGTCCCTCTGCCGTCACACAAGGCACCTGTGGCTTTCTGGCCGTGGGGGAATCTTACTTTACCTGTGGTGACTCCCGCCGTCAGGTCTGTGTGCAAGCCCCGCCCTCTCCCACCACCCCTGCACTCAGCTCCCCCCACTCAGCCCTGCAGGGAGGGAGGGGCTGGGGCCAACCTTGGGCCATTTACCTGCCCCTGCCCCGGCCCCCCAGCCCGGAGCTTGGCTTCCCCGATGAGAGCTCGGCTAATTGTGGCCGTGACCATCAGTTCACAGCAGGAGACGGCTACCACCACCCGTAACCCAAAGGTCGGTGGCTTCACACAGTCAAGGCTTATTTCCTGCGTGAATCTTGATCCAACACAGGTCAGCGCCCTCTCCACAAGGTCATCCCGGGACCCAGGCTCCTTCCTTCCAGCTGGTAGCCCTCTCAGGGCTTCAGAGTCTTCCTCCAGACCCCTCCGCGGAGGAGCAGATGGGCCGGGCCTGGGCCCTTTCCGCCCGCGTGCCACGGCCATACTAAGTGAGATGTGCGGACTGGCTGTGTATCCAGGCGGAGAGCGAGGCTGGAGCCAGTTGAACGACCGGCCAGCCGGAGCTGTTACTGCTTTACCCCTGCAGCTGTGGGGGCACCGGGAAAGGGGTGCGGAGGGCCGGGCCTGGGTGAGCCGGGCGATTTGTCATCACCGTCACAGCACGGCAGACTTCGAAATCCCCAGATGCGGCTGCCAGGCTCAGGTCAGACCTCGCAGGGCTCCCCACGTCGTTGGCTCAGCCTGAGCAAGAGATTTTTCTTCCCGTGTATCTGCATGTCACCAGCCGCCTCGTCTAAATCACTTAATCTTATTATTCCTTTGCGGGAAGGCTCCAAACATTCTTCTCATAGCTTAAAAGAAAAAAAAACTGACAAGTTTTTAAATAGCTTTTTTTTTTTAAACCCCTCGATCTCCAGGAGGGTCGTTCCCTGTCGGGGAAGGACAGGGGCCAGGATTCAAAAGCAACCCGCACACAGCGCCGCCTTGAGGCCAGGACCCCAGATGCCATCTGCACAGGTCTGGTCCCCGGGCCGCCAGCCCAGGCGACAGACAAGCTGCCTGCACCGCCGAGTCCCAAGCAAACGCCTGGTCCCCTGCAGTGGCCTTTCCAACCCCCTGCTGGACGCTCGGAAGGCAGAAAGTGCTTGAACCTGGCTGCGACCTGACTCACTGGATGCACCTGCACAATGCAGCTCTCCAGGCCCTTTCGTAGCTGCAGTGATGCTGAAGGTCTGAATTCCCAGCATCTGCCCGGGGAGGAGCTACCGCCCTCTGTCCTCGGCCGGGGGTGTGGGGAGCCGGCTGGCCATCTGGCAGAGACAGTAAGACGTGGACCCCGATTGGAAACACCAGCCAGGGGCGCCCGGTGGCCCAGTCGGTTGAGCGCCCCACTCTCGGTTTCGGCTCAGGTCATGATCCCAGGGCCATGGGATCGAGCCCCGCATCGGGCTCTGTGCTGGGTGTGGAGTCTTCTTGAGATTCTCTCTCTCCTTCTGCCCCTCGTGCTCTCTCTCTTAAAAAAAAAAAAAAAAGAGAAAGAAAGGGGCACCTGGGGGCTCAGTTGGTTGAGCGTCCAGCTTCGACTCAGGTCATGATCTCGCAGTTTGTGGGTTCGAGCCCCGTGTTGGGCTCTGTGCTGACGGCTCAGAGCCTGGAGCTGCTTCGGATTCTGTGTCTTGTGTCTCTCTCAAAAATAAATAAACATTTAAAAAAAAGAGAGAGGAAGAAAAAGAAAAAGAAAGAAGGAAGCGTCACCGGGGAACAAGGCCATTTGTAGCCACTCCGCACGTATGACTTGCTGTGCGCTGGACCTGGCCACGTGCTCTCCGTCATTGTGTTGTGCGGAGTCCATTTTACGGATGGGGGACTAAGGGCTCCTGAGCTCATTATTTAGCCCAGTTACCCGTAAGTGAGGGAGCTGGAATTGGGTCCAGAAGTTCCTCCACCAGTAAGCCCACGACACGACACGGATGGTCACAAGTGCCACCGTGGGGAGCGGCGGTCTGTGCACCTCTCTCCTGCCGGGCCCGACGCACGGCCGCCTGCCCGGCTCCAGGAGCCAGCTGTGCCCACACAGGTCCCTCCCGGAGGCGAGCCGTCCAGCACCGCCCGCACGGCCACCAGCAGCCCATCGGATTCTAGAAAGTCCTCTGCGCTCTGAAAGGAAACCCCGTGCCCAGGAAGCAAGGATTCCCCGTTCCCCCGACCTAAAGTCAGGCAACCGCCGATCTGCGTTTTGTCTTAATGGATTGCCCTCCTCTGGGCATTTTCGTCAACAGGATCACGCGCCGTGTGGCCCTTCGGAATCCGGCCACTTCCGTGAGCAGGATGGTCTCGGGGCTCCTTCCTCTTCCTTGTGGC
Organism: Hyaena hyaena; assembly: GCF_003009895.1. NCBI lineage: Eukaryota > Metazoa > Chordata > Mammalia > Carnivora > Hyaenidae > Hyaena > Hyaena hyaena. The sequence goes on along the minus strand of NW_024080730.1, from coordinate 2,165,440 downwards.
TTCCTGCAGAGCGGGGAGCTGCCCTGGGGAGGCGGGGAGGGGAGGGGGCAGCCCCCAGGGGGAAGTGAGGCCCCCCACGGAGGACTCTGGGCCAGGGGAAGGGGGCTTCCTTAAGTCCCAGGCCTTTGTCTCGCTTTCAGTCCACCCCCAGGTGAGCCTCCGGAGCAGGAAACCACAAAGTGCCTCAGACATTCTGGAGAATGGGGGCAGCAGACAGAGCCCCGCAGGCCGCAGGCTGGGGCCTCACCCCCTTCCTCTCCTCCAGCCCCAGGAGAGAAATTGGCCTTTTGTAAATAACCTCCTTTGGACTGTTTGAAAGGCAGTGGATCATTCCAGGTAAGGCCTGTTTGTCAACCAATTTCCTCCTGAAAGGGCCCCGGGCTGGGCAGAGATTCTCATCTCATGGGGGTGGGGGGTGGGGCGACCCTCTTCCCCACCAGGCGGGGCGCTCAGACTTCAACCAACACCAGTCCGTGTTCCTGGGGTGCGGGGAGCCCCACCCCTCCTGCCCCGGCTCCCTTCCTCCGAGGGCCCAGCCTGTCCCGGGAGGTCCTTACCCCCGCAGCCGAGCTGAGCAGGATGTCATGACTACCCCCCCCCCCGCCCCGTATTCCCAGAACCCCGGGGTTCTGGAGTGGGACACGCGGAATCCTGGTGCCTGGGGACAGGCTGGGATGGCGGGACTGGGGCATCTTCCGGCGGCTGCCCTGCCTGGAGCATTGGATGGGCCACGGGTTCCGGCCAGCGTGAGGCGTGACCCCATGCCGGTGGCAGGAGGAAGCCATTTATCATCACGGAAGGATCTGGCTGCTGGCATGTTTATCTAGAGGAAGGAAATGAACTCTTCATCTCCTCCAAGCGGCGTCTGGCCTGCCCGCCGTCCGCTACGTCCGCGGTGGAATTTTAAATAACGAGCCCAGTTTGTCGGTACCTGTTTTGTGTCTCCCGGACGGCTCTCGCTCACCGCTCCCTGGGTGTCACGCTTTATTGCTGCTTCCTCCTTTAAATAAACTCTGCCATAAATTTAATTCTGTTGGAGCCGAGCTTAGACCTCGGTCCCTGGAATGCGGGCCAGCAAGGCAAGGCTCTCTCTTTGGGGTGGTGCCCAGAGCGGACGGCCCAAGACTCCCGTGGTGAAGGGATGCCTGCTGCGGTGCAGGAGCCTCTGCTGTCGCTTGGGGACCATGTGGTTTTTTTTTCCAAGTGTCCAAGCCAGGGAATAAGCTGTAAAAAAAAAAATTTCACCTGGTAACTGGCATGGAAATTGCTGGAGTGCAGTGGCACAAACCTAACAGTCTGTGCTGGTCGGTCTGGATACTTCTGGCCAACAGGACCATTTGACTAAGAGTGCCTCCTCCTGAATTAACAGCCATGCATTTGTACCTCCAGTGTCCCCCAGGTGAGGTGACCTGCGGGTGAGAGCATAAGCCACGCAGCTTCTCTTCCACCCACCCATCCACCAATCCATCCACCATCCATCATCCATCATCCATCCATCCATCATCCATCATCCATCCACCCATCCATCCATCATCCATCCATCCAACCATCCATCATCCATCCACCCACCCACCCACACATCCATCCATCCATCATCCATCCTTCATCCACCCACCCATCCATCCATCATCCATCCATCCAACCATCCATCATCCATCCACCCACCCACCCACACATCCATCCATCCATCATCCATCATCCATCCACCCATCCATCCATCATCCATCATCCATCCATCCAACCATCCATCATCCATCCACCCACACATCCATCATTCATCCACCCACCCACCCACACATCCATCATCCATCCATCCATCCATCCATCCATCCATTGAGGCACCATCCATGGCAGCACTGTACTTCATAGGCCCAAGGGAAGGACACCCCAAGGAAGCCCTTGGCTGTGGAGAGAGGGGGCCTTAGTCTTGGGGTGTGTGGGATGTTTTGGGTGATTGAGGGGCAGCCACCAGGCTGTGCTCCATCCTGCTGCAGCTCTCAGGGGAGGGTGAGGTTCAAAGAAGGGCCCCACCCCACCTATCCTGTCAATGTCATGGGGCGGCAGGAAAAAGTGCATAAACCCAGTGGACTTAGGCAATAGAAACTTCTCTCACTGTTCTGGACCCGGCATGTTCCCCTGCAGGTGCCGGAGACAGGTCTGTCCAGGGCCTCAATGTTCTCCCCTGTGTCTGTCTGTCCCCCTTGTTAGGACACGGGTCACGTTGGATGAGGCCACCTTACTCCAGGATGACTTCTTCTTAACCCATCACAACTGTAGCCACCCTATTTCCAAATACGTCCCCATTCTGGGGGCCAGAGTGCTTGCTCGGACTTAAACGATGGATCCAGTGTGTGGGGGACACGACACAACACCTGCTGAGGCTAAAATCCCTCTAAGCATGAAAAGGACAGACCCTCTGTGGTTGCCTGACTGCTTACCCGGAGGTGTGGTGGGGAGCTGGCTCCTAGTGGCCGGGAACCATGGCATTCATGGGATTTTTCTGTCTTTGGCACACAGGTCAGCAGGGCTCAGGGGACCCAGAGTCCTGTGGGGGTTCAGGCCTGGCTTGGGGCTCCCTACTCTGCCCTTTGCCGCCCACTACCCGCTCTCTGCCTCCCCCAAGCCACCCCCAGCAGCCTCGCAACCCCCCGGCCTTCGGGTGCCCCGAGTTCCCAAAACCAACCCAAGGATGCTGTTCCTAGAACAGGTTTTCTGGGCCACACTGTGCGGGTCCCCATGTCCCCCCCACCCCAAGCAGCCCTGCCTGGAGGCCCTGTTGCTCTGGGAGCCCCAAGGGGTCAGGAGTGAGCCCTGAGCGGCTAGCTGGCAGCAAGGGAAGCGGGGTGGGGGGTTGGGGGGCACATGCAAATCACTTGATTCTTCCCAAAGGGCTGGGACCTCAAATGGAGCCCTTGGGAATAAAGCCCCAGCTTTTCACACACCCATTCTCTGGAAAGAATTGCTCAAGCCTGAGTCTGGCTCCCAGGCCAGGGTGGGGACGCCCACGCCTACTTCCTGCCATACCTACCTGCACCCCAAGCACCGGGCACACCCGGAATCCAGCCTCTGGGCCTTTATCCACGCCGTGCCCACACTCCCGCCCTGCCCGCGGCTGGACTCCTGCCGTCAGGAAGCCTGGGGGCCGTCCGCCCACCTGCCCGGGGCGCTCCGCAGACCCTGTCATCCAGTCTGGACCCTGAAAACAGGAGGGCAGGGGACCTGCCACCACCACCCCCACCCCCCCACCGCTCAGGACACCATGTCACTGCTCTTCGCTGATCCCAGTGAAATCACATCTGGCCCCAAGCCCTGAGGTGGGGGCAGAGTCCGGCTTCTCACAGGCTGATGGCCTTGGCCCTGGACCCCTGTGGTCCCGGAGACAGGGGAGGGCCTGCCTGGGGGAGGGGGCTTACTTTTCACTGCCCTCCCAGGGAAGGTCCCCCAAGACCACAAGGCGGGACCGCCAGCCCCACCCGAGAGTCCCCAGCCCGCCAGCCCTTCTCTCTGCTCTCAGGTGCTCCCTGCTAACCTGGCCTCCCTCTTCTTTCCCTCAGCGACGCCCACCCTAGCTTTTCTTCCTTGAAGACAAATAAATTTATCTTCTGACAAAGGTGGGTGGGAAGTCTGGGGTCCTGAGGAGCCAGGAGGCTGTGAGCCCCTCAGGCACCCAGCACCCCTTCCCCACCTATGCAGAGGGGGGAGGGGTTCACAGCTCAGTAGCTGATCCCCTGGAATCCCATCTCATATACTGGAGACGAGCTGTGAGCGGGAGCCTTAGAATCAGCTCCCCCCCCAATCCTTGGGCACCATCTCCCAGGGGTGTGGAGGCTGGAGCTCAGAGCACCCGCAGGCGCTGCCAGGGCCCCACGTCAGCCTCTCTCTGCTCACCCTCCCCGGGCTGCCCTCTGCAGGGGCTGCGGGAGCACCCTCCCCCCTCCCCCCGGGCTGCCCTCTGCAGGGTCTGCGGGAACACCCTGCCCCCCCCCCCGGGCTGCCCTCTGCAGGGGCTGCGGGAGCACCCTCCCCCTCCCCAGGCCGCCCTCTGTAGGGGCTGTGGGACCCTCCTCCAGTGTCTCCCTGCTGACATCATGGGGGCTCGAAAGGCTCAAGACTTTGCAGACCACCTGTCCTGGGCCGGGAGTCTGGGAGCTGTGTTCTGGGGGGAGGTGTGGGCACCCCCCTCCCCAAGCCGCTGCACCCCTGGCGGCTAAGAGAGAGGGAGGGTGAAAACCGACCTTTGTGGGGATCACTGGACAGGCTCATGGAAGCCGGCTGGGGGCACGGAGGACCCTGAGGGAAGAGTGTCCGCAGGAGGGGCCTCACCTCAACCCGGGGGGAGGGAACGCGCCTCTGGAGGGTGTTCTCACCTGGGTGGGGGCTTCCCTCTGGGGGAGCTTCAGGTGTCAGTGGGGGGCGACCTCGGGGCAGCTGGTGACAGCACAGGGAGGACCTGCCCTACAAGCCTGGGGGGTTGCTGTGCATGCAGGGGCGAGTGTGTGTGTTATGAGTGGGCATGCGTGAGTGCATGTGTGCATTAGTGTGCGTGTGACAGTACCTGCTTGGGTCTGGGTGTATTTGTGTAAGTGCATGTGTGTGTAGGTGTGAGTGTTCACGAACTTGTGTGCAGGTACGTGTGCATGTGTGTGTGAGCATGACTGTGTGCACACGTGTGTGTGTGTGAGTGTGTGCACGTGCGTGGACACGTGAGCACACCTATGGGGCGGTCGGTGTGTGGCCGCACACACCCGTGTCAGCATGCTGCGTGTGCCCATGCAAGTGTGTGTGTGCCAGGCTCCAGGCAGACACGCCCGTGGGGGCAGGGACACCCCGGCCTTCTGAGGCTCGACTGCGCGGCCGGGACCCTGGTCCTGCGGAGTGAGGTCAGGCGTGAACCTCGATGGGCCTATTCCTGGGGGAGGAGGGAAACTGGGGGAGGGGCACGGAAGGGGGAGCCTGGAGGCAGGTGCAGGGGAGGCTGCTGGGGGGCCGGGAGCGCAGAGCCAAGGGAGGCCCTGGGGTTTTGTGTCTGGGACCCAGTGGGGGGACTGTCCACCTTGGCCTTTCCTGGGCCTGAGGCAACCTTGGGGAACCACTCCCTCCCAGGAGGAACGGGGAGCAGCCAGCAGCCTTTTCCAGCCCCCATTCCATGCCTCCAGTGGCCTCTGCCCTACTGACGGGGGGGGGGGGGGGGGGGGGGGGGGGGGGGGGACCTGGAGCGATCAGAGGTGAGAGCTGAGGCCGCCCCCTGGTGGCAGATGCTCCCGTCCTGCGGTCCCCAATTCAAACCTTGCCATGGGGCAGCTTTGCAGCAAACCCTCCGAGGCTGGGGGACCTTCGGAGTGGCCGACCGAACACCAGCCTCAGAGGGTGGCCCCGCCGCTAAGCTGTTTGCCCCAGTGGTCCAGGACCTGGGGATCCCGGGCCTCGTGGGAACATGGCTAGAGGTAGGAGACTCGCTGCACGAAGGCCGATGTTATTCCCTGGAAAAACGTGAGAAACGGAAAACGTGGCACAAGTCCTGGCTTGCTGGGCCCCAGTCTCCCCCCAGGATCAGGAACCCGTGAGCCGCCGCCGAAGACCAGGGTGTGTGTCCTCAGGCCGGCAAGGCCCCGCGTGCAGCTCATGGTCACAGTCAGCCCCCGAGTGCCGGCCCCGCCCCCGGGCCGCCCACAGGCTGGGGCTCAGAACCTATGAGCTCGTGGCCTCGCGTGTGGGTAGTGTGACTTTTCGGATGTGACTGAGTCAAGAGCTGTGAGATGCGAGGTGACCCTGGATTGACCACACGGCCACCGGATCCTCCTGAGATGGGCAGGCGTGTGAGCCTCAGAGGAAAGACAGGACAGGGGAGCCAGGCCACACAGAGTGACAAAGGTCGGCGGGTGCTGCCCTGAGGCTTCCCAGGTAGGGAGGAGCAGGGGCCCCAGCCTGACCCCTGCCCTCCGGGGCTGGTACAGAGCACCGGGGGCCAGACACCACCCTTGCGGTCGTTTGTTACTCTGTTACTCTGTTACTTTGTTACAGCCGCGATAGAACACTCACACAGTCCTGTTCCAGGGAGTCCTCAGTGTCCCCCAAATGACAGGCCACTGTCCCCAGGGCTCATGTCACCCCAATGCCGTCGAGAGGGACCCCAGCGCCTCTCCGCCCAAACCCCAGAGCAGAGCGAGGAGGGGCGGGGGCTGACCGGGGACGGCCAGTGGCCTTGTGGGGAAGCTGAGGCAGCCTCCGCCCCTTCCAGGAAGCAGGCAGCTGTGCCCGCCCTGGTGGCCCAAGGAGGGGCCGAGGCTGGGAGCTGGGGGCTCAGGGCCGGAACCCCCGGAGCTCCGGCTGGTGAGCTCCAGCCCCCTCCTGCCCCTCCCGCCGGAGCTTGCCAAGAGCGACCAGAGAGAAATAATAGAACGTTCTTTTTCGGACATGTTTCCTCCTATTTTTGAACTGTTGCCTTTTTTCCCATAACTGTTAGAATGTTTACTTCAGCATCCGGGGCAGAAGGGCCGGCGACGCTCCCCAGGCTCTCTGGAAGTGTCTCCGGGGCACAGGGTCCCCGCCGTCCGTGCCCCCCCCCCACCCCCAGCACAGCCGCCCTGCGTGGAAGGTTCTGGCCCTTCTGCTAGCAGCGGAAGGGACTCAGCAGACGTCCCCGGCTCCCGAGGCAGCAGGGCCTGGACCCAGACCCGGTCACCTGAAGCCAGTTGGGCTTTTCCCACGACTCCATGCTGCCCCCCAGAGGTGAGTCTGGTTTTCCAGAAAGAACTAAACTGACCCTGGAGCAGCAGCTGCTAGGGGGGTCCCGGATGCCACGGTCAGACCCAGGGCTGGAGGTGACAGTCTGTCAATCTGTGTCCCTCAGGGCCCCGCTGGTCGCAGCGCGGAGAGGCTGGGAGCGGGACCCCTGCGTGGGGGGAGCAGGTAAAAACTCAGCAGTCCGGGAACTGGCTGCATTTATGTCCTTCTGGGGCCTTAAAAATGTAACAGTGAGTGCTTTGTGTCTTTGTTCAGAGGAAACGTATTGACTCTTACTGTGTTCTGGGCCCTGGTTACAGAGCGGAGAATGGCCTCAAAATCTAAAGTCACTGTTGACACAGTGTCGTGGAGACTGGGAGGCAGACGCGGTTGGTACTGAAGCTCTGGGGGAAAGGCATTCCAGGTAGACAGAACAGCAAGTGTAAAGGTCCTGTGGCAGGGAAGAGCCCGCCCTCACTGACGACTAGCAATAAAGTCTGTGTGGCTGGTGCAGAGTTGGGGGCACATAGACGGGGTGTGAGATGGTGGGGGGGCAGGGGCCAGAGTGCGGTGGGGGAGGGGAGCCTTGGGGGCCATGGTGACGAGCTGAGCAGTGAGTGGGCCTGGGGCAGCTCTGGTGAAGGCCGTCATTTTCTTCGACCTTGCAAAAGTAGGTTTACTGTTGCAAAACCCAACTATGATACTGAAATGTCCACAAGAATGCAATTTGCTTTTCAAATCAGACCGTCTGTAGCCACTTGCTTCCTCCTCCCGACTGGAACCGGGCTTTCACAAAGCACAGGATTTCAGGACAGGCAGCTGTCGTTCTTCACACACCTCGGTGTGTCCCCTCCCCCCCCCCAGCCCCGGAGCCTCCCGGTCCCCCAACCTGCGTCTCCCAAGGGCCTGGAATGGGGAGCCAGCCCCCTTGTCCTGCCCCCCTCCTTTTCTTTTTCAGAACGTTCCCGACCTGAGGCTGTGAGCCAGCGACGGGCCTGAGGCTTGGGGACACACAGGAACGCGAGCACAGAGAAGGACGAATGTCAGACGCCGGCGTCCCCGGGCACTCTGCACACACGTCCCAGGCTCCGGCCCGAGCACCCAGCCACTACCCCGGAATCCTCGCCCCGCTCGTTAACGAGGACTTAGGTGGTCGGCCAGGGCAAGCAGGGGGCCCCTCCTTCCCGCCGGCCCCCGTGCCCCTGGGTCCAGCCCCTCCGGCCGGCTCTCCGCCTCCCTCCTCCCTGCTCCTAGGGGGTGCTCCAGCCCCGGCCTCCAGCTGCTCGCGCCCCCGTCCCCACACAGCCCAGGGCCTGGCCCCTTCCCTTCGTCTCCTTCTTTGTCTTCCCCCCGGACGTGGGGGGAACCTTGGCTTTTCCAGCGAGAGGAGCCGCTGCGTCACATGTCTGAGGGTGCACCATGGTTCGCCTTTGTTATTTGTTTACTGTCACCTTGTCCCGAGGTGGTTGGGTCCCCTGGGGGTACAGACCGCGTCCCCAGGGGCGGAGGCCAGGCCTGTCTTGCTGACCACCGTCTCCCTGGCATCTCGCACAAGCCTGCATGGAAGGGCGTTCGGTGAGTGTTTGCTGAATGGAAGGATCGAAGAACAAACACACAGAGGCACACACACACCCTGTCGTGAAATGTGACGTTTGCTCTGTCGCACTCATCCTGAAGAGGAAGATTCACGTCAGGGGAGGTTGACGGGAGTAAGGGTTAGTTCTAGGCTCCGTCCTTCAGACCAGTCTCCGACGCCACCTCTACCTTCCCTCAACTTCTTTCCCTTTTACCTTGGCTGCTAGGAAGCTCGGAGCCAGCTTGTCTAACCAGAGGTTGAAATAGCTCCCTGAGGCCCGAAGAACTCCCTCCTGTCATCCCTCCTCTCCCTCCCCTGCTCTGCTTCGGCTTTTTCTGACTCCCTTTCATTGCCTGCTGCATCCCAGGGCGACAGAGAGCCGGCAGGTGACGGCAAGAGGAAAAGGCACTGCAGGGAGGTGGTGCCTGGGGGAAGGGGGCAGAGGCGGGTCCCAAGGCGGAGGTCCCACCCCTCGGGTCAATGCCTGGCGCCCGTGATTGCCCATCTGGGCCTCCTGTACCTCGAGGAGCCAGCTCCAGAACCTGGCAAGGACATGCAGATAAGATCTCGCCAGATAAGTGATCCATTGACCCCGGCCACGGTCGGAAACAGTGGGGCCGTGAGCTGTAACCGCGCTCTGGCATCAGACTCACACGGGAATAAAAATACCAGGTGCGGGTGGGTGCGGAACCTCAGAGAGACTTCCCAGCCTGGCACCGCCCGGCCGGGGACACCACTCAAAGGTGGGGAGCGACCGGAAATTCCAAACCTGGCCCCACCCAGCAGGGGAGGCGGCCTCGGAGGCCTGCGGCCCGCCGCCGAGTGCCCGCCGTGGCCTTCAACAGCTGCCCGGCCTGCCTGGGCCTTGGTTTCCCTGCCTGGAAAATGGAGCCACAGCAAAGCCCCCACCCGGGTGGCTGTGAGGCTCAGAGGGGAGGGTCTGTGGGCGCTGTGCCCCCTGCGGGCCCTGCTGGCCGTCTCCGAGCGCCCTCTGCTCAGAACAGCCTCCTGAGCCGCTCCCCTAGTTTCACGGCTGCCGGCTGTCTGGTCTTGGACCAGCAGAGATAAGCCGCTGGCTCAGGGCAGGGCAGCTCGCGGGTGCTGGCCCAAGGGGCTCCGGAGCTCAGCAGGTGGCCCGGCTGTCCTCAGTGGGAGAACATTCTGTCCCCCGCAGGGGACAGCGCCGGCTGCTTCTGGAAGGAGGCGGGAGGCCCGGGAATCTCAGCGACACGTGGTTCAGTCTCGCCGTCAGGGCCGCCGTCCTCGGTGGAGTACGGGTGGCTCCTGGTGTCCTCTGTCCCCACGGCAAACGCTCTGAAGGGCTTGTTCTGTTAGCTGGGCCTTCCCGGCCCCCACCCCAGATGCGGGAAGGGGAGCCAGGGGGAGCCCAGGCCTTGGGTCCGAGCCACACTCCTGCCCCGCGGGGGTTGGGGGCTGGCTCCCGCGCGAGTCCAGCCCCTGCGGGTCCCCAGGGCTGCCGCTGCGGGGGGGCCGGGCCCCAGGGCTGTAGGAAGGGGCCATTCTTCTGCCCCCCTACCTGGCCTGGCGCCGGGCACAGAGGTGAGTGGATTCTGTTCGTCTGTGAATGAATGATGTCGCCCGCTGCCCCTGGGGGGACCTGCCCTGGGGAGGCGCTCTGGGACGCCCATGAGTCTCTTGGGCATCAGCTGACCCCCACCCCCACCCCAGGGAGACAGATTCAGCAGGGGCCCTGCTTGGACAGGAGCTGTGGCGGGGGGGGGGGGGGTGTGTGCCTGGATCCGCCCCTCCCGGCCTGAGTGGCTCCAGAAGGCTCTCGTGCCACTGAGGCTGCCCTCCAGGGGGCAGTGCCTGCCTGGGGACCCGCGGCTCCTCGGCCCTCCTTCCCTCACTCACAGGCTCTGTCAGCAGCTGCCTCTGCTGGGCCGTGTCCCCTCCCTCCCATTCCCAGCACAAGCCAAAGGGGCTGGGGACCTAGGGTGGCAGCCCTCCTCACTGCCAGGCGTACGGGCGGCTCTGAGGGTGAGGGGCTTCCTTCACGCTGGACCTCCAGGCCGCACCGTCTGGTGGGTCCCACTAAGTGGCCCCCAGTCGCAGCCCCCGACCCTCCGGGGCACGAGGGAAGGCCAAGGGCCGCCCATTCCAGACCAGGCAACAGGTGGACATTAGAACACCAGGAGCTAGGCCTGGCCGGGACGTGGAGGCTGGCAGGTGGCAGCGTGGGCCTCGGGGACCCCAGGCAGCTGCACTGGGGGGCAGGGTGGGCATGGGAGGGGTGCGTCAGGAAGGGCCTGGAATGGGGCTCAGAGACCTGGGTTCAAGTCCAGCCTCTGCCAAATCCCATCCAGATCCAGAACCCCTCTGAGCCTCAGTTTCCTCATCTATACAATGGGCCAGAGCATCTGCCGTGTCTGGCCCCTGGTAGGAAACAGGTAAGGGGGGTCCCAGAGGCCCTACGGGGATCTTAGGTCAGTTAGAGGCACCCCTTTCTAGCCAGAGCCCCTGGACCTGGTTCTCGCCTCAAAGGCTCATTTGGAAAGGTGTGACCTGGGGCCTCGGCTGCGGTGGGAGTGGGGCCCAGCTGGGAGGCAGATGCCCGGCGGCCGTGAAGCTCTGCCAGGCCTGCCTGCTCCACAGCTCCGTGGGCCCCTCGCTGGAGGGGCCACCTCGCAGGGCCGAGCACCACCTTTCTCGGGAACCTGCTGGTTATCACCACCAACCGAAGCCACGTCATCCTGAGGGAGGCGGTCAGCTCCCCGCCGGGGCTGATTTCAAAGTGCGAGTCAACCCAGGGGCTGCCGTCGAGGCCCCGGGTCCTGCGCTGGCCGTGCGTGGGAGTGAGCTCCCCGTCTGTGGGACATCCGGCCTTGTTCACAGACTCTCCCCGGGCTCCACTGTGCAGAGGAAGCGATGAGTCTCGGAGCAGCGAGCCGGCTCAGCTGAGAGCACGCAGCCCATGGGGGGGGGGGGGCAGTCCCAGGGTGGTGGCACCCGGGGTGGCAGCAGGGCCCCGCAGCGTTGTGGTGCACAGGGGTCTTAGCCAGTGACGGGACAGCGGAGACCCCCGGGGGCAGGAGCCGGAAAGGAGGAGGCGGGGGAGGGGGGCCGCCTGCACGGGAGCCGTGTCCCCAGGTGGCTGCCCCTGGGGACAGAGGGGAGCCTCAGGGTCGCGCTCCCCCCAGTGGCTCTGGGGAGGGTCCTTCCTGCCTCTTCCAAGTCCTGGGGCCTCCAGGCGTCCCTGGGCTGGTAGCCACGTGGCCACAGTATCTGTCTCCATGGCCACGTGGTCTCTGCTCTCTGTGTTCTCTCCCCCTCTGTCTCTTGTAAGGACATTTGTTATCAGATTTAGGGCCCAGCCTGACCAGGGATGATCTGCAAAGACCCTTATGGAAATTAAAGTCACGCTCTGGGGAGGGGGGGTGCAGTTCAGCCTGCTACACCTCCTCCTATGAAACCCAAGAGGGGGGACAGAGATGAAATGGGGGGTCCAGGAGCACACGGCAGACTCCCCTGCACGTGGCAAGAAACTGACCCCCCAGGAGGTCATTGTCAGGTGCAAGAGCAATGGGGCTGAAGGGCCAGGACCTGGGTGTGTCCTTGGGTGAGTCTGAGCTGGAGGCCAGGCCCTGCCCCCGGCCCGCCCACCCCGGGGGGCCCCCAGGAGCACTGCCTGCAGCTGTGCATCACCTCTTTCCTGTCGCCAGAGGGCCCAGCCTGGGCCCCGTCAGATCTGCCCCCTGCACGGCTTCGTGCTGCCGGTGAGCTGAGAACGGCTGTTCTTTTTTAAGATTTTATTTCCAAGTAATCTCCACACCCAGCGTGGGGCTCGGACACACAACCGCGAGATCAAGGGTCGCGGGCTCCGCCGACGAGCCAGCCCGGCGCCCCTCTATTCCGATCCGTAATGGGTGAAAAAAAAAATCAAACAGAAAACAATTTCATGACACGTGAAAATGATACGAATTTCGAAGTTGGGCGTCCGTGTCCGTCGGGGGGCGTCTCGGCACACGGCCGTCTGTGCACTGAGCTTCCTGTGGCCGCCTTCCTTCCACACGCGGGACCTCGAGGCGGGATTTCTGCGACGAAGACAGAAATCTACCCTGTCTGGGCCCTTCCAGAAGGTTTGCTGAGCCCTGAGCTGTGCCGTCCCCTTGCGCGGGGCAGGGACTGGCCCTCGGTGACGGCAGACGGTGGGTCCCTCTGGATGCTGACGGGCGTGCCTCTCCAGCACCAGGTAACGCCTGCTGAGGTTCACACTGAGTAAGGGCACCGGCTCTGGATTCGAGTTCGGCTCTGTGGCCACGTTGTGCCTCGGTTTCCCCATCCGAAGGTGGGAATATTCGCACCTCATGGGAGAAAGGATCCCACCGGTCGGGGCACGGGAAGCAGTCCCGGAGGGACTCAGGGGGGTGGTCTTAGCAACCCCCCCCAGCCCTCTGCCTCTCCCGCCGGCCGCTCCCCACACCCCCTCCCACGCAGATGGTGCGGCAACTCCCCTCTGGAAGATGACCCTCCAGCACAGCCAAACGCTCCGTCGGGTCCCCTCCCTGCCTCTCAGCACGTGGGCCGCTGCCGCCTCACGCCACCACGAGAGGAGAGAGACCATAGTCACATAACCGTTGTTAGCGTCTGTTGTTATCATTCTTCCACTTTATTATTGCTGTTAATCTCCTGCTGTGCCTAGTTTATGAATAAAATTTTAGCGTAGGTGTGAATGCGTAGGGAAGACATAGTCCATACAGGGTCAAGTACCTTCCGCAGTTTCAGGCATCCACTGGGGGCTCAGAGTATATAAAGAGGACATCATACATCATTCTCTCCTGGGCTTAAAATGCTCCAGGCCCCATCCCACCCAGAGTCAAAACCAAGTCCATATCCTGGTCCCTAACCTCCCTGATTCCTTCTCTTAACTTTCTCACTGATCCCTTACCTCCGGTTAACCCTCTGGCTGTTCTCTGCACACACCAGGCTTCCACCCCAGGGCCTTTGCACATGCTGTGATCAGTCTGGACCTTTCCTCTCAGGACCTCCGTGTCTCACTTCCCCATCTCCTTTGGGTCTTAACTCAGAGGACACCTGCCTGATGCGGACTTCCCTGGTCACCTGATTAAAAATTGAGGCTCCATGCCCACCCAAGCATGCTCATCCCCCTTCCACCCAGAAGTTTCCTATTTGGATGTCATCATTGTGTAACGGACCATACACTCTACTTACTGGTTATACTCACTGTCTACCTCCGTGGAGCGTAGGGGCTGTGTCTGTTTCAGCCTCTGCAGTGTCCCGAGCATCGATGACAGCCACATGGTAGACACGCCGTGGATATTTGTTGAATGGATGAATCCAGAAGACCAGAGTTTGGAACCTCTCACCTGACAGAATGCGCATCCATGGGGCTCAGCCCGGCCCCCGCCAGCTACCTCAGAGCGCACACATGCTTCGGGGAGGGATCACAGACTGGGCTCCTAGAACTTTCTATAAGCAGCACCCTGGGGGTTGGACCAGGCCAGCTGGTTACCAGGACCCCAGACACGGTACCTCCTGCGGCTCCCCCATGGTCACACAGCAGGGTAGGTGGCTCGGCGTTTTATGCCCATTTTACAGGTGAGGACAGTGGAGGCACAGAGCAAGGGCCTAACCCCGGCTCCAGACCCAGTGCCGTCCCCACCCTGGTGGGCAGAGCAGTGGAGAGCAGGCTCTGAGGGGCAGGCGATTGCAGAGGGGACAAGAAAGGGCGCAGGGGGCTGGGGCCCTCTTCTCATCATCCCCACCCCCCGCCCGGCCTTGTCACCAGGGGCTGATGACCCCGGCTTGTCCCTGCCCCTCGCAGCCTCCCCCCGCCCCCTCCTGCACGCAGGGCCCAGGCGGCTGCTGCGCCAGGGCTGCCCGGGGCCCAGCGCTGACTGAGTCCCGAGTCCCGGCGCCCCGGCCCCCAGGCCCTTCGGAGATGGCGCTGCGTCCTCGGGGGAAGCACACCGGCCTCGTAAAAGCATAAACCAGTGACTGGCAGCGAGAGGCGGCCGGAGATAAGGCAGGAGCTTTACAACCGGAGAAGCTGACAGCAGCGTCTGGCCCCTTAAGTCTGGTCCGGCACCAGGCCCGGGGGCCGCGGGGGCCGGCCGGCCTCGCGCAGGAAGAGCGAGGGCAGGGTGGCGGGCGTCCGGGGCAGCCGGGGGGGGGGGGGGGCTGAAAACCGGCGACGTTAATGGTGGGTGGAGAGGCTCAGAGCCCAGGGGGCTGGGTGCTTGGGGTTGTGTCTTCGTTTTTGTTGTTTTCTGGGTTGCAAGGAAGTGGCTCTCAGGGCGGCTGGGTCCTGCGGCTCAGACAACGTGGGACCCTGGCGCCGGGTCTCCGCTGGCCTCGCCCCTGCCTCACCCCACGTGGAGCCCCGGCAGCCCCAGGCTGGCATCTCTGCTCGGGGTCCTTAGGAAGGAGAGCACGTGTCCCCAAAGTTCCACAAAAGCCCCGGGACAGAGGACCCTCCCCCCACCGCTGACCGCAGGAGCAGACCTGGAGCAGGATGGGGGGAGGGCAGCCCACGGGGCCGAGGAGGGGCTGGTGGCCTCCCCCCAGGAAAGGAGGACACGGGGGCGGGGCGGCACCTCCAGACGCTGAGCAAGTGGAGCTTTGGTTGAAGCCGGAGGGGAGAGACACCCCAGAGGGGAGAGATACCCCGGAAGGGAGAGACACCCCAGAAAGGAGAGATACCCCGGAGGGGAGACACCCCCAGACGTAAGAGGTTGTGGGGGTGCCTGGCGCTGCTCTTCTCCCAGGACCCAGGCCTGGGTTTCAGGGGACCGTGGCCTGGATTCGTCGCCCACAGCTGCCGGGTCCTAGAGCCTGGGGGCGGTTCTCACACTCTGTGCCGAGGAACCCCCGGGGGCCGCAGCAGGGCGGGGGATTCCCGAGTCCTGCCCCTCGGAGGTTTGCATCAAGAGGGGGTGAGGTGGGGCCTCTGAGCTCACAGACCCGGGGTGCCCATGAACCGCCTGCGGGAGCCCTGCGCCCCTCCCCAGGCATTTCTTTCCCTTTGTACCTTTCTCCAAAGAGGAGGCGGACAGGACAAGGGGCGGCGAGGTCCTCAGGGAGGTGACGTCCCAGCCCCGGCCCTGGTGGGACAGATCGGCTGTGACACAGACTCCAGACGTGAGCAGCACGGCCCCGGGGGTGGGGGGGGCGCAGGCTGGCCCAGCGTCAGCCAGCGGGAAGGGCCAATGATGACCCCAGTAACGACCCCCGCGTGGCAGTTCTTCCCTTGGGGTCTGTGCTACTGGGTCCCCCCCAGAGCAGCATTCCCCCCCCCACCAAAGAGGAGGCTCTGCGTGGCAGCTGCTTGATTGTCGATAGAGAGACAACAGGGACAACTTTGGTAAGTTGTGATCATTCACAGGCGTGTGTGTGTGCGTGCGTGTGCGTGTGTGTGTGTGGGCACGCACGCCGAGGGTGCCTCCAGCACTGCCCGTGGGTGCGTAAGAAGCAGCAGACACAGGGCACCTGGGGGCTCAGTCGGTTGAGCCTCCAACTTCAGCTCAGGTCATGATCTCGCGGTTCGTGGGTTCGAGCCCCGCCTCGGGCTCTGTGCTGACAGCTCAGAGCCTGGAGCTGCTTCAGATTCTGTGTCTCCCTCTTCTCCTCTGTTCCTCCCCTGCTCACACTCTGTCTGTCTCTCTCTCAAAAACACTAAAATAAACGTTTAAAAACTTTTTTTTAAATACAAAGACTGGAAGTAAAGAAGCCGACTGGTTCAAGGCGGCTAATTCTGGGCGGGGAGCGGTGGTGATTACTGCTTCTCACTCGGCTCTTCTCGGCATCAGTCCCATTTAAAAATATACTTTAACAGCTCCCCGCCCCCTTCCCCTGACCCTGGAGGTAACCCCCCGGGCATGCGGGGGGGCCCCGGGTCTGGGTAACCTGGGGACGGGACCGGCAGGTAACTTATTAGCCAGACTGCACAAAGTGGGACACGGGCCGCCGGAGGGAGTGTCCCTGTGGCTCAGCGCAGGAACGTGACTCAGCGGGGCCCCCGGGCACCCCGGCGGGGGCCGGGGACACACCCTACAGGCCGCTGACCCCTCCGGTCTCCCGGGAGCTCGCTGCACCCTCACAGCCGTGTCAGGGGCCGGCCCCCTCCCGTCTGCTCCCCACGGCCACCCGGGCACTCTGTCACCTCCGGCCCGAGGAGGGCGCGTGCGGGGGTGGCCGGGACCCGGTCAGGACGGCAGAGGTGGCCACGGCAGGCAGCCACGTGAGTCGTATGAAACTTACTATTTGCCACATGAGAAACAAAAAGGGAAACAGGTGAAGCTGATTTTAATAACATTCTGTTTAATCCGATGGGTCCAACGTGTTATGCTGGCCACACACAGTCAACATTAAAACGTTAGTAGTGACCTGCTTCACACCCACGGCACGTCTCCGTGCGGACGCGCCCCAGCTCGCGCGCCCCACGGCCGCAGGTGGGCGCGTGGCTGCCGCCGTGGACGACACGGCCCGGGCTTTCCGGGCCGGAGGGTCCCTGTTGGGAAGAGGGCAGTGGAGACCGGCGACGAAGGGGGGGCACCTAGGCCCCCGTCCTGGCTCTCTGCTCAGGGAGGAGGCAAGGGCACAAAGCAGACCCGCAGCAGAAACACGGCAAAAGACGTCAGGGACACTTTTCCGGGCTCCACGCCGGCGACACGAGGGTCCTGTCGCCGTGGCAGGGCTGAGTTTGCTTCGGCACACGGTCCCCGCGTTTCCAGGGATAGACCAGGCGCCGCTGCTGGGGGAAACCGAGTGAAGGGCATGCGGGGGACTCTCTGTCCTCGCTCAGAGAGCTTTCAGTGACTCTAAAATCTGTCCAAAACAAAGAAGTTTATTTGGGGGAAAAAAAAGGTCTTTATTGAACGTAAAGGACGGAAGGATGAGGAAACCTCATTCCCGTCAGTGAAAAAGATACGTGCAACCTTCTCCTTTGGGCTAAAACCCACACAAAATATAGGGACCGTGGGCTTCAGGAAGCTGGACGTGAGGTGCCAGCGGACAGTAAATACCTTGGGAGACAGTGAGCCTGGCGGCTTCCTCAGCAGCCTGGAGAGTCGGCATGCAGGGGCGGCTCCCCAAGGTAGGAAAGCCCCAAGTTCAAGACCGGGGGTCAGGAGAGTCTGGGGGCCTGCAGGGGGTCTCCTTTGAATATTCAGCCCAGAACTGACCCCCTGGGGTGTGAAGAAATTGCCACCCTCCCCCAAAAGAACTCACATGACAAATAATGCCTGTTTTCCCCAGACGGACCGAAGGCCTCACGCAAGCAAAATTAGCCGCAGAGGTTAAACACTGCTCTGGGCCTGGCTAAGAATTTTAAAAGCAAGACCCCAAATGATCCAACTGAACTACAAACATGTAACATGACTATAGCCTTGGGGCAGAACTCAAGAATATTTGCAGGAATGAAAACCATGGGCACCTACCTTACATGACATTCGGCGTCTGGTCCCCAACCGGACATCGCCAGTCAGGGGGAGAAGAAGGCCGGGGAGCAGGTGGTGATGGCTCCCTGCCTCTGCCCCTGGGGGGCCCGCCCCGCCCCCACCCTGCTCCTTGCCCCAGGAGGCTGACTGGTCACCAGCTGCCTGGCTGGTGGGTTCAGGCGGGTCCAGCTGGTGGGAGGAGCCAGGAACAGGTCAGAGCGTGGAGGGGGGGGCTCGCCGGGGTCACAAGCATCCCCCCTCTGCCCAGGGCCATGGCTCCTGTCAACACCCGTCCCCCTGAGCACCCCACCCCCGGGTTCTGTAACCGCCCCCTCCTGGCCCTGGGACAGCCACCAGACTCTTCACCCTCCTTTATCTTCTCTGTCCCCTTGGGTGGATGGCCTCCTCCCACAAGGACCCTGATTGACATCCAAGTCCCTGGACTAAGGGTAACAAAGACAAACGGTCCCTTACCATGTGCTGGGGACACTTCATTTAACCCTCTGAGCAAGTGTATGGAGTAGGTGTTCTCATTGGCCCCCATTTTGCAAACGTGGAAACTGAGGCACGGGAGAGCAGATGGGCAGGGTCAGTATTCAAGCCAAGGATTCTGGGAAGGGGTGGGGGAGGTCTTCTCTGAAAGGAAGGTGTGGGATCACGCCCAACCTTGCATGACAGGTCAGGCAGTCACTTCCCCGGGGGTCCAGACCCTCCATGGGTCCCCGGATGGACACCTTGACCCGTGACCCTGACCCGGCTCTGCTCATCTCACACACCCCGGAGGGCTGGGTGCCATTTGCCAGATGCAGCAGAACTGTCGCCGGCGGAAGCTTGACCTCAGTGGCCTGAGCGCTGCCCGAAAGTTACCCCGGACTTCAAGTGACCTGCGAGTTGCTCTCCGTTTCCTTTCTGTTCAAGCAGAGGATTAAAAAGGAAAGTCGGTGATCCCAGGGGTAACAGTGCAGGCTAAAAATACTCCCGATAAATAAACAAACCGGGTCAGTGATCAGCGTCCCATGAGACAGCAATTCCAGACGCGCAAAGATCGTTGTTTATGGCCCTGGATTCGGGCTGACTGTCCCAAGGATGCTGTGCTGAGATAAAGGCAGGCGGGGTCCTGTCGGGTAGGGACGCCCTGACCCACGTTCAGTCGTTAACCTCCTCTGCCTTCGCCTTGGCGGGGCTGGGCACCTGCCATGTACCTTCCTGGAAAGGGCGCCGTGGGCCGCGATCCAGGCGGGGACCAGGCTGGAGCTGGGCGCTGGGCCGGCTGGCTTGCGGCCGAGGGATATGAGGTCACACTCTGGCTGCGGTGGTTTCTCGTCGGTACCAGATGGCACAGTTATGGGACCTTTATTACGCGATGACTCTCGGCGCGTTATCAGCTTGAACTCTCGAGGGCAGAGCTGCGCTCGGGGCCGAGGAGTCGATGCTATTCACCAGGGAGGGCCCGCTCCGCACCCCTGCCCCCAGTGGGGCTCAGGGCTGTGGGGGCGGAGCTGGGGGAAGGCAGGAGGGGAGGCTATTCTGGCCTTTGGTATCAGGATTTTAACCAAAAATAACCTCATCGGTTATTTCAGCAGATGGATCTCATAAACTCAGGAAGACCCTCGACCCTTTCTGAGCCTCCATTTGTATAAAATAGGGGCAATAACAGAGCTTGCTTTCTAGGACGATTGAGAAGATTCCAGAAGATTCCGTAGAACCAAGAACCCCGGCACAGAGAAGGTGCTTGATGATGGACATTCGTGTCTGTTACAGGTGTGACTATCAGGTTGCGGACTTCTCGGTCTCGAGGGTCTGAGGGAGAGGCCAGGATGGAGCGCAAAGGCCTGTGGCCCCCAGGGCTCCCGGTGGAGGCTAACACCATCCTTTGTCTGCTTTATTTGTCAGGCTTTCCCTGTCATTAGTCTGCATAATGAGCTAGAACGGTCTCTCCTTGGCAATTAGGCAGGTTCCCTCCCTGGAGCCGGACTCGCTGGATGATACAAGGGCCGGGAGGCGCTGGGTGGTCCCCCTGGAGCAGGACAGCAGGAAGGACAGTGGGGACGGCAGGTGTCTGTGGCGCAGGGGTGAGGCTGCGGGGACCCGGCCAGGGCTCTGAACACCGGTGCTGAAGCGGGCCGACCCGAGAGCACCCCGGGTCCACAGGGAACGGCATTTGCTGTGGGTCCTGCTCACGTCAGGGGGGGTTCTATTCCGACAGGACTCGCGGGCGGCGGTCTGGGCAGAAGAATGCTGATTTAGGGCAATTATTGAAAAGCATACTCGGGTGGTGTGTTTGTTCAGAGCTTCTGATGGGGACTAGGGAGCCGAGGCCACCCTCATGGTCCCCAGGGAAGCCAGACCGTCCCTTGTGCACACAGGCACGTGTGCTCCGCGACAGAGGTGCGTGCCCTGGGCGTGCTGTTTTATCTGCCTAATGACTTGGGACTTGCCGGGCTATTGCTCAAAGTTGCCAGGAGAGCTCGAAGCCAAGCCCAAGGGCAGACTCTGGGTGTGGCCCGCGTCCTCTGCACTTTGCAATGTCACCGGCCCGGGAGGGCTCCAGGGTGGGAAAGGGTTTGGAGGCCAGGCTACTTTATTCCCCAGAATGTTCCCTGGGGACTCCTGAGTAAGGGAGGGCCCCCCCCCCAAATCTCTACTGGGAGCCTCCAGGGCACAGTCTGCCGGGGGGGGGCAAGCAGGAGGGCCTCTTACTGCTGTTCACTTTGGGGGGGTGGGGGGCGGCTGATGGAATACACGCAGGCCCCCGGGAGCCCCCAAGCCCCCCAGGCTGGGCCTTCGCAAGAGGTCCCACTGCAAGAACGCAGCTCGGGGTTCCCTGGCCTGCACCAAACCCAGCACGCCCCGGACTTTTAAAAGCTTAGTTGACCTTGGCGTCTTGGTTTGAAGGCTCTGCCTTGGCCTTGCGTTACTCACCCCCTGGCCCCTCTGGGGAGCTTCTGAAGGAGGTTTAGACGCAGAGCTCTGAGCCCCACAAAACTGGCTCTGTACATCCTCTGACAAGGGAGAGCTGTCAGCTGGGGGCTGGGGGCTGGGGGCTGGGGGCTGGGGCAGCAGGAGGCTGGTCCTCGCCTCATAGGTGCCCAGGAAGAGAAGCATCCTGCCCTCAGTTGCCCAGCTGGCTTTCTGCAGAGATGATTCTAGAACACCAGCCCCACCCCCCGGGCTGTCTGATTGTCCAAAAGAACATTTCCCTGTTATTTCGGATGCGGGAAGGATGCTTACCCTAAGCAAAGCCTGACGCATCCCTGTCACGGTACCTTCAGCCGGGGAAGCAGTGCAGGCTCAGCGGACAAAACTTTTTGTCAGCATCTCAACGCTCACATCGGGGCCCAATGGGCAGTTAGCAAGTGTCTCAACCCCTCCTCTCCCTTGACGGCTGTTTCCGATGTCAGATTTCTGCCAAGCTTCCTGTCTCGTTCTAAAACCTCTTTCCAGGGGCACTCGGGGGAAATTAATGTTTTGCCAGAAGAAAGGAAGCCCCTCGGACCTGAGCACACGGCAGTCTCCTGGGGAGGGGACTCAGCCGCCTCAGGACCCGCGTTCACATTGACAGTGAGGAATTAATTGGTGTGGAACCAATTATGGAAATGCGCCAAGCGGGTGCCGCCTCCGATGCCTTTGAGGCCGCGGCGTGTGGTCACGAAGCAGCACACGCGGGCTCTGGGTGGGCCTGCAGAGACCCGGCCCCCCACTTTTGTCCTCTCCAGCCCCCTCCCCAGACTTCGGGAGCCCGAAGCTAATGTGTGCAGAACCGGGGAGGGGTCCTGAACGGTGCGAAGCCAGCACAGCCTCTGCTCACAAACACTTAATGACCGGGCGCTGGGCTGGGCACTTGGCAAGGGTTATAATTAACCCTTCCAATGACTCCCCTTTGTGGATGGGGACACTGAGGCACAGGGAGGGCTGCCCATCTGCTGACCCAGAACCAGGATTCAGCCCTGAGGACTGTCTCAGAGCCGAGTTCTAGCCCCTCTCTGCCAGGCAGGTGGTGTGAACGGGCACATGGTGTGAACGGGCAGGCAGGTGGTGTGAGCGGGCAGGCAGGTGGTGTGAATGGGCACATGGTGTGAACGGGCAGGCAGGTGGTGTGCATTGGCCGGCAGGTGGTGTGAACGGGCAGGCATGGAGAAATAGCGTGTCTCCTTTTCACCGTTAAGGCTTCTTGGTCATGTTTTCCTGAGTGGGAAAAGCTGTCATTCCTGCAGGCTGGGGGTTGGGCGGGGGAACAGAGTCCTGCTTCCAGGCTCTTGTGGTGGCTGGGGGAGCCCAGAGGAGATGAGGGGTGCCGAAAGGTATTTTAGGGGTGCTGCCCAAATGCTCTGAGCTCAGAAGGTCTGGGTGGGGCCGAGACCCTGCCTTTGTCCCCAGCCCCCGGGGGTACTGAAGCTGGTGGCCTGCGGAGGAGCAAGGAAGCCCCTGGTGGCTAATTCCCAGCTCACTTCTATACCGGCAGGTGAGGACCCCCAAGGAGCTGCAGGCTCAGGCCTCACTGGGCGGGGCGGGGGGGGGCTGCCCAGTCTATTCGTGGGAAGCCCCAGGGCAGGAGGGGTGGCTCTAGACATCTAGAGCCTCAGTATAATGGCCCCATTTCGCAGATGAAGCAAGAGGCCCGGGGAAAGGAGGAGGTTCCCTACAATCCCAGAAGAGCTGGACTCTGACCTCAGGCCCGGCAGGAGCCAGCGAAGGGGGCGGGGAGAGGAGGAAACGCTGGTCCGGACAGTCAAGGGACGCTGAGCGCCGGTCACAAGGTGCCCCCCACCCGGAGGTGGGGGGGGTGCCGCTGGTGTCCGCCCACCATGGGGGCTCCACTCAAGGGACAACCCTCCCAAAGGAAAGGGGTCTCTCGCCTCCCACCTGGCCGGCGGGCACAAGGGGGTGCTGTTCTGAGGGGCCTTCGGTCTGGGTTTTGTCAGTTCGCAACCTGAGAGCAGGGCCCCGGTGGTCTTCTCTCCCTGACGACGCTCTCGGGCTTCCGGGGCTGACGGTAAGTGTGTGGTCCTGGTGCAGAGGCCAGAGCCGCCCTCCTGCTGGACGTGCGAGCGCCTGTGTGTGGGCAGGTGCGTCCGTGTGCACGAGCCTGCGTCTCCAGGCCCCGTCTCCACAGCGCGTCCCTGTCCACACGGCGTACACTCGCGTCTGCGCACATGTACGTGCATATGTTCACATGCGTGGAACTACCTGGAGAGCGTGTGTGGTGTGCCTGCATATGTGCGCAGACGCACACGTGCGTGCACATCTGTGCACGTGTGTACTCGCACGTGTCTGTGTGCATCGTGCATCGTCCTGTCTTGCAGGTACATGTGTGTGTGTCTACCTGTGTACTTGTGTGTGCAGATGTGCATGGCGTCTGCCTGCACGTGTGTGCACATGTGCGGTGCTGTGCACACGTCTCCACTCGTAAGTGTTGGAAGCGGTGAGGCCTGTCTCCTCTCCTTAGCAGCCCCATCCCTCCTCCGGCTGGTGCTGTTTCTCCCTCAGGACTCCGGGTGCGGGGAGGGAGCCCGCCCTGCGCAGGGGGGCTGCGTGGGGACCTCCTCGGGGCCTCCCACAGCTCCGTGCCACCCTGGCCGCAGCGCGAGCAGCGCATGTTCGGATCTTCCCCCAGTGCGCTCGGAGTCCCTCGGGGTTCTGGTGCCAGGTGGTGTTCAATGCGCTCCAGATCTGGGCGCGGGACCTGGCTTCCAGTGACAGGAAGGTGCGGAGTCCTGAGCGTGGCTTCCTACAAGCTGGCCCTGCTGCAGGCCGTCTCTGAGGGTAGTTTAGGTCTTTCTGCAGCCCTCGAGGCAGGCCCTGCGATGGGGAAACTGAGGCTCAGAGCGGCTGACTACTCAAGCTGCCAGCTGAGAAGTGGAGGGCCGGCATCCACCGCAGGACCTGAGTCGGTCACAGGGCGAGGTGCATAGAAGATTCCACCGGCTGGCGTGCAGTTTGGGTCAGCAGGTCGCTCCAGGGAGCACGAGTGTCTCCCTCTCCGAGGAGCCTCCCAGACCCTGGCGGAGTGAGTCTGGCCTCCCACCGTGTTCCAATGGCCCGAGGTCCCACCTGGGATCCCGGGGTCCAGGAGTGGCTCATGAGGCTGTGAGTGGGGGTCCGGGGAGAGCTGAGCCTCTGAGAACCCACAGAAGCCCGTCTAGAGCTCTGGAGGCCGGAGGACACATGCACCCCCAGGAATCACCCTCGACTCTGTGGGGTTCACTGACCACGAAGCTCAACAATGTAGCTCAGGTCAGAGTCCCGCCTCGCGCCCCGGGGGCCCAGACAGATGCCCTAGGCTGGTTGGGCAGCTGGGCCGTCAGCAGGGTGGCAGGAGAAGCTCGGGCTGCCCGGCACCCGCAGTCTCTCTGCCTCCCCAGCTCTGAGCAACCCCCTCGCTCGAGTCCTGCTTCCGGGGGTGGCAAGGATGCCCCAGCCGCCCTGAGAGCCACCCCGGAGCTGCTGAGGGGCCAGACGCCTTCCTTGCCGCCCATCCAGGTCCGCGCAGACAGCTGTGTGCACCTTCCGACTTCCGGAGAGACCAGCTCTCAAGCGTCGGCTTCCCGGTTCTGTCCTCGCGGCGTTAGTCGGCAGGGGCTAATGTCACCAGCGATCCAGTCACTGGTCCCTTCTGTCGACCGTCTGTGACCGGCTTCTACATGCGGACCTCATGCAGGCTCTGTCTCCCCTGCCCTCTTTCCTGCACAGCGTTCACATCCGCTCGGGCCCCATCTCGACATTAGCCTCTCACAGACGTCCCAGGGCACCTAGACAGGGCGCCGGCAGCCCAGGCCCCCCGGGGGACGGTTGAGCCTGGGCCCCGCGCCCGCCAGTGCTGAACACCCGCCAGCCCAGAGCTGCGCTTGCCAGAGCCCTCATGCAGCGCCACGCCAGCCGTGTGTGCGTGACAGCCATGAAATCGCATCAGGACAGACAGACAGGCCTATAGATTCATCCTGAGCTTTGTGGGGGGAAAAGGGAGAAAGAAAAAATATCCCCCCCAGAACTCATGCATGGAAAGCCCTCCAGAATCTCTCCCCAGACCCAGCTCGGGAGGCGATGCGCCATCCGATCCCTGCCTTTGCCGCTGGCCTCGCCCTCCCGTCCAGGCCCCCCACACACACCTGTGCTTTCCGTGCCCCTTTTCATGGTCCTCCCGAGGGCCATCTCCCCATGGGGACGACCCTGCCCCGAGGGGCTCTCCCGCCCCAGGGCTCAGACACACTCATGCCCAGAGACCTGTGCATCCTGTGTGTTTTCTCCTTTGGGAACAGAATTGGCCCTCCAAGCATCTATCTGGTGCTTGGCAGACAGTTGGTGCTTAATAAATGTTTGTTGGTTGAATGAAGTCTGAGTTTGAAAACAAAAAGAAAGTGTCAAAGCCCAGAACATTCTGTGCCCATAGGTTCTGGGAAAGAGGACCCCTGCTGGAGAGGGCGGTGCCTGCCTTGGTCCTAGGGACCGCGCACGTGCGGAGACGGGGTGTAATCGTCCTCAGCGGAGATCTCTGTGAAGTCCCTTGGGTGCCTGCTCTGGGCCCTCTGAACATTCCAGCCAGTATAAATTCATGGTTTGGACATACCCAGTGATGTGAGGTCTGTCTCTGGATGTAGGAGAGATGGGCTAAGCAGGGATGCATTCTGACCCCAGACTCAGAGGCATTAATTACTCAAATGAATAAGTATGAAATCAAAGGCCTGGCTTTAAAAATTAAACTCAGATTAGCCCCTTGCTCCACTTCCTGTAAAATCAAAACCATTTGCTTGAAGAATGGATGTCCGGGAGGGGAGTGCGGAGAAGACAGACCTCTCAGCCAGCGTCCGCCCGGCGGCGGGGTCAGGGGGTGACTTCCGGGGAGGGGGCTGCTGGCCTTCAAACCCCCACCCCGCCCTACGGGCCTGAATGAAAACTCCAAAGTGGGGTCTCACCCCATGTCCTGCATCCGGCCAAGCCTGGCGAGGGGAGTATCTGGAATTTCAGGGAGAAGGGCCCCCAGCTGGTGGTGTCCAGGACCAGCGTGGTCGTTGAGGTGGATTTGGGGTGGAAGCGAAGGAGGCTGGTCTAAGGTGCGAAGGCAGGGAAGGCCTCCTGAGGCAGCGCACGGCCCTCCAGCTCCCCCCGGGCCTCGGGCTGGGAGCCTCTGGAGGAGGCTCCCTGGGGATCGTTTAGGACCTCACAGGGTACAGGGATCCTAGCTCACTTGATTCACACACGCCCTATCACGACGTCCTCGTGATATTTCCAGGAGGCTGATCTGATCTTGCTTCACATCCTAATTTGCCTATAGCACAAAATCACAAACTCCTCTTTGAACTTCAAAGCCCTGCAGAAGCTTCCCCCAGACACTCTGCTCCCCGGAGAGCGTACTGCCGGGCCTCTGCTTCTCCTGCCCCCTGGCTGCCTATGAAAGCCCTGGTGTCCAGCAGAGATGCCCCCACTTCCCTCTGCTCCCCATCTCCCCCAGACCAGATCAGTTATTGGGGAGAGTCCTCCCAAGCCTCCGGAAGAGGAAGTGTAAGCTGAGTGTCATGGCCGCCGAGCGTGTCTGCGGCCCAGCACTGCCCTGACCGCTGACCGGCGTTGGCTCAGGCCCTCCTCACGATGGCAAGGTCAGCGGCATATAATCTGTGAGCATCGCCCACTGTATACCGTAAGACCACTGTCTCCAGCTTATGGATGGAGACGCTGAGTCACAGAGATGGGGAGTCACTGCCTGGGGGACCTCAGCAGGTGCTGGTCACATAGGACTCCCACCGTCCCTCAGCCACGCGTCCCCAGCACCCCCCCCCCAGCTGCCCTTGCTGCCCTTGAACGTGGGGCCAGAATCCTGTTGTGCAGCCTTTGTGCCTGAAGCCCAGGGTAGGACACGTAAGAGATGCGCCATCCCCTCCAGAGCGGCCGTGGTCACACTGCACGTCGTCACCCATGCTGTTCCCTGCGTTTGTGCATCGGGTCTGAGCGGGCACTCAGGGCCACCAGAGGAGCCTGGGAACCCTGTGTCTCCTTTCTTCGGACTCCCCTGACCAGACACCGGTGGCTTTCCCTCGCTGCGTGCGCGCCAGGTCTCTGCCTCTGTGTCCCTCGGTACCCAGGCTGCTCCAGGGGACGTGTGTTGTGGGGTCCCTGTGGTGGCTGGGACGGCCCTGGCAATCACAGCAAATGGGGACATATCATATCGACTCTGGGGCCACCAAGGAGCCCTCGGGCAGCACAGCTCTGCCCTGTGGAGGCTGGAATTCTGGGCCGGCCCCGCGCGGCCTCTGCCCTCCCCTGCCCTCCCTTTCCCCGTGCCCTCCTGGCTGCCAGGCCCCAGCTGCACCTGCATTTGCTCCGGGGTTATGGTCCCACTGGCCCAGAGCCAAGCCGTCCCAGGCCGGGTGCTCTGTCCAACTCGCCAAAGTCCCCGCACGGCCGGGGACAGCACCTGCTGGGGACAGGAGCTCGGCCGGGTCCTGGTGACAGTGGAAGAGGTGGCGGCGGGCGGGCCGGGCGGGAGGCGGGGTGCTTTGCTGGGAAAGCCGGTCTGCTGCAGTGGGGACAGGGGTGTCCGGGAGCAAGAACAGACAGCTGTCCGAGCAGGGCCCCTGCGGCTTCTCTTGAGACCCTGAAAAAGGCCTTCAAGATAGAGCGTCTTGCTTTGTTATTTGTTTGAAGTTTATTTGTTTATATTGAGAGAGGAGGGGGGAGGGGCAGAAAGAGAGGGAGAAAGGGTCTCAAGCAGGCTCTGACCTGTCCGCAGAGCCTGACGCGGGGCTCGAACGCACAATTGCGAGATCATGACCTGAATCGAAAGCAAGAGTCACCAGCCAGCTGAGCCACCCGCGCATCCAGTTTATCTTTTACGGAGCACTTGAGTTTCTAGTGCCTTCGAGCATCGCTGGGACTTCTCTTGTGAAGTCCCTGCCTCAGGGAAGGTCTGTGTCCCGCACGGGGCCAGGTCTGGGGGGCTGAGGCCCCGCTCTGAGGGTCTGCTGGGGGGAGGCTCATAAAACGCAGGCCGTTCCACCCCTTCTGGGCCCGGGTCTCAGCAGGATGCAGTGCCTGGGGCACCAGGCCACTCCGATGCCTCCCTCAAAAACGCCATTTGGCTCATCAGGCCACTTTGTCCCTGGCGGGGCCCAATTTGCACCTGGTTGCAGGTCTGTGAACGGGCAGGGGAGGAGCTGGAAGGGGTTTATGACAGGGCGGGTGGGCCGCCCAGCCCACAGCCCGCAGCCCGCAGCCTCTGGAAGCTCAGAGATGGCACCTTTTGGAGCCCCCACTGTCAGGCTCTGCCTCCCTCTGTGAGGCCCCACCCCCACCTGACACAGGCCGGCAGGAGGGAGCAGGGAGGGGACAGCCCGGCTATGTACCGAGGCCCCCTTCCTGGGTCAGCCAGAGCCACTCGGGCCCCCGCCACTTCCGGTCTCTATGGAACAGCCAGCATAGCCTTTCTGGGCTTATAGCCTTCTGGAACCTTCTACCAGGCTCAGAACCCCGGTTGCCCCTCCCCTGACTCACAGAGCCCTGCTCTGTCGCCTTCAGTGGCATGCCCGGGACACCCCCAGTGCGATTATCACCTCCCCAGGCAGGTCTTCCTGGACCTTCCCGCGCAGCCGCCTCCCCTCCCCAGTCTCTCACAGTCCACATTTCACCATCTGAGCAGCACCTGCCTTCCCTGGGAGGGGCCCTGGGGCTGTTCCCTCCCCTGGGTCCCCAGCACCAGGCCAAGCCTCGGGGCGTGGCGGGCCCTTGCGGAGTGCGTGCTGGGCGGGGAGGGGGAGGGGAGGGGTGTTAGCAGGTGTCCTGGGTGAGCACCTGGGGGAGACGCCCCGGGGCCCCAGTGGAGACCCTTGGGAGTGACAGGAACAAGCTCGGGGCTGGGACATTCCGGGACAGACGGCAGCTGCTCAGGAGCCTTGTGGCCCTGACTGTGCAGAGCTCTGTGCTCCAGCATGGGGCCCCACCCCTCCACCCTCAGGCCCCCCCACCCCTCCACCCTCGGGCCCCCCCACCCCTCCACCCTCAGGCCCCCCCCCCCTCCACCCTCAGGCCCCCCCACCCCTCCACCCTCAGGCCCCCCCAAACCCCCTCAACCCTCAGGCCCCCCCACCCCTCCACCCTCAGGCCCCCCCACCCCTCCACCCTCAGACCCCCCACCCCTCCACCCTCAGGCCCCCCCAAACCCCCTCCACCCTCAGGCCCCCCCACCCCTCCACCCTCAGGCCCCCCCAAACCCCCTCCACTGTCAGGCCCCCCCCGAGCCCCATCAAGGCTGCGTGCAGCAGGGCCTGGTGCAGGGCACGACGGCGGCCCATCCCAGGCCGACCAGGGGTGAGGGCCCAGCGCAGGGGTGTCCTGCGGCCTCCGTCACAAATGGCTGCAAACCCGGTGGCGTAAAGCCCAGGAGCGGTTCCCTCGCGGCTCCGGACGCTGAAGCCCTGCTGCTCCAGCCCGGCTCTGCTCCTTCCGCGGCTCCCCTGCCCCCAGAGGCCCCCCACCCGCGCTCCCCGGCCCCAGGCCTCATCACCCCGACCTCCACCCCCTCGCAAGGGCCCTGTGACCACGCCGCGCCTGCGGGCCCCCCGGCGTCACGTGCTCTGCTGTCACCGGAGGGAACGCGTCCACCGGTCCCAGGACCAGGCCGCGCACGTGTGGCTGAGGGGGCCGCCCTCGCTGCAGGGTCCCGGCCCGGGCTGGGCCCTGGTTCGCCTGCCACCGCAGGTATTTAGAGCAGCCGCTCAGGCAGGAATCGTCATCGGCCCCGTTGCACATGAAGAAAACCACCACCAACCACCTCATCCGGGAGGCTGGGCCGGAGTCTGCCTGACGCGGGGACCAGGTCCCCAAACCTGCACACCAACCGCCCTGCCCCACCCTGTGGCCGACGTGATACACACACAGCCGAGTGCTCACATCCCTCACATGCAGCTCGGGGCTTTCCTGAAATACCCCCCATACGGCCGGCCCCGGGGACCCCAGCTGCACCCCGCCCCCCGCCCAAGGTAGCCGTGAGCCTGACTCCTGACGTACCTCGGTTTCACCAGCTTCCACATTTCGTTTGAAGGAGTCTCCTGTGCGTGTGCTCCCATATCTGTGTTCACCATCTCGATGTCAGTCTGACGGAGCCCCGGGCGCAGGCAGGGTGTGGGGCCGCGTGTTCCCACAGCTGTGCGACACAGCTTCCTGCCTCTGTCCTTACTCGTCAACTCTCCACAGGCATCCGAGTAGATCCCAGCTCAGGGCTTTTATAACCTAAGTGGCAGAGAACATTCTAGAACATGTCTCTTGGCGTATGCCGGTGTGCATTTCAGTTGGGTGTGTACTGGGAGCAGACGGGCTGGTCACGACCTTCCTTTTTTGTGTGTTTTCCATTCATAGTTTTATTGAGATGTAATTCACGTAGCCCACAGCTCACGCACGGAAGGGACCCGATTCGGCAGTCCTTGGAACATTCCGGCGCTCTGTAACGAGCAGTCCACTCCAGCTTAGAATGTTCGCGTCATCTTAGGAGGAGACCCCATGCCCATCAGCCTCTTCCTCTATCCCCTCGTCCCCGCCAGCCTCTGGCAACCTCTCGCCCGCTTTCTGGCTCTCGATCTGCCTGTCCCGGACGTGCCGTGTGCGTGGAATCACGTGCCGCGTGCACTGCTGGGCCCGGCTCCCTCCACCGAGCAGGGTGCAATCACAGTCCCCCCACATGGGACCAGGTATCAGGGCCTCCTGCCTTTTCACAGCCAAGTCACGTCCCAGTGTGGGGCTGGGACACGTCTGTCCACCCTTCGTCCCCGTGGACATCTGGGGAGCCTCCGCTCTGCGCCCGCTTAGGAGGTCGCCGCTCCGGGCGTTCACGTGTGCATTTCTGTGCAGACTGAGGCTTTCATTTCCGGGAGTGGAAGTGCCAACCGCACAGTCAGTCCGCATTCAATCACCGGGGGAGCTTTCCGGGTGTTCTCGGGAGCGGCTGCACCATCTTGCGTCCTCACCGGCAGCCTGTGAGGGGTCCGATTTCCCCACCTCCATCGGGGTGGGGGGCGCGAGGTGTCGAGGTTACGACGGCTGCCAGGGCTCCTTGCGGGGCGGGAGTGCTCCCTGAGGCATGAGAGAGGCCCGTCTGTCTGTCCACGGCCTCTACTGTCCACAGAGGGACTCCGCAGCATCGGTAGTGCAGGTGGGGGCCGGGGCAGGTGGGGGCCCAGGGCAGGAGGGACCCAGGGCAGGTGGGGGCCAGGGCAGGAGGGGACCCAGGGCAGGAGGGGGCCAGGGCAGGAGGGGACCCAGGGCAGGTGGGGGCCAGGGCAGGAGGGGACCCAGGGCAGGAGGTGACCAGGGCAGGAGGGGACCCAGGGCAGGTGGGGGCCAGGGCAGG